>NC_091399.1:8962711-9271770 GCF_032191515.1 Phaenicophaeus curvirostris | reverse complement strand
TGCTGGGCTCTTCTCCCAAGTGACAGGGGACAGGACGAGAGGGAATGGCCTCAAGCTCCGCCAGGGGAGGTTTAGGCTGAACATTAGGAAAAAATTTTTCATGGAAAGAGTCATTGGGCAGTGGAACAGGCTGCCCAGGGAGGTGGTTTGAGTCACCTTCCCTGGAGGGGTTTAAGGGATGGGTGGACGAAATGCTGAGAGACATGGTTTAATGTTTGATAGGAATGGTTGGAGTTGATGATCCGGTGGGTCTCTTCCAACCTGGTGATTCCATGATTCTGTGAAAGGAAGAAAAGTGGCTGTCACCTCATTCCACAAAAACATGGTCTCATAAGTGAAAGCAAATACCTTGGTGTTTCTGACAGGCTCGAGAGCCTCTGGGTAATTATCAGCGTCCTCCCATGAAAAAACAGAGATAAATAAACTGATGAATAACGACATTTGCTGTAGGGGAATTTGAAATAGGCTTTCTGTTTCTTAACTTCATATCAGATGGTTCATTTTCTGTACCCCAAATGTACATACATTTTTTTTTATCTGACCAGCGCAGTTTCCTTTCTCTTGCCTCTGGTAAACAATTACTGTGAGCCCATAAAATCCCCCTCCCTTTATCTTTTATGGGGATGCAGCAGTAGTTTGCAGCAGCTCCACACATTTTCAAGTCAGTAAAACTGGCACTTATTCTAATGTAATAATCTTAGAAACTGCATTTATTTAAGCAGTTAATGACTCTTGCTACAGTAAGTTTTCATTAGCTTGTTGTTTATTTTCTCTTTATTTTCAAGTCCCCTCTGTTACGCAAGGAATAATGAAGCTTGGTATCGTGGCAGAAGTTTTTGCTTCACTTACAAGCTGCAGCAGTTCTCTGACTCTGTGATTCTGTGAATCTTCTGCACCCCTGCCTTTCCCTTAACACTGTGAGTGCCTCTGAGGTTGGCTGTACACAACTAGAACAAAGGACCCCGTGGGCTCACGTAAAGTCACTCAGTTCTCTGGGAAGTGATCGCTGTCTGTAGCATTTGAGAGCATTGACCACTGAATCGTGCCACTTCCCTTCATCCCAAAGCTATTACACTGCAAATAAAAGTGGTTATTTTTGATTTTTGTTCCTCAGTTTGCTTTAGCTGCAATACTTACCATTTTCAAGTGTCTTCTGCAAAGGCTGTTTTTGTGACTCTCCTTTTCAGTCATCTTCTTACACTTGGCTTTGGCAGGCTGTGAATCAGCCATATGACAGTTGCTATATGACCTTTGTTACTGAAAATTGCAGATGACCTTTGAGGATGTTTATCACCAAGAGGTAAAGCAAGGAAATGAAATGCAGGAAATATATAAGTAGACCATGTGTAACCGTGTGTCAGCTTTTTCTCATATGAAATCAACAATTCAGCTGACTGTGACTCTTCTGCATGTAGATCACCCTCCAATTCCCTGGAAAAGCCTTTCAGCCAGCCTCCTTGTATGTGAACTGCTCCAAAGGCTCAGCAGTTCTATAATGTCACTTTACACTTTTCCATGCAGGTGTAGCTTTAGTTGCTGCTTTTCTATATAAAACCTCATATACTTCAGGACCTTCTCACAGTTCCTCTCTGCTTTGGAAGTATCTTCCAAGTCACTTGGATCTGGTGTCTTTCAGAACTGTTTATGCGTTTCTTCCTGCCTTTGTGAGGCTAGAAAGGCTCACAGGGGTGGGCTGCAGGAGGTAAATATGTAATGTTAGACTTTAAAAAACATTTCTTTGGTTTTCAGGTGTAAATGTAGGTGTTTGTTTAAGAAATAGGTAATGAAGAGTGGACAGAATAAGAAACCAAAGCCTGTTTTCTGCAGCTATAGCCAGGAACCATATAAATGTTGGAAGATATAATGTGAGATGCAGTACGAAGTCTCGCTTTCAGTTTAAGCCATTCTGTGATTTCTTATTAAAGCAAGGAGCAAGAAGTAGGTTGTGAATCAGAAACAGTGTTTCCTGAATTGACCTCACCTTTGGTGCCAGTAATAGAACCGTGTCTTTATTGAATCAGTGCGTTCCATGCCTCTTTGCATGCCCAGCTGGGCCATGTCTTTGTAGGCACTTAGCTATTTGCATCCCAGTGCCAGGACATAAGAAAAAAAGTCCCGGGGCCATACAGCTGCTTTCTTTAAGCTGCTGCCACTCAGTACATTTGAGATGTTAAGCAAAATATAGAATCATAGAATCACCAGGTTGGAAGAGACCCACCAGATCATTGAGTCCAACCATTCCTATCAAACACTAAACCATGTCCCTCAGTGCCTTGTCCACCCATCCCTTAAACCCCTCCAGGGAAGGTGACTCAACCACCTCCCTGGGCAGCCTCTGCCAGTGCCCAATGACCCTTGCTATTTTTTCCTAATGTTCAGCCTAAACCTCCACTGGCTGAGCTTGAGGCCATTCCCTCTCATCCTGTCCCCTGTCACTAGGGAGGAGAGCCCAGCTCCCTCCTCTCCACAACCTCCTTTCAGGTAGTTGTAGAGAGCAATGAGGTCTCCCCTCAGCCTCCTCTTGTCCAAGCTAAACAACCCCGTTGTTCCTCAGCCGTTTCTCATAAGGCCTGCTCTCCATTTAGTTCTCCAATGGGCAAGATGCTCTGAAGAGAGCTGCTGTCTGAGACACCAGAACTTTATAACAAACCACTACAAGTCAACACCTCACTTGACACGGGCTGGTGAATAAAGTTACCAGTAAGCCAAATGACAGCAGTGTATTTGAAACAAATCAATATTGTTGAACTCTTGCTCTAGAAGCTGTGAACACATCAGTTATTTCTTATTATAGATAGAGAGAAAAATGTGCATGTAGTTCAGACAAATCCATCTATAGAAATAATTGTACATGGCTAGGAGATAGATGACCCGTAATCTGTCCGAGTGTCTTGGCCAAATGGTAGAGAAGTGTTAAAGGAAAGGGTTGCAAGCCCCAAAGCCCATAGAATCACTTTCTATTCATGAAGTTTGTTTTCCCTTCAGTTTTAGATGGAGAAGCTATTCTTCAGTTCCTTGCCTGTGCCTGACTGTGCAGCCATGAACTGTTAAACGCCTCCCATATTTCACATCAGCAGTTGTTCCACTCTAGCACTGGACAAAGAGATTTGTCTGTGGAGTCTTTATATATGTTAAAGTTTGCCTAGGTGCTTAATGCTACTTTGGAGTTGAAAATTTGTTGTTCCATATCAATCAAAGTAAAAATTTTTACTTACTTATGTAAAAATGTTGTTTTACTCTAGTGGAGGAAGACACACAAAGAGCATTCTTTCTAAGCCACAAAAAATGATGACTATGTCACAATGTTCTCCTTTTTGTCCCTTTTCTTCACATTTCAGTGTACTATCATGTAATAGCATCATCACTGCCTGTATCATTAAATTAGCTTGAGTCATACCCAGGCAATTGGTAAAGGATGGTTCCCCCCCTGCCTGGTAACTTGAACATTAGGAAAAAGTATTGCTGCTTGTGTTAAAAAGTACACATGAAAATCATTTTAGTTTATAGTATAGATTAACTAGGATAGTAACATATAAGAGGGTTACAAGCTTAAATTGTCCCTCATACAGAAGAGCAAAAATAGAATCTCTTGATATTTCAAACTAAGAAAGCAGGAAGATGTGTTTTTGCTTTTTTTTTTTTTACGGCACTAGACTGGAGACGTTTTCTCCTTTTCCTTTCCTTTTTCCTTTCCCTTTTCTTTTTAATTTTGATGCAGGAGAAACTGTAGCATCTTGGGGCTTATAGTACTTACAGTATATCTTGCAGTATGTGTAGAATATCTCATTATTCAGGTTAAAGAAGACCTCATAAAAAAGAAACAAGAGCATGGCAACCAGTAATCTGCTCCGAGACGTGAACTATGTCAGTTCCTATCAAAGTAGTTTGACAGAAGGTGGAGGACATGAGATTGCTTGTATCTTAGCAGCAATCAGGTGAGGCTAAGGAGGGCCACCACACACCCCATGCTAAGCCCACCTTAGAGATCAAAGCTTTCTGTTGTTATTATTCAAACATGCATTGTTCTATGAAAGAAGAGATGATATTTATCATTTAGCCAAGCTAATGGGAGAAATTGGTCCCAGAGGAAGAGCAGTGGAGGAGAAGGGATCTAGATGGAGTTCTCTGACTCTTTGTGCCCTGGGAAGTGATGTGCTGGGCTGCAAAGGTGAGACACTGAGCTCCATCCTGGCTGGGCTGCAAATATTAGAATCATAGAATCATAGAATAACCAGGTTGGAAGAGACCCACCGGATCATCGAGTCCAACCATTCCTATCAAACACTAAACCATTCCCCTTAGCACCTTGTCTACCTGTGCCTTAAAAACATCCAGGGAAGATGACTCAACCACCTCCTGATGATGAACCTATTGATGAAGGATGCTACTTAACCTGCTAAAAGAAATGTTTTTGCCCTACCCTTCTGCTCTGCAGGAGCACTCAGGCAATATCACAGTCAGCCTGATCAGGCAGGAGAAGACCAGGCACTCACTCCTTTCTCCCATGCTGTTTGCAGCCCAAGCTTAGCTAGCCTCAGACACTGCAACACCTCACACAGGCTCAGTGAGGATTTATAGATACTTTTGCTATGAAAACAAATAAAATGTTTATATTTATCACGTTGGAAAGAGAGCCTATGAATGTTTGTATGAAAGTTTCTGAACTGAGCCTGTAGCTACTTCAGATATTTCCAGTGATGCCACAGCACAGCATACGTTCAGCCAACTGTGGGTACCAGTTTCAGTGCCTGGGATCAGGGAATTTGCAAGAATATTTTGGAATATTGATTTTCAATCACCCACTTGAGGATATTCTCAGGATTATTTTGTGTGATCCTAAAGTATTTCAGATAACTCAGCATTTATCCTTATGCAAATGAGTAATTTTGGCTTATCGGTTATACTTTCAAACAATTGATTATTTTCCTTTTTTGACAGGAAATTAAATCTGGCAATTCTGATATTCTTTATTAGCACATTTTATGTTGACATCAGGACAGCAATATTTTTTGTACTTGATGATATTGATATGTTTGTTCCTCCTGGTATCATCTTTCTACAACCACTACCAGGGACATTGTTCTGCGTATTTGTTCAATATTTATAGAATCAGAATAGTTTGGGTTGGAAGGGACCTTAAAACCCATCCAGTTCCAACCCCCCTGCCATGGGCAGGGATACCTCCCACTGGATCAGGCTGCCCAAGCCCCATCCAACCTGGCCTTGAACACCTCCAGGGATGGGGCAGCCACAGCTTCCCCGGGCAACCTCAGTCAGTGCCTCACCACCCTCATCATGAAGAAATTCTAGTCTAAATCTGCCTCTCTCCAGTTTATACCCATTGCCCCTTGTCCTGTCACCACAAGCCTTTGTAAAGGGTCCCTCCACAGCTTTCATGTAGCCCCTTCAGGTACGGAAATTTAGATTCATTCAATCTCATTACAATAAGACCTTTGATGCTATGTCAGGTTAATGTATATCACACACATAATTATAAGAGCTTTCCCCTTTTTCAACTTTTGTTGAATTCAGAGAAAAGTTAATTTCAGTGGCAAAGTATTAAACCTAATGTTATTGACCAAAAGCTGTATTTTCATTTCTGATTCTGATTTAGAAACAGGTTTTGCGTCAGGTACATTAGAAAAGTACAAAACACATCTTTTTTCTTCTCTACAGTTCCAGTAAAATTACCACACATTGTATGTGACATTTTATTCTGCTCTAGGACGAGTTATCGCTGTGACAAACCCATTTGGTTGCAGAGACAGCTTTTTGTAAGAATGGAGATTTTTTTAGATAAAAGGAGGTTAAAGAAGAGATCTAATATATGGCTATAATATACTATACAAAATGTATTCCTGGTAATATAGCAAAGAGTAGAAATTACTGAACAGTGGACAATAGGGATGTAATGTACAAAGCCTGGAAGGATTGTTTCACTTTCATTCATTTAATTGCATTATATTTTTATTTCTTCATCCTCTGTTAGACTTCAGTTATTTTCATGGTTTAATCCCTCTTCCTATAGTAACTAATGGATGATATTATAAAACTGGAGTATTTAATGAAAAACCCCTTAGGTATATTATTTAAAATGTGCTGATAAGAGAAAACCCTTTCTTTTGTGACCATGCAAATTCAAAGGCTTCTGGTTCTGGTGTTTATGGCTATACAGATATTCTCACTTGGAAAAGGAATTAGCAGTTAGAAAAACTATGGAAGAATCCTCATTATCAGCTAAAGCCAATGTTATTGAAAATAATTATATTTTAATTGCAGTCTACTTAATGAAGTAATGTATATTTTCAGAAAAAAATGGCATAATTGGAAGAATAATCTTTAATACTCAATATCAGCAATAATGCAAACCAAGCTTTTGACCTGTTCTGGTAGTGTTTGGGGCTTCATCTTTGAATACAAATGTTTTTTTTCCACAGTTTGTGTGACCTTAGTAATGAACTCACGGAGCTTAAAGACCTTCTAAAATCATAGCGGATACCTTTCTATACACCATGTCGTGCTGCTTGTCTTTGGCATAGGATGAAAGAGAACAGGAGGAAGAGTTTTGGTACTGAAAGCCTCTGCGTAGTAGCTGGATTACACCTGGGGGAGTGAAGAGCCTTTGCTGGTAGTTTTGTACTGATTAGAGAAATGTATTTCTGTCATGGGTGTTAAGATATAGGACCAGTAAAATGGGAAACAGTTTTGGAGATGCATTGGGTCTTCAGGGAGAGAAGTGCTGGAAGTGGTGACACGTCAAGTCCTCTGGTCCCAGCAGTCTGCATCCTGCTTTGTGGTTGCTGATAAACGGCTGACTCGTGTCTGGTTCTTGGTGGGAGAAAGGGGTGCCCAACCCAGGGTAGTTCCCTGGAGCAGCAGCCCTCTTCCGTCTCATGCCGTTAGGTAGTGTTGTCACAGTGAGATTTGATGGACCCATTAGGGCTGAATTTAACTTCTAAAGCCCATGCTGCAGAAGCAGCTGAATGCCTTCTGCTTGAGAGAATTCCACAGGATTTTGCAGGGAATAGAACAAAGTCAGAAGTGTTTTCATCAGTGAATCCTTTGGTAACAAATATTCTCTCCTGAAACACTAGTCTGTGGTTAGGGAGGATTAATTCTGAAGAGTCTTCTTTCCTTCTGCTGTTGGGCTTCTGCCTAGACCCTCCAGCACAGCAATCGGAGACCCAGGTGACCACACCAACTGTAGTTGGTTTCTCATTCGTATAAAAGTCCTTCCTGAATGCATATTAATTTTCCACGGGCCAAACACAGTAATTACCATCCCATATAAATGGACAAGACTTTATTTCTATACTTTATAGTTGGACCTGTTAAGTTCCAATGTGTCTTGATTAATGTATTTATATTTGGGAAAAGAGGGCTTCTTTCCATTCTTCTCTGCTGTGATGCTTGATTACAAATTTGTTTGGGCTGTGTTTAGATTTCCAGTGATAAGTCCAACAGATTTTCCGTGTTTTATTGTGAAGACTGTGGAGGTGAGGGAAGTCTCTTGAAGGCCCTGGGAAATGTCATAGAATCATAGAATCACCAGGTTGGAAAAGACCCACTGGGTCATTGAGTCCAACCATTCCCATCAAACACTAAACCATGTCCCTCAGCACCTTGTCCACCCGTCCCTTAAAGACCTCCAGGGAAGGTGACTCAACCACCTCCCTGGGCAGCCTCTGCCAGTGACCAATGACCCTTTCTGTGAAAAATTTTTTCCTAATGTTCAACCTAAACCTCCCCTTGCAGAGCTTGAGGCCATTCCCTCTCGTCCCGTCCCCTGTCACTTGGGAGAAAAGCCCAGCTCCCTCCTTTCTACAACCTCCTTTCAGGTAGTTGTAGAAAGCAATGAGGTCTCCCCTCAGCCTCCTCTTCTCAAGGCTAAACAACCCCAGCTCCCTCAGCCGTTCCTTAGGGATGAGTCTAAGTGCTCTAGTGTGTACCTTTTGAATTGGTAAAGTTGAAACCAGAAACAGACAGATAGAAAGCCACGCATAAATTCGTTTTTAATGTCGTCTTCCCTTTTCCAGTTGCTTTGAGTTCCTCATGTTTTAAAAGTTGGAGGCATTACTTTTATTTATTAATTCCTTAATTGTTTACCTGGCTATTAGGAGCAAGGCTTTCTGTCTTTTAGTGGTAGCTCATATGAAGAGAGGTCAATGCATATTGGCCTCAATGCTCTGTTCAGCTTGGAGCCTCATGAGGTTCGGCTGCTGTCCACTCTGGAGGGCTGGCTTGCCTCTGTCAGCAGATTTGGGCTCAGACAACTGCTTAGCGTCCTGCTGAAAGATATCCTTATCTTCCAGGATGAATTTGAGCATTGCAGGAATTCTGTTTTGTTGGTAAGTACAGCTAACATCTCTTTTTGACTTTGAACAATATCACTGTGTGTGCTTGTGTAGACTGGACTGATGTTAGGTGTTCCTAACATTAAAATAATACGCAGTGCATGGTCGTCCTGTAGAAAACACAGGCAGAAGACAGATAAGCACAATTTAACTACTACCAAGCTTTTAAAGTAGAACTCAATCTACTTGTTTCATAACACAATAAACAGGAGGATTTGCAATGAGCTGACATTAGTATCAGGTTATTTAAAATTGTTGTTGTTTTCTGCATGTACTTCTCCTGGGCTGTAGATAACAAACTAGTTTTTCATAAGAGGCATTGATGGCAGTAAGCTTTTATTTCCATATCAGGCCCTGTACTAGCTCCTTATCACTTTTTAAGCTCATTTCTGTTTTGATAAATTAATAAACACTAGCTCCCCAGTAGCTAATTTTCATCTGTTTGAGGGAGGTATTGCAGATAACTGCAGCTTAAAAGGCTGGTTCATGAAGTCGCTCCCCTTTTCCATGCCTGTAGCTGCCCAGTGCTTATCATGAAAAGTTGTAATTATTTCTAGCAAGACAAGATCTGTGGACATTTATTGCTGTTAAATAATTTTTAGAGGACATTCCTGTCCTTTTGCCTGTATGAGCTGTAAATATCCCTAGCAGAGTTGAAGCTCTACGGATCTCATGTTTCCCCTCTGCATTTCTTTCTGTTACAGGAGCTGGTCTCCTTTGACAACAGACTTTTCAGTTCATTCAGCTCACAGGTATCCAGTTTCACAAACACTACCAAGGGTTTTGCTGACCAGTATTCACTACGTATGCTTATTCTTTTTCATTGACTCATTTGGAAAGAATTTCCTACTTTCTCTATACATTTTTCACTAGATGTAATTTCAATTATTAAGATACTGTCTCTGGCTTGCCTTGAGAAACAGGTTTGACTCTGAAATGCAGCGAGTAAGACCCTGCTTTCAGGCACGGCCTTCTGAATCCTTTTGATTCATCCTGTGACTGGGAATTTGTCTGGAAAAAATACTTTTCTTTGTGGCCTTGCGATAATGCGGGAGATGATTAAAACGGATAAAACTGTTATCTTCATTCTCGGTGGTTTTCACCACTTAGCTGGATAAAGCTCTGAGTAGCGTGGCTGGCCTCAGAGCTGCTCTGCTTGGGGCAGGTTTGTCCTAGAGGTGTCACTTCTTACGAGGAAAAAATTGTTGAATGCTTAGCAAGAGTTTAACAGTTTGTGTTAGTTTTCAGTAGTGAAGTCTGAATATTTTCACATTTATTTGCTACGACTAATTTTTTATATTTTTTTGTAGCAATATACTTGTTTTTACCAGTTTTTGTAAACTACACATCAGGGGCTTAGCTTTCCTCAGGTCTTTACTTCAGTCTTCCATTCACGGGTTATGCACGGAGCTAGTCACACCTGTACAGAAGGAGGGAAGCCTCTCTGCTTCACCTCTCTGGAAAGAACTTTGTGCTAAGCTTACCTGACAAATACATTAGGAGGTGCAGAGATCGTTGCTGAGCTCCTTTTAGGTCTTCAGACTCAAAATTGTACCCAAGCCTTCCTGCCATAGGAAAAAAAACCCCAACATTGCATAGAGCAATGAAAGCTGACTTGATTGTAAAAATAAATAAGGAATCCAGGCTAGCTAGAGACTCACCAGCTGGACTTGCAAGAGCAACCTTTTCAAACAGGGGAGCATAAGAGATGTAACTGGCTGTGAGATTGTGAAGAGAACTGGGTTTTCATGTGACAAA
This sequence comes from Phaenicophaeus curvirostris, assembly GCF_032191515.1. Lineage (NCBI taxonomy): Eukaryota > Metazoa > Chordata > Aves > Cuculiformes > Cuculidae > Phaenicophaeus > Phaenicophaeus curvirostris. The sequence goes on along the minus strand of NC_091399.1, from coordinate 9,261,658 downwards.
AAGATGCTAAATGGAACTAATGTGTTTAACTTAACGAAAGCTGAAGCAGCAACCATTAAGAGACTGGGTTTGTAGTTTTCAGCTGATCTCTGCTTCTTAACATGCTTCGAGCTGTCATGACAGATTCTTTACTGTTCCTCCTTGCTGTGATGCAGCAGTAAATACTGGTTTATTGCCTCTGAAATCAAAACTTTGTAACTTTGGATCCCAAAGCCGCAGACTACACATTCAGGATTTCGGGGTTTTTTTATACCTTCAATGTTATATAATTCCTAGCATCTGAGGATTTAATATAATGAGATTGAGAATCTGTTATTACAAATACAACAAAGTATCCACAGGATAATGGATGGAAAGTGGTGAATTACCAGAACACAAATCTATAACATTCACTCATGGACAGTAATAATAGAAGAATGCAAGGCTGATTTATTGCTTGCAAGTGTGTCTGTTTCTGTTCATGATTTTTTAGATTATAGTGCACAGAAAAATTTAATTAACGGTATTAAAATGAGAAAACTAGTTTCTGCTTTCTATTCTGTAACTACAAACAGTTTTCATTTTCTCATAAATTTAGGAAGAAGCATAACATTCATCAGAGTGTAAAGAACCATGTTAGACACGTAGCTTATTTTAAATCTCATATTCCATCAACAGAGAGAGTATGATGTGGCAGAGACTGCGAGAGGTCTGACTTTTTGAAAGTGGGCCATGGAAAGGCATCATTTTCATAATTATCTGAAATCCCCATACAGACAAAACAGATTAAATCCATTTAGATGTTAAAATAATACATATAATGTTGGTGTAGTGGCTTCATTTCCTGTTTGAGCCATGCCTCTTCGTTATATGGGGTACATCTCCTTGTGATAGAGGTCAGAACCTCTGTCTCTACTGTGCTCTAAACTCTCCTGAAAAGCAAGAACAGCAGCAGTGTTTATTGCTGGTCACAGTCTCATCAGGAACCATACTTGAGAGGGAACAAGATGTCAGGAAAAACATCAACTTGTATTCTTTCTGTCCTGGTATTGACAGCTTTTTCTGGTTATGGGAACATGGCATTTGCTAGCTGAAAGCCAGAAACCAGGGACTGGCAGTGTAGAAGGGCAAACATGATTAGAAAATTAGTGAGACTTGGAATATTCCCTCATGCGTGGTCTGAAATTGCTGAGAGGCTGTCCCCTCTTTCCCTGGGCAGTGCTGTGTCCTGACTCATTCTCCCGTTCTTGGCTCTCACCAGGTACATGGCCAAGTGTGGCAGCTCTGGGACACAGGGTGTGCTTTCAAATGCAACTGGAAAAGCCAGAGACTGAGCAGACACAGTACTCTGAAGTTACTTGGTCTTACACTGATAACTGAGTCCATGACCTGTGGTTCTGGAGCAGGCAGAGCAGGTAGAGGCACGTCAAATACCAGAAGGAAATGATCAAAAGTCGCATCAAGAGAAATTTCAATTCCTCATCAAAGTAAGAGTGGTTAAGAACAGAACATGTTGTTCACAAAATCATAAAATCATAGAATCATAGAATCACCAGGTTGGAAGAGACCCACTGGATCATCAAGTCCAACCATTCCTATCAATCACTAAACCATGCCCCTCAGCACCTCATCCACCCATCCCTTAAACAACTCCAGGGAAGGTGAATCAATCACCTCCCTGGGCAGCCTATTCCAGTGCCCAAAATGAAAATATGAATATCTCCCTTCTTGGAGGTACTCAAAATTTGACTGAACAAAGCATTCAAAACTCAACTGAAGAAGCCCTGTGCAGCCTGCATTCATGGGACCTGCTTTCAGCAGGGCTTGGACTAACTGACCTCTGAGGTTCCTCTAAATCTAAATTACTCTGTGAGTCTAGGAAATCACACAAGAAGAGTGCTTGAGACTCTTCTTTCAAAAACCTACACATGGTAATATATAAAGATTCTTTCTTTGATGCTCAGACATGATCCACATCCGGAGAAGGGAAGACACTTGCAACAAAATATTTCTAGCCTTACCGCAATCCCTTTTCTATCAGACTACCCAAAAATATTTTAGGGGAAAAAAAAAAAGGTTTAGAAATGGGTTTCTCCTTGCTTAATGGGTTTTTATTCACTGCCACTTTATTTTATTGATTTCTAGCCTTCCAGCAATTTGAATGATTTCTGTGATGGACCAATATGAAATCTCCCTCCAACCAGCAATTTCATTTTACTCAGGGAAGAGAAATCTAATTGGCAGTTAGATCAGCTTTCAGAACCTACAGTAAAAGATAAGCCAGTGAAGGCTTAGGTTCTCAGATAGTGCTCATCTGTGATTTATGATCTTGAGTTAAACTTCTGCCCAGACTTGGGTAAGATTTTGCTACTTCAAGAATTCTCAGCTCTACTTAGGTGTTGGAGCTTTTGTTCTTACAGAGGGGAACTTTCTGCTCTGCCAAGGACATAAATCAGGCTTTAAGTTCAGAGCATTCTCAGGGCTACCTGTCCTCCTGAAAAGATTTATTAGCTTTTACTCCTACCAGGTAGCTGGCCAAGCTGCGGTGGCTGAGTTACCTGAGGAAATGCAGCTCTGATGGGCAGCCTGTGAATAAGAAAAATAGTGAAAGGTTTGATAAATCCAGGTAAGATAAGCGAGCTTAACAGGTGAAGCAGGGTCCTAACAAGTGATCAAAAGGATGTGTTAGCTCATACGTAAAGGAATGCACTTTGCCTACTTGTATTTACTGGAAATGAGTGTTCCGTTGCAGTCTGTCCCTTTCTGGCTTATGGGTGATCAGGGTGGTTTTCTTAACACCACCATTTTAGCACAGCAGAAGACGAGAATTTGAATCCAGCAGGTAATTTCCCTTGAATCGATTTCTATCTTGTTTCTTCTTATTTTCTGTTAGATCTTTCCTATAGTTTAGTGTTCTAAAGCCTGTTTTGTTCTACACCAAAAAATGCTGCTGATAAGTCTATTAAGACATCTTCGATGTTCAGAGAAAAAATATTCTTCAGAGAGAGGTAAGGAGAAATAGTTCATATATGTGGACAAGCAGAAGAGGGGAAAAGGTCGTGTGGGTTGACAACACCAGAATAAATGCAGAAAAAGGAAAAGAAGCAGCGATTTCCAAAACACTAATGATAACCTCAAAATCGACATGGAAACGCTATAATTTTCACCAAAAGCTTCCTAAGATGAATAGATATAATTATCTTCATTTCAGCAGCTCTCTTAGTTTAATATTGGACCATTAAAAAATTGCAAAATAAAAATCAGCTTTAAAAAGCCTGGGCTTGGATTTGCTTTCTGTTCCAGACAGTGGTCAGGGACAAAGTCATGCAGGAATAAATCATGAGCTTGCAGAGAAGAAAATGACTTGGAACTTACCTGTGCATAATACATAAACATATATTCATCCACTATAAATAAAAATACTTAGGTCTAAAATTCTAGGCAGGTCTTCTTGTGCTTATGTGTTTTATGATAAATCCTTACAAAACAATATGCACACACGTAATCCTTTTTTTCTGTTTACCATCCTAGAAATTCCAAGTTCTGTTTTCTGTTTAGAGCTGGCTTCTGATAGCCTGACTTATAACAAATAATTATATGTTTCATGTGTATCTCTCCTATCTGCAAAAATATTTAAGTCAAGATGGTATAAAAACATGTAGTATTGGCGTTATGTATTTGTATGGCAGTGGAAAAAAGCACTGGGAAGTGTTTACCATCCTTCTTCTCGACAACACAGCGTAAGCAGCAGAATCAAAATAATGCCCAAATCCTCAACAGCCCTAAGACACCCTAATGTAAACAGTAAATAGATTTCTATGTCCACGTGTCTTCATATATGAATGCAACAGAATGGAGAGAAAAACATTTTCCTTTGTACAAAACTATCCAGAGAAAGCTGACTGACAGGTTTAGTGAAATTATGACTGTCCCTTACACCTCTGCAATCTGCCCTCCTGCTCCATGCTTAAGCCTGTCCCCTGGCTGTTGTGTAGAAGAATTGATCTAAGTGCCCCTGTGGGGAGGTATGTAGCTCCTTGTAGTCTGAAGCACAGCATGTTTTCTTATTAACAGGTAATATTATTGGAACCATAGAATGGTTTGGGTTGTAAAAGACCTTTAAAGATCATCTAGTCCAACCTTCCTGCAGTAAGTAGGGACATCTTCCACTGGATCAGGTTACAGAGTGTTGTGGGTTAACCCTGGTAGAGAGCAGAGCCCCACACAGCTGCTTTTTTCACTTTCCCAACAATGGGACGGAGGAGAGAATTGGAAAGGTAACAGTGATGAAACTCATGGGTTGAGATAAAGGCAGTTTAACAGATAGTGCAAAGGCTGTGCACACAAGCAAAGCAAAACAAGGAATTAATTCACCACGTCCCATTGGATGCAGATGTTCAGCCATCCCCAGGACAGCAGGACTTCATCATATGTAACGGTCACTTGGGAAGACAAATGCCATAACTCTGAATGTCCTCCCCTTCCTTCTTCTTTCCCACAGCTTTTATTGCTGAGCATGATGTCCTATGGTGTGGAGTATCCTTCTGGTCAGCTGGGATCAGCTGTCCCAGCTGTATCCCCATTCCCACCTTCTTGTGTACCCCTAGCCTGTCCACTGATGGGGTGGTGTGAGAAGCAGAAAGGGCCTCTGTGTAAGCGTTACTCAGCGATAACTGAAACATCCTTGCCCTCTATCAGGGTTTGATTTTGCCTCTGATCACATGCTGTTACTGTCCTGGATCCTTGAGGCTGGACAGGGATGACCTTACATTGTTTGAGCCAATGTTACCAACTGCTCAAGTCATGTTGTCAGCTTTCATGACTGCTGCCATCCCCTTGACTGGGAAGAAAATTGCTGGAGTGCTCTGCTGAAATATTTAGAGCTTGCTTCGTTCTCAGAAGTCATTCACACTGAGGTGTTTATAATCTGTTCTATAAGTCTTCCTGTGGGAGAAAAGTAGCCGAGAACAGCTCTTCATTCAGAGGGTGCTTTTAAATGGACTCCTAAATAGGTTTCTCCAGCTATTCTCCACCTTTGCTCATTAGCCATGCACCTAATTCCAGCAGAACTGTGCTCCAACTTGGGATGGAGAGTAGTAATGCTTGGTTATGTTAAACCTTCTTGGTACAATCAAGTATGTTCTGTTGCCTCGTAGACTAATGGATATTGCTCATACAGCTGGAAGCATCTAGTCCTGCTTTGGAAGATCGTTGGCAATGGCTGATCAAGCAGTGACTTAGGCAATGAGCATTTTATGGATGAAATCTGACATTTCTTCAAAGCCGCTGAGGATGTCATAAGGCTGGGTACATCAGTGCGCTATATAGTTGGTGCCAGATGGACTATTCCAGATTGAAAAGTGTCCAAATGATAATGAATTGGAGGCAGCAGATTTCATTCACTCCAAGAAGACAAAAGCAGAAGTGATGGGATGGACAAGGATTATCTTGATGAAGTAATTCTTTCTTGCCTTCTCTGCTAGAGAGAACATGTCTGAAAGCTTAGGAAGGAGATTAAGGAAAAATTAAAGGCTCTCCTCAGTTTTTGATCGTGCTCTGTTATTGAATGCCTCTTGTAGTTTTGGAACTGTTCAGACACACAGTTATCTGCTGACAATGCAGTAAAAATTCACTCTGCTGCAATCTCAGAACTCAATTATCGTAATCATTCTATGTTCAGTTATCAGCGAGGCTAGTCCACTGAGCCAGAGTGTCCAAAGACAACAATATGATTACATACTTCACATTACTGCAGTTAAATTCAGCCTGGTTCTTGTACTTCACATTTGTTGCCTATTCAGTTTAAATTGCCATTTTTTATTTTAAAAACGATGGAATGTTTTGACAAGACCCTTTTTGTTTCACCACCTGTTGCTTCTGTGTAAACAGCTGAACATCCATGATAAAAAATTCCACCTTTAATGAACTCACTGTTTCAGAAATAGATGTCCCTTGAAGTCCAAACAATTTCATCTTGCCGTACTTCTGCAGAATATCTAATATGATTTTTCCAGCTTACATCTTTGTTTGTGTTATAGTCTGTTTCTTTTTTTCTAATTTCTTTCCAAATTTGATGACTTTAGAGAGCGATGTTTAACAAATAATTTTGTGTTTGGCCTTTGTTATTCAGCTTCTCAAATAAAATGACCCTTTTAAGAGACAGAACTATTAGATTGGGTCTGTATGTAGGTGTGGCTATTTTGTATTCCTATTCAGACTGTGAAGGTGAGACTTTAACAACAAATTCATTGAAAAGGAAAAATAATCCTGTAAAAGCAACAGTGTTTTCCAGAGTAGCCTTTCTTTCTCCATTAAACCATATCAAGTCTTATCTCAAGTGTATTTCTGAGTTTGCCACTTTCAATTCTTGTTCTGCTGTTGCTGAATTAACCTTCTATACACATTGCAATCTCAAAATCAAACAGTTGTTAAGACCTTGAAGGTAAGATGGTGAGTGTCTTCAGAGAATTACTTGTCTGAATAAGTTGTCTTCCTTTCTTTTTTCTTTTGAAGAAAGGGAAAAGTGCATTGTAAAAATACCAAGCTTCAGTGGAGTTGGGAATCTTGTCATCATTTCACTGGAGAAACCATTTCACTATCATGGAAAACAGGTTCTTCTTTCATTAGCAGAAGTGTCATGTTTAGGACTGAGTTCATACTCACTAATACTTTGAGTTAGCTTGACAGCTTTTAGTCTTTGCCTCATGACGGGCTATAAAAATGAAGAATTAGTCCCTGAAGTTCTGTTTGTGCCCTCCAGCATTCTCTCTGCAGCTACTAGCTACTACACCAACTGACTTAAGGAATGACTATCTAAATCGTTTAATAATTTAAATTAAATGTCTTATTTATGATAGAAATTCCAAATGTGCCCATTACTGCTGTATCTCTCAGTCTTTAATGTATTCATTCTCAAACTGCTTTGGCAAACAGGGAAGACCTTGTATAGGGACAGGCAGTGGTTGACTGGCAGTACTATGCTTGATATAAATGAAATAGTTTATTGCTAAAATTAGCTTAAAAAACCAAAAGAGGAAAGAGCTCCATCTCACAGGGTAGCTTAAGGACTCTAGAGGATTAGTTCTCAAGGTGGTCTGAGGAGAGACGGATCAGTTGCTTTTTTTTGATGTGTTTTGTTTGTTTGAAGTTTGGATCACCAAGTGATGGCTTTGTGCTTGCATCAGTTTGATTTGTATCATTTTTTCATTCTTATTTCCCTTCCAACCTGCCACAGGAACTTTGACACAAACTGTCATGGGGGAATTCAGCATGGAGCAACCACGAGAACAGAACCTTATCGCTCAGTGTCCAAGAATCCAAAAATGTATCTGCTTAGCGGAACTGGAACAGCATGTGTATAGCAATTTCTGTTCTCGGGTTTTTCTCCTTGGACAATGACACAGTTCACACTTGTGCCTGCCAAGCCCACAGTTCCTCCAGTCCCAGTCAAATCGTCACCTTGAGCCTGAGGGGACAAGACACTTCTTCCCACCAGTTGGTGGTCGGGCTCCTGACTGTAATGGGGCCACTTGGGCTTTGCCTTCAAACATAGCCTTGGCTGGTCCTGTACAGAGCTTCCCACGGGTAGGCTGTTGTTTCCACTCTTCATTGCCTTCTAAATTAGGTTGCCAGCATAAGCCACCAATGGTCTTGCTAATCACATCTCCTGGCACTATTTGTTTGTTTTCCCCCTTATCACACAGCTGGAGAATGACTGTTAAAACACAAAGGTTTTGTGCAGAGAGGAAGAAACCTGCAACAACAAATTCAGAAGGACTCAGCTTAACATTAGCTAAGCTTTGCTAAACAGAAGCATTCTTTATAATATTTACCATGCGTTCTGCCATCATAGGATGCTATAAACGCAGAAGTTGCTGCCTATGACAGTGTAAATTTTCAGAAACACAGCATATGCTATCAATCTTTTGCTGCTAATGCTGATAATGGTATTAATGTCTTCTGCAAAATTGTCCTATCATGATGCATATTCTTATGAAATCAAATGCTCTTTTGCTTTACACCAGTATGAAACTTTATCTTTATGTTAGTATTTGGGAGCACTACCTAGCACATGAACAGAAATCTGCTGACCTGATCAGTCCACGCTGGTTTAGCAGCTCCTTGATAGTCCTTCCATCCTTTGCTCCCTCATGGATTTTGATTTCTTAGATTATGATTTCTTACACAGAGGTAAGAGATTACAAGATTTAATCTATTGAGACATTTTCTAGTGTCGCCTGTGTTTGTGACGACCTGAACAGTGCCTTGAAGCTTGCATGCTGATTGTTCTTCCTGAATAAAGGCGTTGTGGTTTATGTTAGGAATCTAATTTCAAACCATGCTCTGAGAAATGTCTGCAGTTGCCCAAAATGGTGGGTAACTTCTGGGGAAATTATGTAGGTCAAGACTGAAATAGTAATTGTCTGGGAAACAGAAAATGAGCAAATTCGAAGCATTTTTCATCTTGGCATTTCCAGCTAAATGTGATTGCCATTTTGGATCACTAAATCCAGAAAACTGGGTTGAACAAATGTTATTCTAAAGGTGTATTATTAATCTGTTTAAAATATGAGGTTATACAGTATCATATGCTTACTCAGAGGAGAGAGAAAACAGGAGAGACAAGATCCATGGTAGGAACCATATATATGGAAGTCTGTACACAGCCAAATTATGTTAAAATTCTGCAATTTCTTTCAATGTTTGCCTCATAGATTTCTGAAACTTTCATAGAGTTTGAAAGCTGATGTGCAGCCAGTGAAATAAAGAAAATAAAATGTTATGAATTTCCATAAATTGCCAGCTAAAAAAGAAATCCTGCCTACTTAAAAAGGAAACATACAGCTAATATCCAACTAACAACTGCAGTGCCATATTCATAGAAGACACACTCAAGGGTAGTGAGGGCATGAGTTTAGAAGCACCTCTCTTTAATAGGGCAGTTCAGTGCACAAGTTTGCTGTTGATGCTACCGTAGGACTGGATATTAACAGCATAGGATGAAAAGACTATCAAAAGGTCTCAGAAGTGTGATCATGTCTCCCAGGTAATACTTGTCTTTCAGTTTTGGATAGCAATCTGATCACAATATTGACTGCTGCGGCTAAGGCAAATGTTTGTAGAACGTTGAATTGGGAAGGAAAGATGATGAGTTTTGATGCCCTGTGATGTGCACAGGAGGTGACACAGAACAACAACTGCCTTTTTTCTCCTGCATTTTTCATCCTTGAATTCCTGCAGTGAGTCATCAGCACTTGTCATATTGTTTTCTTGACCTGGGAACCTCCATTCCAGTATTTGCACTGTCTCCAAAAACACACAAATCACCTCTTGAAGCTGAAGGTTACTTTTGTAAAAAAATCAATTTATACATTGAGATTTTGAGATCATTGTAAAGACTGATTGCAAGAAAAGGAAGAATCCAGTTTTAATACCCAAGGTGGCTGAAGTGTGATCCACATTCCTGAGAAATTATGCCATTGAGTATTGCCTTGCTGTCCACAGAAAAATGTCTTAACACTGTAATAGTGAAAAATCTGTACTCACCTTTGTCTGTACAATAGAAATGTGACAATAGTGCCCAAGCTGCAGCTCATCCTGCAGTGTGGGTTTGGAGCAAAGTCAGACCGTGGGATCTTCCACAGTTACTTTCCCAGTATCCCTATCCCAGGGGCTGAGGGGCTTCAAGTGGTGCCTTCTTGACAGGTTATGATGCTTATGGAAAAGCTCTTTGTGGGTGCCTTTGCCTGCTTCCAGCTGAAGTGGTGTAAAGGAATTGAATCAGAATGTAAAAGAAGCTGATCCCAAATATTCTGCTGCATTTAAATGTTAAGGTTCATTGAAAGAGACAGACAACTTGGGCTTAGTCTAGTTATCCCTACCCCACACTTCTGTCAACACCCCCAGCAATATCCAAACCCTTTTTTCATTATTTACAAGTGTGGTGGAATGCACAGTGTAATTACCAGTTTATTTCTTACAGGGTTGATCTAGGTGGGTTGAAAAGCTGTTATCATTTACACAGACATGAGCAGAAGCAGCATGTAATGTTTATGGAACAATGTGGTGTAGAAATACCACCTCTGTAAACATTGTGCTACCAGAAACACACAAATCAAGACTATGGGCTTCCGAATGATAACGAAGGCCCTTAACTGTTTCACAGTAGTTGTTGCAAATCTATATGGACACTTTATGATAGAGGACTAAAAACTGCAATATGGTAACAAAGCATTAGTTTCTTAGAATAAAAACTCAAAACTGATGCCATAAGGTAGGCTGAGAGAGTTGGAGTTTAGGTTGTTCAGCCTGGAGAAGAGAAGGCTCCCAGGAGACCTTAGAGCGACCTTCCAGTACCTGAAGGGGCTACAAGAAAGCTGGGGAGGGACTCTTCACAAGGGTTTGTGATGATAGGATGAGGGGGAACAGGCATAAACTGGAGATGGGAAGATTTAGACTGGATATAAGGACGAATTTCTTCACGCTGAGGTTGGGGAAGCCCTGGCCCAGGTTGCCCGGGGAAGCTCTGGCTGCCCCATCCCTGGAGGTGTTCAAGGCCAGGTTGGATGGGCCTTGCGCAGCCTGATCCAGTGGGAGGTGTCCCTGCTCATGGCAGGGGGGTTGGAACTAGATGATCTCTAAGGTCCCTTTCAATCCAAACTATTCTATGATTTCCTCTCTCCTGCGCAATGCAGCATTACTGAATATGTACTTTCAAAATCTGAATGGCATAAAGGCAGAAAGAGTTTTTGACAGGATGAAAGTGTGTCAGCCCATTGAGAACTGGCTGTTGTGCTCCTGTGAGTGCAGAGATACAAATACGTAGTTTAGCATAAAGCAGAAAGTGTTTCTCTAATGGGAAAATTTCTTAAGTTCAAAGACTTGTCCAGCTGGCTTAGCCAAGAACAACTTGCTTTTCCTTGTTGCTGCATACTATGTTTTATTCCAGTCACACTTGCACAGAACTTTCAGGGTATTCCCTTATTGTCTGAGATAATTTACTTCCAGTTTGATCTTGAATTATGGGCTTGAGCTGGTTTTGTTCATCTGTGAAACAGAAGATATTTCATTAGTGCTAAAAGTGCTTATGGAATGCAAACACTGTGGAAATACCATCAAAAATATGCATGCATGGGAGTATTATAACTTCAATTTTGAGCTGCTGAAGCAACCCACATGAGCTTTTGAGGGTTTTTAGCAAAGGTAAGTTCTGCTTATTCCTAGAAAATTCCCAGATGTAAACAAATAAGACAGGGTTTAACTATATTGTAGAATATGTAGGTCATCACAACGTCACAGTGAGGAGGAAATTCAAGTGGTAACTGCTCAGCAGTGGTAGTTTGTGACCAAGGTGTGGGAGGCTCAGTGAGTAAGAAGACTCAGTTGCAGAAGGGGTCAACCTGCTTGGAAGCAGGGATGGTAAAGACAGCAGGGATCCCTGCCAAGGAATGAAGTTTCCCTTGGTGATGAGATAAGGAACAGTCTCGGCATCGTCTTGCAGCAACCCTGGAATACTCAGGGGCTGCCTTTGGGCAGCTGGGTGGAGAATGGACTGCAGGCTGGGCTGAGGCACCACATGGCACCGCTCTGGGATGGGTACTGGTGCAGGTGGTTATGTGGAACTGGCTGGTGATGCATCTGTGCAGACTCCTTGTAGAACTGCAAATGGTGGGAGGATTCTGCCCAATGCAGTGCTCATTAATTTATTTTTTAATATTTATGCACAAGCATGTGTTTAATTTGCCTCAAAGAGTACCATAAAAATTCCCCACCAACAATCATGGTAATCTAATGTGATAAGAGTCAAGTTGAAAGGCAGATTTTTATAATGTCGTATTTCTACCATGGATGCTTTCTTTTCTGCCACTGCTGGCTTGTTCAATTCTGCTTCCACCACCTTCCTTCCTCACTGCCTGCTCTACACATATGTTATTTCTCAGTACAAAAATTTGCTACCTCTACTTCTGCTGCCCTTCTTTCAAGTTTTCACTTGCTTTGGGTCTTATCACTATAGCCTTCATCTCCAGTGATCTTCATAGATCGCGGCTTTCTTTGGACTTCGCTTTTGCCTTTGTTCTAATAATAGAAGATTTGGGATATAGTCATGAAAGCGTTACTGGGGTCTTCATTAGGTAAAGACACTGGAATCCCATTTTTTTAACACAAAGAGTAATGTTTGATACAGTTCTATATAACCCTTGTTTGAAAAAGGGGAAAGTAAGTCCCTGTTGATTTTGAAGACTTGTATCTAAACTGAAATTCAAGAGGGAGACTGAATTCAGAGAGTTACATATTTAAAACAACTTTTGTTGATGCACTTCTAATTAAATTCTGTCGTGTTAGAAACAAAACAAAACACAAACTTATTTGTTTCCTTGTAATTTTAGTATTCTGACAAAGACACTTCATTGCAAAAGTCTTGGAACAAGATTATTCATAAGTAATACTTCTTTGGGCATGTTTAAATGATTTTCAGTTATAAGACATGTCATCCCACTTCTGTACTGTGTGTGAATTTGTCTCCAGGAATGCAAATACACGTGCATCCAAGCAAGCCATGTATGACACTAATGCATCATATTAGGAACAAGCATTTCCCTAAGACCCCTTTTCAGAAAAGCAGATCTTCTCACACACATTATCCTGTCTCAAGGGCAGTAAAAGATGACCGCTTGGAAGTAAAATCAGAATCTTACAACAGCTGAATAGGTTTTAAGTGCCAGGGTGCTTGCTCTTCTACTGAATTAGACGTGCAAAATAAACCCCTGTTAAGAGAACGTAGGAGCTACGGGTGTTTGCCATTGAGGGCTATATTGCTGCGGTATCCTGTGGGAAGCTGTTGATGGGGAGAGGGGGCGTACAAGAGATGAAGAGGTGGAACCTTGCAGGCAGGTGCCCAGTTAATACAATTAAAGTTTGTCTTGGGGCTGCTTGTGCTCCCTGTACTGTCCTTGTGGACTAAAAGATGGGTTTAGTTCTGTTTTTACAGAACATTTAGCAGACTGGAGACCTGTCCTACAAGAGGTGTTTTCAGACATTGTCCCAGTAGCGGCACTACTGGATTTGGTAGCACTATTGGAACAGCAAACCTTGATACATACATAAGTGAGGGAGCAGAAGCCTCACCTTCATACATAGCCGTTCTCTGGACTTCTCCAAAATTAATGCTTTAAGGTTTGCAATGAGAAAATGAACTTTACTCCTCAGTCACTCTAGAGTTTTCTTGTGATGGTTCAGGAAAAAAGCCTTTCGCCTTTTGTACATTATATGCAAATCTCAGCCACAATTTGTTCTTGCTTTGTATAACTATATGGATTTTTCATGGTTGATTTTCCTCTAAATGCAGGGGCTTTCCACTAAATTCATCCCTGCAGTTAAATTCTAGAAGATACTGCACAAAGGAAATGGTCTCAGCAATCATCCCAAATGATTTATAATATGTTTGAATCCAACATGTATTTCATTCACATTATGCCTTATGCTTTTATTCAGATTTGTCTGACCAGAGCGTGCGCAACCAAATTCACACACATACACTGAAATGAGGTCTCCTACCCCTCTAGGAGCTTTGAAAAAATGTAAGCTACTTATCCCATTTTTATTCATTGATCCATCCATCCTTGAAGCAAAAGACATATTATATTTCATAGCTTCAGCCACAAGGACCTCCAGTCTCGCTGAGGAATTTCTGAACCACTGACTCTAATTTCCATATTCTGGGGAGAACAGTGGAATGCATTAGATTAATATCTGAACTTAGTAAAGCATTCGATATCCTAGCTGACAAGAATAATTCATGAAGATAATCTGTCTTGGCTTGGCTATGACCCTTTGGCAGAATTTATACTTAAAAATGCTTACATATAAATATCTGTGAGGATATAGTTGGTCTAGGGAGCAATCAGATCGACCCTAGACCTTAGGATGAAAATAAAATTAATGCTGCTTATGTAGTCCCCTATCCTGTTCAAGAGGTAAAACATGTATGTTTATAGTCAGTGTGGTGTTTGAAAAGTGTTTTGCTATAAGTGACTGTGATATGTTAGCTGGCATTCTGGTTTTTAATAGTAACCAGTAAGTTTTAGGCTTATTTCTAATAACTACAGGCTTGCTTGTTTCCCTAGGAGGCCTCTGGGTGCGTTTCATCAGTTCAAAGAATATTGTATAAACCATTAACAATAGTCTGCCCAAAACTGGCAACATGCACTTGATGCCAGAGTAGAATTAAAGCTGTTGCAGTGCCACTAGTGAAACCCAAATGACACCCACAGCTTTTTATAAGGTGTTGTTCCTTCATTATCATTGCAGAGAAAGACAGACTAGCAGATACCGTAGTGATAGGCACCAATGACGTATTTTGGTGAAATACAAATACCATGGAACTATAAGAGCGTGGAGAAAATTTTTTATAACCAGTTCTGGGAAAGAAGCTTCTGTCATCTCCTGTGATGAGGAAGAAAAGTGTCAGGTCATTTGATTCAGGGAGTGCACTGGGGAAATGTAATTCTGTGTCAGAGCCGTCTTGGAGGATGCCTGAGTGCTGACATGGGCTGTGGTATTTGGGTTGTGGCTGGAGACCTGCAACATCTTCAGAACCAGTCACAGACTGATGAAGGAGATTGGTGCAAGTTAGGAAATCTTATCAGAAATCAGATATATCATTTTTGTCACCTGTGCAGAAAGAAAATAGACTAAATGTAGATACTAGATTTGTTGCAACTGTCAAGTGAAAGTTTGAAACAGTGGGTTGTATTTACTTCATTTGTACCTGCTGGCTTGCATTTAATTTACACGCAGCCATAAAGGTGGACAGAAAGGCATTCATATCCATTAGGGTGGCAATTTTCAGGAGTTTCTGATTTCCAAGAATTCCTATTCCAGGAATCTCCTGTTCCCAGAAAGCCCAGTAGCACATCTACTGCCAACACAAACTGGGGAAATCTGAACTTGAAGCTTCTTAAAAAGAAGGCTGAGCATGAATTTGCCTTGGGCAGGCAGGTTTGAGGCTTTCTAGCCTTTGTGTAAGTTTTAGTGATCGAGATATGTTTTGAGCAGTATGTTCCTTTAAAATGATAGGAGCTATCAATTTCATGAGAAGTTCATCTTGCTGTAGCTAAACTGAGCTTTGTGTGATGGTCAAGTACAGCATCAGGGTCACTAAACCATATCTTTGTACTTAAATTACATGCCTACACATGTTATAGACTAAAAAAATCATAATTTTGGCATCATAGAAAACATACGGATTCAATAAATGATATATCCTAGAATTTTGGTTAGTTGCCTTATTCCCCCTGCTGCAAAGCTATAGGCAACCCTGACAGAGGAGGTGCAAGGTTAATGGAGATGCTGACATTTAATGCTAGTAGTAAATATTTCAGCATATGGAAAGCTGAAATTACAAAGCTTGTCTTTAAATCTTGTGGCTTCTTGGATGCTATTTGTACAGGTGATGTAGAAGTATTCTTTACTGCTCTATTTCCCCTACCTTACTGTCCTGAGCTTTCTGAAGGCCAATATCTCACAGAACATGAGGGAAAGTGGTTACTTAGAAATGCTTCCACAGCTATGATACTTTCTTTTTTACCCTCTAATGCACCTTTGTAGTAACTTTCAGCTGAAAATACTGCCCTTATTTCCTAACGACTTCCTCATGTTTACCGAGTCACCTGTAGGTATTGTCCTTCTTACAAAGCTCCCTGTATGATAGTAGGTAAAAGGTTATTATTTCAGATAACAATTGGGACAGAGCGTTCCCTGGTGCTTATTACAAGGAGCGATGTATTGTAATGCAAGTTTCTTATTCTTTTAAAGAATGAGTCCCTTTACATGCTTCTGTAGTTTTTTTTCTCTGAGCAATGTGTACTCTAACACTATTTTATAAGGCCTGCCATATTATGTTATTTTGCAATTAGGAAATCACACATTAGAAATTGCATTGTACTTAACACAATCTCCATAAAATTTGAATTAAAACATCTTCTTCTATAGCACAAACAAATTATTATTATAGATTATTATTATTATTAACATAATAACAATAACAAAAACCATCATCATCAACAACATCAACAATAAAATAAAATTGTAATGTTGCTATTATTGATTACTTTAGTCCATAATGTCATGGTAAATACCAAAGATGAGTAAACTAGGAATTTAAAGAGGAATTTTGACAGGCTGAGAAAGTTGGAGTTATTCAGCCTGGAGAAGAGAAGGCTCCCAGGAGACCTTAGAGCGACCTTGCAGTTCCTGAAGGGGCTACGAGAAAGCTGGGGAGGGACTGTTCACAACGGCTTCTGGTGATAGGACCAGGGGCAATGGGTATAAATTGGAGAGTGGCAGATTTAGACTAGACATAAGGAGGAATTTCTTCACCATGAGAGTTGGGGAGGCCCTGGCCCAGGTTGCCCAGGGAAGCTGTAGCTGCCCCATCCCTGGAGGGGTTCAAGGCCAGGTTGGATGGGCCTTGGGCAGCCTGATCAGCGGGAGGTGTCCCTGCTCATGACAGGGGGGTTGGAACTAGATGATCTTTAAGGTCCCTTCCAACCCAAACTATTCTATGATTCTATGAAAATAAAATGTTAGGTGTTTTCCTAGAGACTGTGAGAAACTGATCAGAGATTTCTGTTGTTCAAGTTTTGTTTTCCTTGTTGGTAGAACTGAAGGATGTGTGTCATCTCCCACTGTGCTTCCATCTCCCAGGCCTGTATAATCAAGGTCATGTGTGAGGAAAAATGATACTTTGTCTTTTTGTGTCCCTTTGGCTTGATTTTGAGAGCCTTCATTCAGCACCATAGCTAGGAGAGGACAGATCTAATTGAATTTTTGCATTACAATAAGTGGTGGAAGGAAGACAAAAGGGCTTTTAAAATAAAATCTTTGTCAAGATGAAGATAAAAAACCCCACCCACTTATTTTATCTTAAAATCTTTTCATTCTCTGTTGTAGATTCTGGTAGGAAAAACATTACTGGTCATGTTACTGCAGAACCCTTGCTTTGAACCAGAGCTCTCCAGTCTGTATTGCACTGATGGAAATTGCCAACACTCAGAACTTTGTGAGCTTGGCTTTTTTCCCCCTCCATCTCTCTCGCAGTCTGTTGTACAAAGAATAAAGACAGAAAGGTTAAATGGCAACAGAAAAAAATTGGATGAGCAAAGCAAGTACTTTGTATGTTTAAGATGTCAGAGAACTAGGCAACCCAATCAAGGTCACTGAAATATAATGCATGAGTTAGAGGGACTAAAACCTGCTGTAAATAAGAAAAGAGAGTATAAAAACCCAGGAAGGATAAGGAAAGTCCAGAAATTTGTGGTGCTCTTAAATATTCAGTGTTAAACTCTCTATGAAATGCTGGGGGATTTGTGTTGTGGTGGGTTGACCTTAGCCAGCCTTCACCTGTCCACCCAGCTGCTCTCACACTCCTCTTCCTCAACAGGAAAGGGGGTGAGAATAAGATGAGAAAGCTCATGGGTTGAGATAAAAACAAAGAGACCACTTACCAACCACCATCATGGGCAAAATAGGGAAAATTAATTTATTTTATTGGCAATTAAAATAGAGTAAGAAGATGAAAAACATACAGAAAAACTCTGAGATAGGTGCTTGAGAATATTTTATTGTTTTGTTGAAAAAACTGCAACTAATCCTTATGTGGTCTGTTCCATTCCATTTTTCTGATCTCTCTCACTATCAAACACCTCCTCCCTCAGAGAGACCCCCAACAAACAGTCCCTTTCCTTTGAGCTCTTGCAGTTTTGTTCTCACCTCAGAAATGGGAAAGTTCACATCAGTGGAGAGACAGGAAGAAGAAAGGGAGTAAAATGTGGAGTGTAATGAGTGCCTGGCAGAAAAATGCACCCAAAGTGATGAAGAGAACATTGCTATTGCTGGATCTGGAAAGTAATCACAGAATCACAGAATAACCAGGTTGGAAGAGACCCACCGGATCATCGAGTCCAACTAAGAATAAGTCCATGCAATAAAATCCCATGATCAAGAGTGCAGGCCAGAAAACATAGAGATCTTAGTAGATCTTACTTTGTGTATAAAATAAAAGTAATCTTTATAACAGAAAATATAAAAAAAAATTGGGAAAAAAACTAGCAAATGGGGAAAGGGAGCCCTGTGTGATTGTATGTTTGAAGGTCAGAGAAACAGGAATGTTTAAATCATCATTTAATACTAGATTTAATTAGGTATGAGGGGTTCTGTTTTAAAACAAACTTAAAATAATGCTTTTGTAGTAACATTTGGCATTATTGCTACTGTAAAAACAGATTAATCAAAGTTTACATATTCCTTTTACATATAGAACAAAAAAAAATGCCTCTCTACTCAAGCTACAAAAAAAGCTCAAAATGATAAACTCTTTCTCTTACTGTTTGATGCTTGCTTTTAATCTCCCTAGATTTTTCTCAGTTTGTAAAACCTGTAACACCTTTCACACAGGTGACTGAGCAATTATTTGCACAGCTAAGCTCCTCTAAAGCTTGTAAAAGGGTTGAGGAATAATTATTTATACACCTAGGGAAACAGAGTAGTAATCAGAGAAAAATTGACCTTCTATGCAATCTGCTCAGGTTACAAAGGGATTTCAGTACTTTGCTTTAAAAAGCAGAGAGAACTTAAATTATTTTTTAAAAATTTTTTTAAAATATGATGTGTTTTAAGTTTAGTTTCCCTGTGAAAAATTACAAGAGTATCAGATATTACTGTTTCCCTAACATTGTTATTAATGTTATAAATGATGCAAGTAGTTTCTTAAGGAAGATTTCAGAACTTTTTCCAATGAAATGGGGCTTTTTGAACATCTCGTGTTAAAAGACCCAGAAAATGAGAAGCAGAAATTGAGCATTAAAATAATTATTACATTTTAATATCTTTTTCCTTTTTGCATGCTGCTGCACTTATCAGAAAATGTTTTGATAAGTCTAATGTTATTTTCATCTTTGTTACGGCATATTTAAGTCTTCCTGACTGCAGACTAGAAATTTTAATGCTGCTTTTTACCTATTAGCAGGAAGACATGATGAGTGATTTCACAAGAACAATATACTGAAAGCACAGGACAGCTTTTTAATCAGTCTCTACTTTTTTTTTCTGTGAAAAAAATATTTCCAAAGTCTCTGCTTTTCCATGTTTGTCACGGTTTTTGTTCTGTAATCCCATGCTAACAGCTCATCGTGGCTCTGGCTGTGTGTGATGACCCACATCATTCACTCCGCTTACACTTTATCAAACTTCAGTACGGACTGCCTTGTTAGGAGGTGGACAAAAATGTGCCTCCAAAGGCTATGAACAAAACTTGACTTAAGAAAAAGCCACGATACCAATAAAATATTGATCATATTATATCTAATTCCCATCAGTAGCCATATACAATGAGTATATGACAAATTGATTTAAAACTGGAGAAACCCCTCCGCTTGTCTATGTACTCTGCTTTACAGGGCAATAACACTAAGGCATTTTATTAGACCATGCAGCTAAATGTGATATCCCAGTGATTCTCAGAAAAACACATAACTTTGGTAACTGCAAAAAAAGCTGGGTACACCAGTTCCAGTTCAGTCATATCAATGCTGAAGAGTTAATGACATCAAAATACCGGAACATCTGATCAAAAAGACTCCAATGTACCATAAGTAACCTCAGACAGATTGTACAGTCAACAGTTTGCAAACCAGAAACCTAACCTTCAAGATCAGCCAAGGAAGGCAAAGGCTTTGAGCTTCTTGATGCTAAATTCCCACAAGGCAGCCTTGGACTAATGAGCGTACTGAGGCTTGGGGCTTGTTACCTTTCAGATGCAGTTGATGAGCCAGTAGCTTTCAAAAAGTTCCCCGTCATCCCAGAGATCTATAGATACTGTTCCTCTGATATGATAGAAACCTGTGCATACTTATCATCTGATCAAGAATAGGTGCTGAGCCAGGAGTTTAATGCAGTCCTGTGCTGTCACCTTAATCCAGTCTGCAGAGAACCTGAGCTGGAGAGTCCCAGGCACCTTCACCTTGACATTGGTGCAGCCTGTCAGGGATATAGATTAGCTTCCTTTGGTATTGAAATATACCTGACATGCTCTGGATACTGATCACAGGAGGTTTTGTAATGAGCTGGAGCTTGTATCCAGTAACTTCACAAATGCCTAGTGCCTTCATGTGAGCATCAGAAATACTGAGCTACCGCAGCAGCTTTTGCCTTGAATTGTACAGGCTAATGAGACTGGAATACTGGTCTCCTGGCAGCCTGTTTCCTCAGGCTATCGGATCAGCAAGCATGAACCCCTGAGTCACTGAACTGAGGAGACTTCAGCTTTAGCTAAAGTGTTGAAGCAATGCTGATCCCTTTGTAGAATCCTGTACGTGGATGCAGAAATAGTGAGTCAAGCCTCACAAAGGCTGGTTTTGGTAATACTTAAATGAGCAAAAGGTGTTGAACTACAGGCTGTATTAAAGAGATTCAGACCTGTGAAAAACTCGAGACATGGGTTCTGCTCAGGTGCCCTATGCCTGGCTGAAAACTCAGAAAAAAAAAAATAGGAAATCCCTAACCTGAGAAACATGCAGTTACCACATGAAAGTTGACATCTTCCTACTCATACTAAGACCAAGTTGTGTCTTTGTGTATGGCTTTGACAGCTATTGAATTCTCGTAGTATCTTCAGTAAGTGAGGCAGGAAGCGGGGGCAGTGAGGAGATGCATATGAAATTGGAGAAGTCCCAAGTATGTTCTGCTTATTGAAACACCATGAGGATTAGTAAGCAACGTTCAGAAGATTTTGAAGAAGGAAATACCTGTTAGTATCATTTTACGATAACAATACTAGGAAAGCATTTACCTCTATATCAGAGAGCATTTTTATTTACAATGTTTTATTTCTGTTTCTCATTTAACCTTACCTGGAAGTGCAGACTGCCAGCACAGAAAAAAGATAGACCAATTAGATGGAGGAAAATATGCACTGCAGTTCAAGCACCTAGTATTTGACATCATTTAGTCTTTGTTAATGCAGCTTCCCTTCTCAGTTTGTATCCTCTCTCTTCTCCCTCCCACCAGTTCGGAGTTTAAGCTTTTTCAGAGCAGCAGAAGCTATTCAAGCTCTGATTGATCAACAAAAAACATAAAAATGGGTCACAGCCTAGAATATCTCTGACACAGACCCTTCGTATAATAAGAATAATGATACTAAAAATACATATTTTAAGAATTGTATAAGATGTCTAAAAGCTTTCTGTCTGCCTGGAGAGCTACAGAACTCCAGCTCTTATTCCAAGCATTTCAAGATTTTGAAGGACTCTGAAAGTAGACATTCTTCGATAAAATGAAAACTTCTGTGGAAACTATTCTGGAATTCTTTTCCTCTTCTTAGAGCTGTGCAGGTGTGATGGCTGAACGTAACCTGTGCACGAGGTTACAGGTGCTCGCCAGCCCCGTGTGCTGTAGCGCTACTGCCCTGCCCAAGGGGCTGAATATCAAGCCTAAGCATACAGCAGTCGCATCCTACCGTTTACCTGCCCTTTGTCAGAAAGGGTCATTGAGTCACCTTCCCTGGAGGTGTTTAAGGGATAGGTGGATGAGATGCTGAGGGACATGGTTTAGTGTTTGATAGGAAAGGTCGGACTTGATGATCCAGTGGGTCATCTCCAACCTGGTGATTCTATGATTCTGTGAATATCCTTAATACGTTGTTTTGAACACTTTTCTTACTTTGAGTATTTTTATACTAATTGCAGATCTCATTAGAATTACTGTTGAATTTTATGAGGCTAGAAACCACGTCCTGTCTCTTCTGGATACACATGGAATTGGGATCTGATGGATTTGGATGTCTGGTTTCATCAGAGTTTCCACAGTGAAGCCACGCTACTTATGCTCAATGTCATAAAAACATCATAGAATCATAGAATCAAAGAATAACCAGGTTGGAAGAGACCCACCGGATCATCGAGTCCAACCCTTCCTATCAAACACTAAACCATGCCCCTTAGCACCTTGTCCACCCGTGCCTTAAACACCTCCAGGGAAGGTGAATCAACCACCTCCCTGGGCAGCCTCTGCCAGTGCCCAATGATCCTTTCTGTGAAAAATTATTTCCTAATGTCCAGCCTAAATCTTCCCTGGCTGAGCTTGAGGCCATTCCCTCTTGTCCTGTCCCCTGTCACTTGGGAGAAGAGCCCAGCTCCCTCCTCTCTACAACCTCCTTTCAGGTAGTTGTAGAGAGCAATGAGGTCTCCCCTCAGCCTCCTCTTCTCCAAGCTAAACAACCCCAGCACTCTCAGCTGTTCCTCATAAGGCCTGTTCTCCAGCCCCTTTACCAGTTTCGTTGCTCTTCTCTGGACTCGCTTCAGAGCCTCAACATCCTTCTTGTGGTGAGAGGCCCAGAACTGAACACAGGATTCGAGGAGCTGTTTCACCAGTGCCAAGTCCAGAGGGAGAATAACCTCCCTGGACCTGCTGGCCACACCGTTTCTGATCCAAGCCAAGATGCCATTAGCCTTCTTGGCCACCTGGGCCACTGCTGGCTCATGTTCAGTTGGCTGTCAACCAACACCCCTAGCTCCCTCTCCTCCAGGCATCTTTCTAGCCAGACTTCTCCCAGTCTGTAGCCCTGCATAGGGTTGTTGTGCCCCAAGTGCAGGACCTGGCATTTGGCCTTGTTAAACCTCATCCCATTGGACTCTGCCCAGTGGTCCAGCCTATTCAGATCCCTTTGCAGAGCCTCCCGACCCTCCAGCAGATCAACACTTCCACCCAGCTTAGTGTCATCTGCAAACTTGCTAATGGTGCACTCGATGCCTTCATCCAGGTCATTGATAAAGACATTGAACAGGGCCGGACCCAGCACTGAGCCCTGGGGAACCCCACTTGTCACTGGCCTCCAGCTGGATTTCACACCATTTCCCACCATTCTCTGGGCCCGGCCAGCCAACCAGTTTTCCACCCAGGAGAGTGTGTGCCTGTCCAGGCCAGAGGCTGACAGTTTCTCAAGCAGAACGCTGTGAGAAACTGTGTCAAAGGCTTTGCTGAAGTCCAGGAAGACCACATCCACAGCCTTTCCCTCATCCAGCAGCCGAGTCACTTTGTCATAGAAGGCGATCAGGTTAGTCTGGCAAGACCTGCCTTTTGTGAACCCATGTTGACTGGGCCTGATCACCCGGTTCTCTTGCATGTGCTTCATGATAGCACTCAAGATCACCTGTTCCATGACTTTTCCTGGCACTGAGGTCAGACTGACAGGCCTGTAGTTTCCTGGATCCTCCCTGCGACCCTGCCTGCGATCAGTCTAGTTTTCCCTCAGTAGATATTGTGGAAACATCATGGTGAAAAGCAAAATAAACCCACAACAGCTTTCCAAACATGCAGTGTGCATTTGTGTTGTGTAACATTGGAACACATTTTACATATATTCTATTTTCATTTTCAGTTGTTGAATCAGCATTAGCAATGATGGAGTTATTCAATGCTCTTTTCAGATATAGTGCTTTTAAGAAAAAAGGAAAGAAAGGAGGAGTGAAAAATCTATTTTCAGTGAGTATTATTTAGTAGAGACTGTGCTTCAAGAATGTGTGTGAATATATGTATAAACCAAACCAAGATGATGTGTATATACATGTGTGTATATACATCAGCAGTGAAAGTCAAATTAAGATCTATTGGCGTTAGCACTTCCAACATCTTAACTTTTATGAGGTCAAAGTAAAAATAACTGCTGGCTCAGAGGGCATTGCAAGTGGGTATGAGTCCATCTCTGTGTCTACCAACTGCCTCCTGGATCGCCTTGGCCACTTTGCTTATTTGCATCTCCCCTGTTACAATGACAATCCTTTCTTGAAATATGTTTCTATCTGCTCCTGAAAGGCATGAGCTATATTGCTGTTGTAAATACTAAATTGATTCACCAGTTAAAAAAAAAAAAAAAAAGAAGTTGAGGATGTGAGAGGAAGGTCAGGATGGAATGGTTGTCTAATTTAATACTTACTGATTTGCTAAGTGACTGCACTTGGAAACACACTTCCCAGTATCCTGTATAACATTTCCTTCAGGTAACCATCGGCATCTCATCACTGCAAAAGGAGAGTGTCATAATACATAAAAAGAATATATTAAAAATTATATAATCTGTATGAAAGAAAATATCCCACCTGAATATCTTGGTTTTCTCAGTTCTTGCTTACTTCTCTGGCTGTTAAATACTGCATGATTTCAACGGCGCAAGTTTTTCTGCTGCACTGTGTCAGCATTTCCCTTGAAAACCTCATTTTAAGGGGAGTGCTGTTCATGTGCAAAAAGTGTGTCTAAGCATAAAACTGGAACATCCAGGATCAAATTCAAGTGCACCAGCAGTTAAAGGAGTATTAATAATTTTAAAAAGAGCCACATGCTCGAGAATTTTAGTCTAATTCTCGATTTTTTAAGCCTTGGCTACAAATCCAAATGGTCCATAAACCAGTTCTTAGAGAAATATCTGTTACCGGGGAAGAGAGGGGCTGAAAAACTGTGAGGGGGGAAAGGATGTAAATGTAGTAAATGTAGTAAAAAGAATGCATACAATTGGTTCTGATCCTGAGATGTTGCTGGGAATTTCCAAATGGGATCCAGATAATATATGAAAAGTGATCTTCAATGGAAATGCACTCACGACTGTTACAGATTATATAAGGTCTGATAAGGCAGGTTAGAAAATCTGGTAAGGCAATTATATGGCAAAAATACAATCCTTAAATCCAAAGCAGCCCGAAAAAAAGCATCAGCGGAAAACATTGACAGTGTATTTTGGCCCAGTCTCCATCTACTCCTGAACAGGATGGGAGGAGGAGAGGGGGCCTGACTCTGATTCTGGTATAAAGAATTGTTATAGGCATTACAGCTCAATGTCATCTAGTGATTTCCAGAGCTGCGTCCGCCCTCAAAAAAGGAATATTGCAGTTTCACATGGTGGGTTTAGCTCTAAACTTTCATGGATTTGAGCATGGGAGATGCCATGATGTATGGAAGGCCAAAGGAGTTCAAAGCTGAGGCAGCATCTTCAGCTGCACCTTGGTGTCACTGGATCTGCATGATGCCGACGCGTGGGCTCCCTCTCTGATCATGAAGCCAAGAATCACCTCGTGCACAGAATGCAAACACTTCAGATCGCATCACAGCTTGTTTCTCAGCACAAGCTTGTTCATACATTAGTTGCAACACTTCCAAAATATTTTCTCCCAGAGCTCCAGCCGTAAGAGTGCAGCCACCCAAAGAACAAGGGGTATGATTGCAAATTTGGTGGTTCCTTCAGCATGAGCTTTTCTCTGCCATGCCCCATTAAGGATAATTCTTGTGATTTGCAGAAGTTGTGGTGTCACTGTGCTGACTGATCACTGGAAGGGAAGGGCACACTCATCCATCTGAGCTGTGCCATAGCTCAGGAGGAAAAGGGAGTGATTATAATGAGGAGTAGGCTTTCAGATGAAGAACACCTGAGTAAGATTATCACCCTGTATAAGAAAGATTGAAGGGTTTTGGGTGGGGGACTTTCTGCCCCTGAGAGCAGCTCCTGGGAGGGACTCTGATCTGGCTCCTGTGAGTATTTTTATGCCCTTGCTTGTTTGTGGATTTCCTTGCCCACCCTTTACCTGTGGAGAATGGTTAATTTTGTCAGAGGTGTGTGTATAACTGCCTCAATATAGCTGGAACTGGGGATTGAAGGAGTAATGCAGAAGTCCTAATGGCAAAAGACAGCAAGAATCTTTTTAGTGCCTTCATCAAGGTGTGTGTATTTCAGAAACTCAATAATTAAAAGAGAAGTTTTTTGCCAAACTGGGGCTGTAGTGACAAGATACACAAAGAGAGCAAACAAACCTGGGGGAGGATGAGCTAACGTTGAGGCAGTGACACAGTTGCTGCATTTGCACATTTGCAGTTGTGTACTTGTTGTTTGCTTCAATGCTACTTAGCAGATCACAGAATCACAGAATCACAGAATAACCAGGTTGGAAGAGACCCACCGGATCACCGAGTCCAACCGTTCCTACCAAACACTAAACCATATCCCTCAGCACCTCGTCCACCCGTGCCTTAAACACCTCCAGGGAAGGTGACTCAACCATCTCCCTGGGCAGCCTGTTCCAGTGCCCAATGACCCTTTCTGTAAAGAATTTTTTCCTAACGTCTAGCCTAAACCTCCCCTGGCGGAGCTTGAGGCCATTCCCTCTTGTCCTGTCCCCTGTCACTTGGGAGAAGAGGCCAGCACCCTCCTCTCTACAACGTCCTTTCAGGTAGTTGTAGATGATAATGAAATAGCAGGAAAATGTAAGTGAAAGAAGATGGGAATATCTTGTGCCTCCTCACAGGGAAGCTATCAAGCATAGAAACAGAGTCATGATAAAGAGAGCGCTTGGAGGAAAGTGATTGCTATTAGCTGCATCTCCACTGTAAATTGGGCACTGGGATAAAAAAGGCAGAAGTTCCACTGAAATGTAGCAGAGGGGAATATTGGCCACCATGTGCCAACTGTGCAGTCAGGAATGAACTGCAAGAGGCACTAGTTTTAGAAATCCATCTGTAGTCACTTTCTAATGCGGAGGAAAATTGTATGAATAGAAAACAGTGATGAATGTAAAGGATGATGCGCCTCTTGCTGCAGCTTCAGCCAGCTGTAGTTATGCTTCTTCACTCTTCTCTGTGGTCTCTGTGCTGGGTTTCAAATATTGTGTTGATTTAAAATGGTTTTTATGGATGGATCTACTGACTTGCCACATCTTGTTTACAGTCCTGACCTGGGTATGGCTTCAGCATCAGTGTTTACATTACAGTGTAGTACCCTATGAAGCATGTAGTATGTGGTTTGAATTTCTAACCTAACAGACAGACAGACACAAAGGTAATTGGTTGTATCAGGTTGTAATACCTACTGAAAGAGTTGCCTTCACAAGTGGGTGTTCGCTGTGTTAAGTTCCTACTGTGTTTTGTAGTCACTCGGAGTTGAATTTATGGAATAATATGATAAATATACACACTGAGCCTGCAGGTAATATGATTGTTGTGCAAGATGGACACAGGTAGGTGGAGTTCGCTACTGCCTAGAAGTTACATGAAGTTTGCAGGTGAAGCCTGGTGTGTGTAGCTGTGATTGATGCATTTGGCCATCTATACTTTTTGTGATAATTTGAAGGATAGTTTTCCCCTTTTTAACCACTAGCTTTTTGTCCACTTACATCAAGCTTTGAACTGCATCTCTTTACTGTTCAAAGTTGTTGGCTAACTTTAACTTGGAAATTACAAGTCAATGACTTAAGTCCTTCCTGCAAAATAAAACTGTTGCAAATGCTTTGTGTTGGAGAACGTGAAAATTCATTGCTCCATGCAAAATGATATTAAGAGAAGACTGTACATTCTTGCTTTTCCTTGCTAGCAGGCTTGCTTATTGTCGGGGAGCTTCCAGAGGACATGGCAAAAATACTCTGCTCATTTTTAACTACTTATGGTGCTGCTTATGAATAGGTGTGAGTAGTGTCAAGAAATAATTCTAAGACACCACAGGTGAGATTGCAATGGAGAAACATATAGATTAACTGACAGTGACCTTTCAGAGTCAACATACCTGCACTTTGAACTTCAAGTATTCTTAGTTCTACCTTTTTGCCTTTGATTCTGACCTAGTACAGCTGGAAATAAATATAGATCTGTAAGCTAGAACATATGATCACTGAACTTCAGATGTGTCTTTCAACTTGCTTGCTATCTGCCTTGAAAACTGTATGGTACACTAGTAATCAGTGGGCAATATCAACAGTCACACTTCTTCAAATTAATTTAGAATATGGACTTTTTCGTTTGGGAATGTGTTTTATTTAACATTAGTAAGCAGTTTTAGGGAGAGGGACACAATTTCACATAGATTGTAGTTGCATACTGTATTATCAGATGGTAGTGGCACAGCATTTGTAAAATGAGCAAAATATTTCAGTTTGCTTATTAGTATATTGATAGAAGACTGCATGAATTTTAGTTGCAACTTGCTGTGACATGTAATTCGTATAACAAACGTTGATGATGTATCTTGGAGTACTGCAACACTGCTAAGATGTAAATAACAAAGGGGAATTAATCGTATCTGAAACCCTCAAGGCTGATGTGTTCAGGCTGGCATTAAAAGGTCATTAGATATTCTGTTAGTCATCTGAGATTTTGATTGATAAATTTAACATGGAATATTTCTATTCTGAAACTTGATTAATAAGCAGATATACAGTTTTCATTACAGAGAATAAACCTGTTGGCTAAAACTGAATTTCTTCTGTACTTTGGATAAAAATCTTCTATCATATTATTTAACTGGAAAAAATGGGGTCATATCTGTAATAAATGGGGTATGGCTTTGGCTGTTGTTCACTCCTCCATAAATTCACAGACATCAACTGTAATAGGTAAGTGAGCCAAACCAGTGAAGCTAATTTTAGTTGGCTGAAATCACCACCATCTGGATTTCCGGCCTTGGTAAATTTATATTTATCCAATTCTTTTAGAACACTTTGATACCAGATATATAAACTAGTTTTTCAGATTCATAATTTGTGATGGCCTGTTCAGCTGTCCTCTTCTTTGAGTGCTTCAGATGCTGTAACTTTCTTTTCTTTGGTTGGAGTGAATAATCTTGTTTTCATGTGTACCAAGTAACCAACCTTTTCTTTACACAGTTTTGGAAAAGAAATATTTCAGTTTAAGCTGTTCTCTCCTTAAAGCCACAGAAACAAGTTGAAATGGGTAGATCATCATGTTCTCATGTGATGCAGTTCAGCTATACATCTGCTTGCTTATCAGTTATGTTAATCAAATCAAAGAAGATTCATGCAGTGATTGCAGTTAAGTGGTGCTCTGGGTATGGTGTCAAGTAGGTACAATGTATTATACCCAGTATGAAATGCAAGCAAAATATTCTCACTACATTTATACTTTGAATAAGCTATAAAAAACCCAATCTGCCAATGGACATGTGAAGCAAAAGAATTCTAATTGATTGGGCATTGGTTGTGAATAATTTACTCAAATATAGTTTTAGATCAGTTTTAAGTCCAGAACAGTTGAAATAGCATTTAAAAAACTTTGTGGCCTATGGATTTATTTCCTGACTATCTCTTCATTTGCTTCTGTGTGCTTTGTATTGAGCTCTTATAGTGTAGACTTATAGTAAACCATTCAAATTAGGGTCCAATCTACCATTTGCTCCTATAGTTATGGAAATATACTTTGCACCTAGTAGCTTTGTCCCTCTGAAGATCTCTTCTTAAAAGTAAATCAAATGTCGTAACCTCATGGGATTGTGAGCTTTTCTAGCAGGTTTTCATTTTAAATTGACCTATAGAAGCAGCAGGGTTATCCACAGAGCTCCCAAATGGCATGATTAGTGCTTAATAAAGGTATTTTAGTGTATGATTAGTGCATGTATCCTATAGAAAACCTAGATATAGATATACATTTATTTATACCTACTGTGAATTAATAAAGAGGCTCTTACAGATTCACTTTTGTTTACTGACTGATGTCCATTCATTACTGAAACCTCTCAGCTGCTGGTGTTTTATCAGTGTTGGATAACTTTTGACTTTGCTTATCATTATGTAGTGCCAGGACCACATGGTAACAGTATAAGATGATCTTGAATCCTACGGCACAAAATAATCTTGCACAACATCAGTGTTCTAAAGTATGTCAGTTAGATACTGGGTAAGTCCAGAATGTTGTTTTTCTTCGATGCTGTTATAAACAACAACTTCTGTCTCATTATTGAGGACACCTCCCAGTGTGTGGAGGCCTCCAGTGGCTCATGGCAAATTTGCATCCTACAGCAGGTGCAGAACAAAGTTATTCATTTCTCATTCCCTAGCGATTTCTGAACTGCTTCAGACACATCATTATTTACCTCATTAGTTGTGTTTCCAAACTTGTATTTGGAAGATTACTTGTTTATTTGAGCTATTGGAAATATTGTGATGGTTTGTCCTTGTAAATATGCCTCAGGGAGAAGTTAGATATCCAATTCTCAAGTATAGATGAAAAGGATAGAAGAGCATTTGCAATTTTTTTTAGTCCTATTTTTGATTGTCTTTAATAAATTAAGTCAAAGGCCAGACAGTAGATGGAAAGGAGAGAGAATTATAGACAAAGCATATTTACTTCTTACTGATGCAGATATGGAACTTGGAAAACTTATTCCACCTTAAACTGAAATTATTCTATCTTTTCATTTCATCATTATATTTATCTCATTTCATGCTAGCAAAGTTATTATAGATTTTGGCAAAATCCACTGTTTCTGTCTTTTATACTGTTTGGTACATTTGAAATGCATAGGATTTCCAGAGGGGAGTATTTCCATAGAATGTATCTATTCTTTGATTTGTCTTGATTAAGATAAGATATTGGCAAATTACCCCCCCAGGTAAAAGCAAGTTTGTTAGTTTATGATCTTTCCTGCAGCTCTATGATGTGTTTCTGTTTTTTAGTATTGCTTGTTAGTATGTGTGTGGTATAGAAAGAGAAGCTAAAGTTATTGCAGAACTTTCTAAAATATCCAATATTTTATTCTCATCTGTTGCAGAAGTGTTTGAGGGCTGGATATGAGTGTTTGGCCAACAAGCACAAAGTGCCAAGCAGTTACGTTTGCTTTGACACCCATTGAGGTAAAAGACCTGCTGCAATAAAGGGCAGGTAGAAACCAAAAAGGGCTTCAGCAGGCAAAGGGTTATATTAGTGTCTTTGTTCTGTCTTGCATAGTCTGTTTGAAGGATTCATTCTGGTTTGGGATGATTTAGCTGTAATGTATACAGCTGCAGCTTAAAATGGGTGTGTATACAAAATCAAGCATGCCCTCTAATCTCAGCTCTGATGTGAATAATAAAGCTTTGTGGCTGTCATCAATTTGACTGACAGCTTGATGCAAAGATGTTGAAAACAACTAATCCATCCACCCATACTGATTTTCACCTTCCTAATAACGCTCAAAACTTGCATAAGTGATATAGGTTATTTACCTAGGAAACTAAATAAACTCAAATCTTGTCAATTTTGGCTGTTGGCACATTTTTGAATAGTTTAAATATATGACTTAGATCATAGAATAATAGAATGCTAGGTTGGAATGGACCTCAAGGATCTTGTGGTCCAACTTCTTAATCCTATGATGCTGTAGTTATTACCTTGCTAGAAGGAAGTCATGCCAGCAAGTTTGTTTTCCTGTCTTGTTATCTGAGTGGATGCAGCTCATGGGCCTGTGTACAGCTGAACAGAAATGCATATAACTGCAACTTGAGTGTCTGGAGGAGAACAAACAAGCTACAGCTGTTAGAGGGAGCAATAATTGCCTAGAGCTCGTGAAGCTCCACTGCTACATGGAAGTGCAGTGAGGCCCCGTAAAAGTAAAAAGGCAAATACAGAGCTTTCCCACTAACTGTTCCACCAAGTTTAAAGAGTATCCCCATTCTCACTTAAAGCTATTTTTTCAGGAAGAATGTGATGTTGGAAGAGACATTTAAAATCCCTTCCTAAGCATCTTGTCTTTCTGCATCCCAGACCCTGTATGTCATTCTCCTCACCCCCCAGCACACATTTTGCTTTTTGGATCCCTAAAAGCCCTTACCAGATGTCATCAGGTCAGGTGCATACTGATTAGTTGTGTATTTTGTAACCTAGAATACTGCTGGAAGCTGAAAATATTTATTCTGCTACTGCATGAAGGTATAAGGATATAAAACTGTATAAAGCATATGCCTAGTTAACAATGAGAATGAGATCAGTTCTCTTACAGATCTGGCTTTGAGTGCCAGGCCTTGTCAACTGTATAAAACTATTTGCATACCAGTCGTTGGCTGAACAAATATGGTACAAAAATATTTTGATAAAGAATCAAGATTATTTAAGAAAAATAGAATCTTAGAATAGTATTAGTTATACTCACTCAAGATAGTGTCATAAAAGGTCTGAAGCAGGATGTTCCTGTAAATGTTAGCATGTCTGTGATGCTTCCACATTTCATCTCCGACAGTGAGTGTGTTGGCTTTGTAAGTCTTTAATGAAAGATCAGTCCACTCTGTTTCCGGTGATGGGAATCCTGTCAGAGGATCACAATTATCACAGCCAACCTGAACAGTCTAAAACCACTGTGCTATTAACAGCAGAGCAGTGGAAGGACTGTACCCTTCACATAGGTTTGCTGCTGCTCATCCTGCTCTCTCTTTTTGTTCTCTCCTGGCAGCACATTTCAATTATATCAATGTCTCAACTGGAAGAGCTATTTGTCACCCTGTCTCCAGCTGCCAGGGCAACCATCATCTCTGAGTTACAGGCACATTTGAATTATGGACTGCCAGGCTGAAAGGGCAGGCTGGCTACAACTGTAGTTTATTGAAGACCCACAGCAGTGCTGCAGAAAGTCTGGAAATAGTTTCCTAATAAATAATTCTCTTCCAGTATGAAAGAGACATCTATCTTTCTGATTTTGTTCTCACTGAGGACATCACCTGTTTGTGGGGCATTCCCCTGAAATAATCCTTACAGGTTTTCATAATGATTTAAATGTTTGTAGGAGTTTTTATGACTGGCTTAATCACTGTTGGTGGTCAAGGCAGCAGTGATGGAAACATCATTGGTACTTTATGTGTTCGTGCTCCAAGAAATGCCCATAGAATGGTTTGTGTTGGAAGGGACCTTAAAGATCATCTAGTTCCAATCCCCGTGCCATGGGTGCTAGGGGAATGCAGTAACATAACCCAGGTAACAGTTAAAGGAGAAAAAAAATTCATGCAGATGAAGTTTTTATTGTGAGTTTTCCCTCCTCACACAGGAAAACTGATGGCTTTGTAAGGGCGAGGCTGTGTATGAAATACAGAGGGTATAGCTCTTGTCCTAGGCAGGACCAACTCTTCCTCTTTCTGTGACTTTGAAGAAGAAACCATTTCATGCATTGAAGTTGAGCGGTAATTTTTCTTTCTGACTGTTCCTGTTTGTAGGAATATACATACTTCTGCTTGCATCTTCCTGTGTGTGTGAGGAAATAACTCTGTTATCTAAAAGAAGGCCTAAGATATTAATAATAAAATACCTATACATGCTTTTTCTTATCTTTAACTCCATGAGGATAAAAATTACATTTTATTACTTCTAATTACACAACTTCTGAGTAATTAAAATGGCACCTTATTGGTGTCTCTGACTCAACATTTATCATTGGGAAAAACATTAGACTCAAATAATGTTACTTGATTGAAAAATAATCTGGAAATATTTTTAGGTTAACTGAAATGAACTGTTTTATCTTAGCATAGTAAATCTACTGAAATACTGAAGCAGCTAGTAAATACTGTGTATCTGGCATTTTCAGTGAAAACCATGTTCTTGAGTGCATGGTTCTAGACTCCAGCTCTGCGCTGACACTCCAGAATGATGTTCCCCACATACTGCATTATGGGATCAAACCTTTATGAAATATAACAATTATTATTAGCGCTTTAGAATTTATTTTATTTCATATTCTTGTATCAACTTGTAGTAAATGCTTACCTCCCATGAAATTTAGTTGAACCTTATTCTTTTGCTGATGGTTCCTTATTTTCCTTCACTGATAATGTTCCTACACCCTTTTCAGGAGATACTGTGTGGGGATAGCATAATAACTGCTTCTGTTTTTAACTTGTGTACTGGGCATTGCCAGCAGACTGAGGCTCACCTGTACTAGAGCATGTACTGGCACTGAAGGTGCCCACAAGATGCTTGTGATGCTGGCAATTGTTCGCGGTCTTTTGTAAGGAGGAGGTGAAAAGAGGTGAATGTCAGCAGAACAGGGATGTAGCAAGTCATGTGACAGCATCAGTCAGCACAATAGTTTTACTCAGATGTATAGTGCTGGATTTGCAGAAACGTAAAGCAGAGGCAGAGCTTGTGTTCAGCCTCTTTTTTGCTCTAAATAAAGCTTTTTTTTCCCCACTAGGTGAGCAATTGTTCATGTACTTGTTCTGAGTAACATGTCCTCCAGAAGCTTGTACTGTCTTGAAAAATACAAGAATGTCCAGCATTTCCTAGTAAGGATTGTCCTTTACTTTTTTTGTTTTCAAAAGTGTTTAAACAGTTGTTATTGTTTTCTGTACCTTTCCCTGGGGGCACCACTCTCACTGAAATCTGAGCAGAACTCTGGGAAATGATGTAGCTATTTTGTTGTCATGCATACATTGTTCTTATTTTATGTAGGAATTTGCTGTGAAATTCCAAGCAGATTTAGTTGAATTTCTTAGATCTGTTCTCTTTTCCTATATTTCTACTTGCTTAATTATTTTGTATGTTTTCTATTTTGTAAGCATGGTACCTTGCTCTATCACATTGTCTGATTTTCAGCCATTTCTCTGGTTTCTATAAATCTTCAAAAGCACTTACCAGAGCCTTCAGCTTGGTATCATTTGCATATTTTATGAATAAACTTTCTATCATCCTAGTCAATAACAAAATTTTAAAAGGTCTAATTTTGTTATAAATTCTGTAGCATCCTGCATGTAAAAGCTTTCTCACTTGAAAAGGATGAGCTCCTTTGAAAAGGATGGAGCTCCTACTCGTACTGTCAGACCAACAACTGTAATCACTCATCCTAGGGAAAGATACGCAAAAGCTTTATGATTTCTTGGGGCTGTAGATGGATACTAATAGTTCAAATTGCAGCATGAAAAGCTCCTCGCTGAGGCATAGCACGTAGTTGTTGACTTCATGGTGATTGCCAGGGCTACAGAGGCTAAGGAAAAGACAGTGGAAGCCTGCAGTTAGAGCTTAAGTTGTTCTCTTAAAAAATATTTTCTTTTTATTTATGTTGTTGAAGTGCTGTTTATATACGTGGAGTGCTACAAAAATTGCACTGCAAACCCAAAATTTGCATTGTTTTGAGATACATTTTTTCTCACAGAGGCCAAAGTGTGCTAAACTATTAACCAGTGAGAACACACAAATGAAAAATGTCGCATTACTACATGTGTGAAAAGTCTTTGATTTATAGCCACTTCAAGTACTTTCACCACTTTTAACTTTTCATTGGTTTAGTAAATTAACTTTGACATGGATGTAAAAATGTAAGGATTTTTTTCCTGCAATTTCCTTCAATTTCAGTGTTTGTGTTGGGTTTCCTATGATGCAGCAATACTGCACAGGAACAAAAGCTACAACAAAATTGATCATTTCATTAAAAATATTTTTGTTTCAAGTAAAAATCAGAGGAAATCAATCCCAATTAGCATTTAAATAGTCTCCACTTGACAGTGAGTTTTGTGGCCTTATTTAGGTTAAAAAGGTGAAGAAAGGGTTTGTTCTTATCTGTGAAGCTGCTGCTGGGTCAAGTTTCTCCTGACAGGGAAGACCCATGAGTGCAGCCTAGAATTCTGGCTGGGTTTCTCTGTCGGTGTGTGCTTCTCTGCAGCTCTGTGGTAGCAAGGGAAAGGACATCTCAGTGAGAAGCCTTCAAGCTCCACCAGGGGAGGTTTAGGCTGAACATTAGGAAAAAATTTTTCACAGACAGGGTCATTGGGCACTGGCGGAGGCTCCCCAGGGAGGGGGTTGAGTCACCTTCCCTGGAGGTGTTTAAGGGACGGGTGGACGAGGTGCTGAGGGACATGGTTTAGTGTTTGATAGGAATGGTTGGACTTCATGATCCGGTGGGTCTCTTCCAATCTGATGATTCTATGAATACAGGCTTATGTTATCCCCAGAGGGACCAGCAAATGGCTCCATACGACACCACCTCTACCTTCTGCTGAGGAAACCTAGTGCTCTTGATGGAGCTCTGAGTTTCTCTTTGAAAGCTGCTTTTCTGCCTTTTCTAGCTTGGTTTCAGTTGGTTGAAGCCACTTTGTCTAAAGACCACCCTTGGATGTGGATGTTTGTGACCCCTGCAGGAGGGAAAGTTAATCACCACTCTGAGGTGACCCTGCCCTCAGGAAAATTAATCTCAGCCACACAGAACCATGAGCTTCAAGATGAATAGAAAGCCAGAGTAATTGAGAATATAATTCTATTCTGTCTGTCTGAGCATTTGTTTTAATCTCTTGTTGCAGTGCTTGAACTTGCACCAGAAAATCAGGAGAAATGTTTGTCTGTCTCTTTCTGCCTGGTGGAGAATTAACTGATGTGCAGGGGAGACAAGGACACTGTGGTTGTGTAGCTTTTGGTTGCATGTGAACAACTTCTTACAAGTAAAGCCAAGGCAAGGAGTCTCATGGGAGGGAGATTTGTGCTGTGTGGCTAGTTACTAATTTTATACTCCTAATGGCTTGTCAGTTTTGGCATGCTTTTAACTGATCCCTGGTTCAAGAGTGAAACAAATGACTCCACACGTGGTACAGTAAGTCACTCCAACCTTGTCCAAAACACATCAAGAATCACTGCTGTCTGCACCACAGTAGGTCTGACCTGGAGGAGATGAACATATCTGCGGATGGTGATGGTTGTGTGAGTTTTGTGCTAATGCAGCAATATGTGTTACAGAACAGCCTTGTACCGAGCCAACTCTGCCAACTATGTGCACAAGTAGCATAAAGGTAGTGTTTGGTGGAAGATTTTTGCACCATCCTGACTGGAGATGTTTTTGGAGACAGGAAGAGCAAGCTGTGGTATTATCAGTTTGCTGCATTCTTTTCAGCGAGAGTGTCTATGAATATAGTATCATAGAATAACCAGGTTGGAAGAGACCCCCCAGGATCATTGAGTCCAGCCATTCCTATCAAACACTAAACCATGTCCCTCAGCACCTCGTCCACCTGTCCCTTAAACACCTCCAGGGCAGGTGACTCAACCCCTCCCTGGGCAGCCTATTCCAGTGCCCAATGACCCTTTGTGAAAAACATTTTCCTAATGTCCAGCCTAAACCTCCCCTGGTGGAGCTTGAGGCCATTCCCTCTTGTCCTGTCCCCTGTCACTTGGGAGAAGAGGCCAGCACCCTCCTCTCTACTACCTCCTTTCAGGTAGTTGTAGAGAGCAATGAGGTCTCCCCTCAGCCTCCTCCTGTAGTACGTTTATGAGAGATATCCATTTACCCTGGGAAGTGAAGTTGAAGTTTCCTTCACGCTGGCTCCTAGACAACCATCAGATGATAATAATTCTTGCTTTGTTGCCACCTTGAACTGTGCTCAAGCCAGCAATTTGGAGGGACAAGGTTTTGCAACTCATCACAGACCCTTACTTGAACAGATTTACAGTAATGCAGAGCCGTTGTTCATAACTACAATATAGATTACTTCAGTTGTCCTCACCTCTTTTATGCAATGCATTCTTTTTATATATAAAATACTGGACTCTGTTTAACACATAATCTTGATTTATGAGAAACAGCATGCACTGTGGAGGTGCACTGATATTTTTTTCATGGCAGCATTGCAAAGCTGGCATGTTCTACAATAGGATGGAAATCAATCTGGCCAAGGCATTAATAGCTAAGGTTAAGTTACTGTGGCTGAAACAGAATCCCCAGTAATTACCCAGGATTGCTTCTTACACAAAGAAGTTGGACAGAAATGCCATCACGTCTGTTGGGCATATGGCTTGGAAAGCCAGCTAGTATTGGCTCTGTTCTAGCTCTGTACAGCCATATCGCATCCTATTTCCTCCTAAGCAACATTTCTAGGAACACACTGTAACTCTCTGGTAGGCTGTCATTATCTTAAGCGTGGCGTGGAAGAGCAGCCAGAACAACTGTGTCCTGAGCATGGTTGTTATACTGTGGCTAATAATGTGAAATTATTGGCTAATCAACCTCAAACTGAAATTTACCTAGGATAGAATAATAATCGTTTTGCTAATTTTATTTCAGTAACTACATCTCTTCTTTATTGTAGCTGGGCTGTGTAGCTTACACTGCCTCTCAAATTTTTTAAAACTCCTGGTTGATGAATAAAATGGAAGAGAAATGAAGGCTTCTTAGCCCAGCAGGGTGTCCAGCAGTACAGCTGCACTTAGGTGACACTGCACTCATACCAACAAGCCACCATTCCTGATCGTGATCGCGGTGCTATAAGCTCAGTCAGAGTGGTGATGCTTAATACAGGTCCTGATGATACAACATGGGCTTTTGCTCTACTGTGCTGGTATAAAGGCAGTGACCCTGAGCAGAGCTGAGTGTCAGGACAGGCCATAAAGTGCTTCTCTTGGTTGCTTGCAAAATGTGTCCCTATTCTGCTGCTGTTGTTCCTGTTTCTCAGCTGCATAGTCTCAGTCCTTCCCAATCTGTGTTAGTATTTCTGGCACTATAAATAAAATTTAGGATGTGTATGATACTTACATGACATTACAAGTAATATTTTGTCTCCTGTTGGTGCTTATCTCATCTGAAATTTTCCATAATCACTTTCATTTTTCTCTCAGACCTACAAAGGTGCTGTGAGGGATAACAAAATGAATGCAGATGCACAGAAATTTTGTAATAATGCAATGCAATAGTATTGCACAATATGTACAATAGTAGAATTCAAAACAGATCTTCATTCTGTCGGTAGCTTTTTTTAAAAAATGCATATTTGGAGTTTGTAGAGGGCTTATGTATGTTATTCAATGTATTTTTACTGTAGTCTGTGCTTCAGAATAGATCTACTTGCATACAAAGTCTCCACCATATGCATTAAAGGGTGTATTACAAGCGGACCTACCCAGTTTTATTCAAATCCAAGAGTGCCAAATGTTTTGGCTCCAAGTTTGCTTCCTCACCCTGCGTAATCTCTATGTCCACCTCATTCAAGGAAGACAAAGTAAAACAAAATGTAACTGGTATATAGGCTTTATTTATTCAGAGGGCATGTTTGATGCTTAACAGTTTCTGCTGCAGAGATTAGTAACTCTGCTCCCATTCAGCGCTTTTAGTTGGCTGAGAGCATTAGGAAGGCCTGTGTTTGTAATCTGGAACCATGCTGACAAGTTTATTGTCCTGATTCTCTGTTCAGCTCACTGCTGCGATTCCACTGGTTCTCTAGAGATACATGCAGTTTGCCCCATTGGGAAGAAGATTGACACCAGGACTGCTTTTAGTAAACCAGAGCTCTAGAGTTAGTTTGGAATTGATACAAATAGTTGTACTAAAACAGGAACATCCTTTGTTGTGGTAGAAAATAAAATTGAAACTTTTTAATATGCTGAGTAAGAGTCTGTGGCTTTCTTTTCTGTGGGCAAGTAGAGATGTGAGCATTTCCTGCTACTAGTGCAGCAGTGTGAGAGAGGAGGGTAACATTGAATCATAGAATCACCAGGTTGGAAGAGACCCACTTGATCATAGAGTCCAACCATTCCTATCAAACACTAAACCATGCCCCTTAGCACCTTGTCCACCCGTGCCTTAAACACCTCCAGGGAAGGTGAATCAACCCCCTCCCTGGGCAGCCTCTGCCAGTGCCCAATGATCCTTTCTGTGAAAAATTTTTTCCTAGTGTCCAGCGTAACCCTCCCCTGGTGGAGCTTGAGGCCATTTCCTCTTGTCCTGTCCCCTGTCACTTGGGAGAAGAGCCCAGCTCCCTCCTCTCCACAACCTTCTTTCAGGTAGTTGTAGAGAGCAATGAGGTCTCCCTTCAGCCTCCTCTTCTCCAGGCTAAACAACCCCAGCACTCTCAGCCTTTCCTCATAAGGCCTCTTCTCCAGCCCCTTCCCCAGCTTCGTTGCTCTTCTCTGGACTCGCTCCAGAGCCTCAACATCCTTCCTGTGGTGAGGGCCCAGAACTGAACACAGG
Organism: Phaenicophaeus curvirostris; assembly: GCF_032191515.1. Lineage (NCBI taxonomy): Eukaryota > Metazoa > Chordata > Aves > Cuculiformes > Cuculidae > Phaenicophaeus > Phaenicophaeus curvirostris. The sequence goes on along the minus strand of NC_091399.1, from coordinate 9,221,961 downwards.
ATTCAAGGAGCGATTTCACCAGTGCTGAGTACAAAGATGCAAAGACACCAGCAGCATCTTCATGCCAGAGCTGAGCAGTATAAAATAACACCAGAGTATTTTCAGGGAATACCTCGGTTTACATACTGACGCTTTCAAAGAGCTGAGTGGCTACAAACAGCAATAGTGTAGTTGTGTTATTTCACAATACCAAAACAACATTCAGGCCCTGTGTCTGTGGGATCCACACTCTTGTAAACCTTGACTCATCCCAGAGTGCTGGGAGAAACAACTGCCTTTGTGCATTCAAGGTTCTGCAACTGTTGTCTGCCAGGGCTGTGAATAGTACTGCTAGTGCACACTCCACAAGAGCAGTGTAGAAATAAATGGGTGAGAAAGTCCCTTATTTGGAAAGATAAACTTATAAGTTGTATAGAAAGTGAGCAAAGTCATCTATGCTACAGGATGCTATTTAAACTTATACAATATTCTTACTGGAAAAGGAGTGGATCTAGATGTTGGATGTAGCTTGTTAGATAAGGGTTTGCATCAATATTTGTTTGAGAATATATTGTGTGTATATATTTTGTTTAAGGCAAATCATTTAAGGTGCTTTTTCGCAGTTCCAGGCAGGCAGGAGCAACATCAGTCTTTGGTTTGAGTAGATAGGAATTTGATGTTTCTGTAGCACCAAACCTAAGCCAATACTGAGCATCAGGAACATCCCAGAAACAAGCAACCAACCAAGTTTCTAAGGGTTGACTTTCTCTTCCTCACTAGCCAGGTCATCAATGTTTTTGGTCTACTTTGAGTATGGGACAGGAGGAGGTCATGCCTGCTCACGGTTTGCTGAATAAGAAAGAGAGTGAACAAGAAGAAATGCCTTCAGATTTTGAATCAGACTTTGGGTTTGTCTATATGTCTCTGTTGTATGATATAACAGATCAACTTTGTAGTTCTGAAACAAATTACAAAACTAGTAGTAAAAGACTGTTCAAAGGCTATGAAGATGAAGAATTGTAGTAGTTTGTGTTCCCCTTGTGACTCAGCTGGAAGTACCCACCAACAACAAATCAATGAAACCTTGATTACGTTTTAGTTTCTCAAATGGATCTTTATGCTGATTCAGTCGTCACCAACTGTATTTTCTTGGGTTGATTCATGTGCAAAATGGCTTCTGCAGATTCAACTTTCTCTCTTATTCCTAGAAGAAATGTGGTTCCATTCTTGTTACTGTAGTCAGGGCAAGAAGAGTAGAAGAATCTGATGGTTCTTGTTTATTTTGAAGCAGTAACAAGTACAGTCAAATCCATAAAGACCATCCTCAGCAAGAGCTCCAGAGACTTAAGAGTTTCACTTTCTTATAAAATTCAAGGGTCATTAGATTTTGTTCTTGTATAGCCATGTACAGGAACAGGCCCATGATATCAATTGGCTCTTAATGTTAGACATGAAGACTGTAAATACATCTTTCTGCTTCTTTCTCATAGCTCCCTTCCTTATTGTATTGAAAAACTCTCCTCTGAGGGAGACATCTCCCTTTTAAACGTTAACAACTGTTTTAGCTATAGGTAAGATGCCTGCTTCTGCAAAAATGTTCATAGTGAAGGTAATAAATCCATTGTGGAAAACATGATGAACAGCTTTTATACCACATTTACAAAATTTAAATGTATTTTAGACAACATTTGCTTTAATAATGGTTGAAAATAAATTAAAAGAAGAGCAAGAACCTTCAAGTCAGAGGGATTGTTTGGATTTCATTGGTCTTCTCCAAGTCTAAGCAAATGCTCTGTTTTGTAAAACCTATTGCCTAGGTAATGAATGTTTTGTGTGGGCAGATGTGAACAGGGGAAAAAGAATGTTTTGAGCTTGCTAAAACTGTAGAAGGCCTAGATGAGCAATACGGGTGTGAGGTATTAGAAACTTTCTTGATGCTGCCAAGGGTAGAATGAACAGTCTTGACCTCTTGGACATGTGACAAACCATGAAATCACTACTGATCTTGCAGGGAAGAATGAATATCTGAACTGGTTATAATGAATAGTGACCTGGGCTTTTTTTACAATTAATTGGATGGACAACTATTTGTGACTCTGAAAATGCTACCATCTTACCTAGCAGGCTGTAAATCCATATCGTTACTGTCATTAATACAGGAAAGAACACCTACTGGCTAGAGCGTCTCTGAATAATCAAACCTCAGAAATACCAACAAGCTGCAAAATCCATGTCCTGCTTATTAAAACACATCTTGCGTATTCCAGTTGTTCACCATTTCAGATATAGTAGGGGCAAGGGTCGGTTTTACTAGACTCCTCCATTTTTTCTCTGCTCTGTGACTGATTATTATCTTATATAGAGCTAATGAATTATTTGCTTGGAATTTAATCCTTGTCTTAAAAACCTGTGCAAACCAGTGCAATTTAACAAGGTAATTCCCCAGTTCCCAACGCTTAGATGGACAGTTCATACAAATCTGCTGCAGTTTGGAAGCGTTTGCCCTCCATCTGTTCTTGCTCTTTGTCTTTAGAGTAATTTGCAACGTAGTCCTTGTAAGTGCATTTCTTTGTACTACAGCTGAATGCTGCTTGAGCGATTGCGGTTTGACTGAGACAGAAGGTAAATAAAAGTAAGTCACAAAGAGCTGTTAGTTTTGTGCAACTATCTGCATAAATATAGGTACAGTGGAATAGGAGAGCATTGAGACTGGGTGAATGTTCGCAATTGTGTTTGGAAGTATATCACAAACCATAGGCAAAAGGTAAACCCGAAGCCTCAAGACAAAATACAGAAGTGATTCCCTCTCGCACTTCATTAGAGGAGGAATTTTTTGCACATTCCATTCCAGAGACTAACTGTCTGTCAGAAATGGCCAAAAGGAAAGCCACCTTTCTTCCTCTTGTGTAATAAACCCTTTGGTGTTCATAGTAGGTGAGATAGTTCAAAACATTTGTCATGGTAGCTGGGAAAATAATCTGACTATGAGTAATCATAAAAAGAAATACATTCGAGTACATTTTTTTATTAAAATGTGTTCATAGTTGTCTACATACTTTATATGCATAATGCGGGAAGAATAGTGAAGCTGATACTAATGAATGCTAATTCTTGAAATATAATTTCAAGTGCTAGGAAACTGATAAGATGAAAAACACATACATGAAAATAGTAGTACTATGCTTTAAAGGAATAGTATATTAAGAGAAAAAAATCCTAATGATAATGTGTATTCATAGAATAGCTTGGGTTGGAACAGACCATAAAGCCCACCCTGTTCCAACCCCCCTGCCATGGGCAGGGACACCTCCCACTGGATCAGGCTGCCCAAGGCCCCATCCAACCTGGCCTTGAACACCTCCAGGGATGGGGCAGCTACAGCTTCACTGGGCAACCTGGGCCAGTGTCTCACCACTCTCATAATGAAAAAATTCCTCCTTATGTCTAGTCTAAATCTGCCACTCTCCAGTTTATACTCATTGCCACTTGTCCTATCACTCCAAGCCTTTGTACACGGTCCCTCCTCAGCTTTCTTGTAGCCACCTTCAGGTACTGGAATGTCCCAATGAGTTCTCCTGCGAGCCTTCTCTTCTCCAGGCTGAACAACCCCAAATCTCTCAGCATGGCCTTGTATGGGAGGTGCTCGAGACCTCTGATCATCCTTGTAGCCTTCTCTGGACCCGTTCCAACAGCTGGCATCCTTTTATATTGAGGATTCCAGAACTGGAAACAATCCTCCAGATGAGGTCTCATAAGAGAGGAACAGAGGGGCAGAATCCCCTCCCTCGCCCTGCTGGCCACGCTGCTTTTGATGCAGCCCAGGACACAGTTGGCCTTCTGGGCTGCGAGCGCACATTTCTGGTTCGTGTCTAGCTTCTCATCCATCAGCACCCCCAAATCCTTCTCTGCAGGGCAACACACATCATCCTTCCTCCTGTATTAAAACTCCAGGAAATCTGTGGGAACGTGGCATGGTTGTGGTTGCACAGTGTGTGATCCACTCAGAGCCTGCTGCCCGTAGAAGAACGAGCTTGTGTGTTGTTTCCCTGAACAGTGATAGCTGTACCCAGGGCAGGAGACAGAGTAAATGTGTTTGATAGTGTTAAGGTCCCTGTTCGAGCTTTTCTTTGATTTGTGTCTGTGCAGCTGGCAGCTCACATGAGTCTCAGTCACGAATCCCTGCGTGATGCAAATCACAAGTGTGATAATGTTTCATTGCCCTTTTTTCTTCTCAAGTTCAGTATGGTAGTAGTTTTGGTTTATATCCTCTTGGCCTTATTCAAGCTATGGCTGCAGGCATTAAGAAATCCTCAGGTTTTTGAAGAGTGTAGGTGGAGAAAAACACTGTATATTTTCCTGTTGAACTGTTCTGCCAACAGACCGACTTGCAGCTGCCTGGGAAAACATTGGCTTCTGAATCCCACTGCAATTCCAGCCCTTTTTAAACAGTTGCCTTCTCACCATCCAAGAGTGGAGCTGTCTTGTTTAGAAGTCATTAAGAGAAAGGAACACAGGAGAGTTCTGTACGATTAAGAACGATGCGAGTTCCATTTTCCAAGAGTGCTTTCCAAACTCTTCTTCACTACTATTCATTAACGTTTATGCTAATGAGTAGCAATACTGTTTTGTATAATATCCAAGTTGCTTGTGATGAGGCCGAACATTGTTTCTTTTGCCTGGGCTCTGTTTTGTGTATGGTTGACCTTAGGGGAGGCTGTTGTGTTTCAGCAGAATCCATCTTGCTCACTGTAGACCTCTCTGTAGGCTCTGACTTAATCTGCAACAGCGGAGACGACATTCTCATTTCCTATCTTCTACACACTACGATTTTAGAGTAGCTTTTTTAAATATCCTTCAACTAGACGTTTTATATAGAGCTTCCCCTGTATCTCCCCGTACCATATGATTTAAAATGTATTGAAATGAATGCAGTGGTAGAAGAAAATGTATAATTTATATACGCATTTGAAAAAAAGCTATGGCTTGAAATTCAAAAGAGACATTGACAGCCCTGGTTGGCCTATTGACCTAGAATTACTTTAAGATCCTCTTTCAATTTAAGCTTCTTTCAGGATGAAAACACGTCCACAACTTCTACAGTACTGTACTAAGGGTTGCTTCATGTCAGAACATTGTTCTTAGATTAAACATCACTCTGAATGTCATAGTAACACAAATAAGAAATAGTAGGAAGTAATATGAGAAATAGTGTTGATAAGAACTGTTTCTTAAACTGTGCTTGATTTCTACCTGTCCCCAACTCCCTGACTGATTGTTCTCCAACTTAACTTTCTCTAAGTGGAACGAATAGCGGGAAACTTGGTTCAGCAGACAGAGGCTGTGGGATGCAAGCAGTGCAGCTGGTCAGAACTGGTACTGCTGGGCTTCAGAGCACTTGCGTGTGTGTTAGCCAAGTGTCTGGAAACAGATTTTTTGCAGGACACACGCAACTATGGTTCTGATATGTAGGAAGGAGGAGAGAATGATGCTTGTGGCCTCTGGCTCTACTTGTGATAGTAATGCAGTTCCATTACAGACTTCCACACTGACTTATTTCTTGTCCCTTGTACAAGCCCAGGAACTCAAAGCCATCATCCTTTTCAACAAAAGGCTTTGCCCTGAGCATGAAAGAGCTCTCTCCAATGGTTAACATAATGTTTAGGCTGGAAATAGATGGGCAGCACAGGGGGTACCACCTGTGGTTAAATCTTAGCTTCTTGATAGCACTATTACAGCTACTAGCCTTGGCTCCTGCACAGTGGAAGGGGAAGAAAGAATAAACTTCCAATGCCTCTAGTGACTGCATTGGTGCATAATTGGTTTTCTTGACCAGTAGCCAGCACTGTGCTATTCTGTGGGAGGAATACTTCTGATGAATGTTGTCCCTGTGACTTAGGAAGGCAGTACTTTCTCTGTCAGGTCTGCTAGTCTGCCTTTGCAGGGAACGGGAATGTGATTTTCAAAGGACATTTGCACATTTGGTACAAAAATGGTTGAGGACTGGAGAGTTTGTGTTAGAGAGAATGACTGCAAGACAAACAGGTAAATAGTTTGAGCTTTACTGTGTGATAAATGATGGGAGAAGAAAATACAAGAGAACATACCACTGCTTGCAAGGTCCATCTTTTATCTCCAGAGATGAAACTTCCTCTTGTCTTTCTCAGATGGTTTAGGTCTTCATCTCTCCATATTCCAAAACAACTAATTTAGGAAAGACTTAAGGAAAAGATGGAAGCTGTTCTGTAAGTTCTTTAAAAGATTCAATGCAGTCTGTGGCAAAGTTGTAAATCTGTCATGCTTTTTAAAACAAGTCACTTTCCATGTTCTACTCCCTCAGTGACCTCAGCAGTGAATTTCAAAGGGTGATTACTTGCTGTGCTAATAATTGTTTCCATTGATATTCTCCAAATCAAGAAGAAAGCCAGAACTTTTACAAAAGCATTAGCCTATGTCATCTCTCTGAACTAGCATAAGCGTAAGATACAGCAATGCAATCTTTCCGTAGCAATAAAACTGTGGAAGGAATTCAAGCTTGCTTAACTACAGAAAAAAACCTTCTCCTAGGGCTAGAATAGCTCAGTCCCTGGCTTCAGTAAATAAAGGATTTGTAGTAGAAGGACCTCGGCTCGGAAATGCTTCTGAATGTGGTATGGATAGGCCATCATTTCTAGCTTTATTCTTCCTAGAAATCATTTGCCACTTTTGGAGAAAAGCTGTAAGATATACTGTCTAAAACCACTGTTCACAAAGAGACACAAAATAAGGCTATCATTTTAGCCTAAAGTTAAGAGAAGATGCAGATAAAAGCTATAATTAGTTACACAGAAGGTACTTGGTAGAAAATAAAGTAAGCTGCCTGACATATGTTGAAAGATCCTGAAACTGGAAATGGAAGTTGGCAATATTCAAACTGAAAATAAAATATGCTCTCTGTTGCAACATACTGTCAGAGATCATTGAGAAACTCTGAGAAATCCTGAGCATCACCTATTAGGTCAGGATGCGGTGGTTTTCTGGGAGATGGCTGCTTCTTTGGTCATAAACCTGATGACACAGGCAGCGGGAGCTGTATGATGATATTCCTCTGACTGCTTTAAAAGGGACTGGGGAGGGGATTATGATGGTCTCTGTCCTTAAAAACTCTGGCAATGAAAACTGAATTACAGGTAACAGCAAACTAGCTTTTATAAGAATTGCAACTTTTTTGTGATTCTTGTGTTTGAACCACAGCTTTGATCGGAACAATTAGTCAGATAGCAAGCTTATAAGGAAAGACTTCATGGAAGTATAAATATTGTAAAGCTTGTATTCTTTTCTTGCTGTCAAAGCAATTCTGTCTTGATGGTCTCAGGAATTACAATTGACCTATGTTTTCTCATCTGTTCAAATGAAAAAAAAAACAACCACTCAAATATGCTCCAAAAGCAGAGTATTTGAATAAAAAGTGGAGTTTCTTATTTCTTTCTTTCACTTAAGTACATTTATAGTGCAGGTTAGTTCACTGATTTTAGTGCCTGCATTAATGTGGTCAATATGCCAAATGAACAGTTTTTCATTTTAGAGACAAAAAAGTTTGTGTAATTTTTCTCATCTCTTTCCAGACATATACAATAGTTCCACAACAGCTGAAAAAGGAGGTTATTTGTTTTATAGCTTCTTAAAAAGAAACTAAATTTGTGCGATAAAACTTTAAAAACTTACAATTAAGTTGAAAAGAAACCCATACGTATCAAACAGTGATTTCCAAATACTCATTTAGGCACACTGGTGATGAGCAGAGTCTTCAAGAAACTGTGGAGGCCCGTTTGGTCTCATGCTCTTGACCAGTGAATTGCATTACAGTTAAGGTAAGTTGTGTTAAGCTTTCTACTGTAATTCTTCCAGTTTGTTTTTGACAAAAAAATAGCATCTGCAAGAATCTGAGAGGAAGGGCAATGAATAGGATCTGCACCCAGTCGTCACCTACTATATGTGCAAATTGAAGCCAAACTGGGAATAAGGCCATTTAGATCTGCCGGAGAAAGAGGAGGATGCTGGAAAGTAGGACTATACAAGAATGTAGTTATCTGGGTTCTGCTAGTAGTTGTGGACTTGAAACTACTAAGAAATATTAATGTTGATTATGTATTACGTAGCTCATCTGAGCCATTCAGCCACCCACAGGCCACTCTTTAGTTTCAGATGTTCCTTAAATGTTATTTACTTGCTGCATCCTTGATTTTTTGCCTTCGGTGTTTAATTTTGTAATGAATGTTGTACTATATTTAGCTGGAACCTTCAGCAGGTTCTTTCAATCTCTCCAATCTGTTTGCTTTTCTACAATCTTATCTAAGAGAAATCTTAATTGACATAGCTCTATGAATAGCTCAACAAAGTGGTAGCTAAGTTACAGTCCACAGGTTGCCTTGGACTTAATTCTCACAGTACTCAAGTCTGATGAGAGTATCTGTCGGTGTACTTTGGAAAAGCAAAGCTGCTGCCAGTGCCATGTCTCCTGGCTGGATTTTGGGGACAATGGGTCATTCCCCTAATAAATGTATGTGGTATCTTAATTGGCAAGTAAAAGTTGTGTTTATGGCTGTGTAATTGACTTGTTTTTTTTCCTTGCTATTGGAATTGTATTTTGAAGAGGGGAAGGGGACAAGCCTTTGAATTAATTTATATCCCTCCTACAACTGAGTCATCTGTGTTTAGGAATCTGCCTATCTATCTGCATATTTCCTCAAAATGGAGGCCAAAAGTATAGAAAATGGCAAATGTCGTGGTGTGGCCAAGTGTGGTGTGGTAGAATTTCTCCAAATTACTCAGATTAGCCAGCTCGCTACCCAAGTGACTCATCATCAAGCAGCAAAGAACACAGCCTGTTTCTTGAAATGTTTTTAAAATTTGCCTTGTGATACTGAAAACACTCACTGCATTTGATCCAACTTTTGGAAATTGCTCTAGGGTTGTATTGATATCAGAGGCGAAATGCAAACAATAGGATCACCAGCATCCTAAGTGGTTTATTATATATTTATTTTCAAACAATGATTTTGTTATGGAGTGTTGTCTCCACTTTTAATAAGTAACATTCGTTGCTTGTCCTGCAACCCCTGAGTATCGTTGTTGAGACTGTTGTAGTATCCAGGTCATCACCCCTCATGAGGCAGCAGAGTTTGCAAGTGAAGAACATTTGTCTGAGTAATATATTTTAAGTAAGAATTGCTTTGTTTTGCAGAGAATTTGGCCGCTGGAAAGTAAACAATCTTGCTGTTGAAAGAAGAAATTTCCTTGGCTCCCCACTGCCACTTGCCCCTGAATTCTTCCGTAACATAAGGCTACTTGGACGACGCCCGACCCTTCAACAGATCACAGAAAACCTTATCAAGAAGTATGGGACACACTTCCTACTGTCAGCCACCTTGGGAGGTAGGGTTAATTCTTGGAAGTATTGTGCATGAGTCTGTCATGTTGGTCACACCTGATCTCTCTAACACAATAGTGTTTGTGATGCCGCTGAGCAGCTCTCCCTGGCTGGACAAGTATGGGAGCAGGTTATGTCTACAAGCCTCCGGGGTCCTCCTTCTGCTGATGTTAAGCTTTCCTTTATGACCTTGTGTATACAGCTTCAGGGTCAAAAAGTTAAGAAATCCCATTGTTAAGCCTGAGGTACTGTACTCGCCTTCCTGGTGATCATGCTTCTGGTCTCTTGGAGATGTTTCTCTGCACTACCAGGTCTCTAAGACAAGGGACACTTTTTCTATAAGAGGCCCTTATAACAATTTACAAAATAACAGACTGCACAGCTATCTGGGTACATTACAGTACTGCAGACAGAGCAAGAAAACCAGGAACAGTTATTTCCGATAAGTCTTTTCAGTTAGGAGACTTCTAAACTACTTTGCTGGGAAGTCCCTGTCTTATCACTCTACCCTTTTTGGGACTAGTCCTCACTTAACCAGTGGAACTAAAAGTTTAAAAAGGGGGTGATGAGGCTTTACCATGTGATTCCTATTAACTTAATGGAACCTGCATCTCTAAATCCCTACAGAGTAATTTGGAAAGGGTAGCCTAATGTATAGTTGGGATCCAGTCACCAAATAGGTTGAAGAAATCCAGTGAAGAGGCCTAATGTTCAAGAAAGAGCATAAATTGTTCCAAAGGAAAGATAATTAGTGCCTGCAATTACCCATCTAGGCATTACAAAATGAACTGACATTTTAGAAATGCAGATTTATCCCTTGATGGGTGATTATATTAAAGATAATTCTGGTGAAAATCCTTCCAGCAGGACAGTGTCTTGTCAAAATCCTTTATTCACCTGAGGAATGGTTCTTTTTAATACATTTCTTAACTGAATTCTAACCATACATTAAAGAAATGACAGCCTTCTTATTCTCTTTTGGCTGATATCAGAGATCTATAACTGAAATGGCTCACAGGAGCTCCCTTTTGGAAAAGACTGTTCTAGAAACAAAGTGAATATCTGTCTTACTATAGTTATTTAAAATAATAACTAATTCCTATCGTTATTTTGGAAATAGTGCTTCTACAGCAAGCCCATCACTACTAGAATTTTAAAAGCAAATTACATGGGTTGACTAGCACTTCGGAATAAAATTCCCAGAATTTTTTTCAATTACTCATTATATTTTTTTCACGCGAAAAGCACGCTCTGTATAAATGACTGCACGTAGTGCATCTGAACAGCAAAACTAACTGCAGAAGAAAAATAAAAAGTTTCTTGTAATCTTAAGGATAATAATTAAAGGTTTAGCTGCAGTATGTGTCGTAATGCAAGGATTATCCAATAGTAAAAAATATTTTTTAATGTTTTTAATTATTTGCTAGTTATTAACTAATATATATTTCCATGCTAACAGCCACAGGATGATGTTAGTTTTCAAGTAGAAATTGGACCTAACAACCAGGGAAGACAGTCTCACACAAGAATAGCGGCTCTTTAAAAGTCCAAAGCACCAGCGTCCCACTGATCACAGAAGAGCTGTTGGACACCTTTTAGGAAGTATGGCCCAAAATAACAACTAAAACTTGAGGGTGGTTCTTTTGGAGGCATTTGGAACTGGTAGCTTAAATGTTCAGTGTTCTCCCCAAAGCCTCAGGATGTGCTGCAGGGAAGCTGATATAGGGCACCCTTTGCTTGTTCCTCTTCAGACCACCTCACAAAGGCCCCAAAACGCAGGCGCTGCCCCTTGCTTGCAAAAATTTTCCACTCACAAGGAATGATGCTGTTGACTTCTGGGCTCTGTCAATGCTTCATGACGACAATGGGAGTTTTTGTATTAGCTTTGAGGGGATTTGATGTAGGTCCCTATCCTCAATTTTTGGGCATGTTTTCAGGCACACCTGCTGCCTTCCTTTGTCATTGGGTGGGTGCTGAATACTTTGAAAAATTGGTTCAATTAAAATAATTACAGGGAATTAGTAATTTCTAAGAATGCTTTCATGAGTTAGCTAAATAGCCCTGTACTTCCTTGGATGTGTTAGTTCTCATTTTTGGGTTAGAGTGAATGGGAATTCCCAGAGATGCTTGTCAACATTTTATTAAGATTATTTTTTTCCCTGTCAGTAATGTATTCATACTTTCTTTTAGTTACAAGTTGTTTTATTCTGAAGGCTTTGTCACTTATGTAGCTCCTTAAAAGCAGAAGACCAATCTGAGTGTGCATAGTACTTTTATTTAATGAATCTCCAGTCATCTGTATTCATGGACAGAGGAAGGCTTGGCAAATGAAAGATTCTGTGGTAAGATTTGTGTGCCTCTGTGACCATTTGGCTTTCATGAATATCCCTTTTTGACCATAAAGGGAACTCTTGCACATGGTTGTTTGTGGTTTGTTCCATGGTCTTTATTCACAAACACAGAAATATAACCCTCAAGGGCATTCTGAAATGAGAACTTAGGGAAGTAGTATTTTTCTTGCTGCCACGAGATAACGTGGAAAATGCCATTTCTCACTGCTTCTGTTTTTTATGGAAATTTTATTGTTTTTGTAACATAAGCTGAATGTCCTTAATGAGCAGTTTCAAGCTGTGTGATAGAAGGACCTTACGAGTAATCCAGTGTTTGCGCAGCAAAGGCTGGGCTGAGCAGTGGGTTCTCAGGTGAGCTCACATGCCTGCGCGCAGGAGCAGCTACTTCTGCTTGTGCATTGACTACCTGCAGCATTAAATGTGCAGAGAAAGGAGAAATGTGGCTGCTCCTCTTTGCTAAATTTTGTGCTGTGTTTGTCTGGGACATCACCAGGAGGCAAGGAGGTGTCCTCCACTCCTCTTGGACAACACATGTACTGTTATCCATAGCAAAATTGTAACTTTACACAGCTCAGCCAAAGCTGACCAGGACAGAGTGATGGGAAAGGAAAGAGAGGATTGTACAAGGGATCTCCATCCTTGAAGGTGAGAGAAGACTCTATGGTCAAGTCCCTGAGTGTCTCATCTAATTACTCATCCTCTGAGCAGAGGATTGGACTGGATGACTGATAGAAGTACCTTCCAGCCTTTTTTGTGTGAAATGTATTTCTAAATTATTTATTAATTTTTTTATGAACTTTCAACTCGCAATTCCAAAAAGCAAAGATTCTCTTTTAAATAAGAGACAGCATTTGAGGTTATTTTTTCTCCTTTTGTTCCACATTTGTAGTTTTCTCTTTTGCTTGCATACAGCATGATGCAGTGAAGGTCCAGGTGGCTGAATATGCAAGCACACTAGCATGTGTATTGGAACTGGATTGTGAAGTGTAAGAGCACAACTGTGGAATAAGTGTAGGAGGATGAAAATATCAGTGGATCCCACTTTAAAGGCATTCACTTTACTGTTCTGACACAGCTGTAAAGTAGGCTTGGTGATGACCAAGTGGCAGGTAACTGACGTACTGCAGTGAAACAACGAGCCCTTGTTTCAGCCATTTGGGTGATGTGAGTGTAATTTGGATGCTTTGCCAGATGAGAATAATGGACTTGGCAAAGGAGTCCTCCTCGCATCTGAAAATGTGGCAACTGGTCTTAAACAAATCTGCAGGAGGCTGCCAAGGCTACTTGAAACTAGTATCTTGTTAGGCATTTGACTAAACAGTGATCTCAAATGTTTAAGATTGGTTGGTTTGTGCTGTTATTGTCAGTTGCAGCTGCTCAAAGTGTTCCTTATCAGACCATCAATGCATTCACCTTTCTGGGTCAGGAAATATCCCTTGATAATATTGAAATCTTTGAGAATCAAAGGAAAATAAAAAAGGTAGTTTTTCCCTTTACAACAGTCAATCTTAACAGGTGTCAGCAACTGACCTTAACCCCAGCCTCTTGCCATTCCCCTCTCTACTGACTGTGGTTCTACAGGTGGATTTGGTGATGGCACCTTGGCTATTCTATGCCCTGAATAAGGAGGGTCAGGTATTTTCTGCCCCTGGTTAGTATTCCTCTTAAGCAGCATAGAACTCTCTCTACAGAGATGGGAGAAATTGTCAGGTGGTGTAAAGAAGTGCATCTCAATGAATTCTGAAGGATTTAAGATCATTTACACTAACTGCTGATATGACCTTCGTTTTCCATAGCACTTCTTTCAAGGTCAGACACAAACTATTTGCAAATAAGAGGGAGAAAAATTTAAAATTTAGCATCAGACTTGCAAACGCCCCCCCCAGGTGTGGAAATTTTCCAGCATTTAATATTATGGATGCTAAGGAGAAGGAAAAAAAAGCAAAAATATATTATCTTTCTTTTCTCTCCCCATCTACTCAGTGAAGACAAATTTCAAATCCTAAAACAGATGGGATGTAGAGAATTAATGTGTGCTGTTATTCACTTGAATCAGAGAAATGATACTACATCTGGCCTAGCATTAATTTCTATGCTTTTTGAACCTGTGTGCTTCCATCAACATCTGCTTAAGTTTGGGAACATGACCTGATAAAACCCTAGTGCTACATTCTGTGGTCCATATATTAAGTTTGCCACTAGTGCTAAGCTGTTTGTTATAACAAAGGCATAAAAGCTATAAAGCATTAGAGCTGTTGTAGCTGAGATGTTCTACTTAATTAGGAAGTTTTGAAGAGTTCATAGGCTGAAGAACTTTATGCCTTTGTAAGATACATATGTGTGTATGAAGATAAAGCTCTAAGTAGGTAACGGTGACTGACACTTCGACGTATCTGAGTGTTATCCTTTTATTCCTGTTTTCTCACTTCATGACATGAAATGTGAGAACAGCTTAGATCACTGCTTTTTCTTACCACTACCCAGTCTCCAGGTGAAAATATGAAACATCAAGGCATGTGATCCTTTCGTCATTACAAAGATGTGGGTACAGGAAAACAAGCTCTCAATAATTGAGGCAGAAGATAATGCTAAGTATTTAAATCATATGAATATGTATTATTATGCCTAACAAAATATATTTACTCCTTCAGTAGATGGTTATATTTAGTTACAGTTGTCACAGCATTATTCCAATTCTGCCATGTCAATGGTGGTGATTTTAATTTTTTTAAGTAAATCCTGAAGATAGTCTTAAAATGCATTCAAAATTAATTTCTAATTTCTGAATGCCATTGATAAACTGTTGTTTGGGAGTTGTCCCGATCCAATATCAGGGAGGGTTCTTAAACGATCCTAAGAGACCAAGATTAAGGCACAAACGAGGTCAGATGACGTACAATCTTGTGAGCTTTATTTTAACAACTGACAACAGCGACAGGACAGAGAGGAAAAGAAAAGTTAGAATCCCTAAGCAAGAAGATGGTAGAGATGCAGCTAATTACCACCACCACGAATCCAGTGATGTCCCGTTGGATCGGTCTCAGTGCAGGTGATGATGAAGACACAGCCACGGGGTGATGACGATGTTCCAAGCTCCAGGAAGTTCAGGGAAGGCACGCGCAGCAACACACAAGATTGAGTCCACGAGCAACGACGAAGTCGAGCACCCCAAGCCCACCAAGCAATGAAGAAGCCAGAGGTTCCCCCATTTATTGCCCCAGTCCATGATTTCCCCGAATAGTCCACCCATTTTCAGGAATGCATTGTCATGCCCAGGTGCCACTTGATAAGCACGCGTCGGGTGGATGTCGTGGTCCAGGAAGGCATTGTTGTGCGCTGGTGTTCAACTTGATAAGTGCACTTCGGGTGGATGTCATGGTTTTTCCGTTGGGGACAGTTTGGCAGCGCTCATGAGATCAGCTCTTCAGTGCAATAAAGATCCCTTACGAGATCGTGGCGGGGTTGGCAGCGATGTTGAGCCAAAGCAGTTCAATGGTAACAGTCCCTTACAGGAGTCTTGCATCTAAATGGCCACAAGTGGGTTATGGCTCTGGGTAAATTCTTGTTCTATTTCATACTTATAGTTTTTGAAAAACAGCGTATAGATGTTTCTCAACGAGTTTAACTTGTAAATACAAATACAGGAGAATATGTTCATATAAACCTAGAAGGAATTAAATATATAGGCTAAGTTATAAGCTGGTAAATTCCTGGGCTTGCAGGGACGTTGACCTTAGTATTCCAGTCTGTGGTGTGGGTATAGGTCTCCTGCCCCCGAGAGGGATCTGTCAGTGCCAGCAGCAACATGGTCGGAGTGTGGAGGAACTCTGCTCATTTCTTGAACCAGTCATTGGATGATGTGGTACCGTTTTGTGAGTGTGAATGGGGATTTTTTTTTTTTTGCTATTTCTTTTAAACCTGAGAAAGAGAAGTTAACAGGCTCCTGCATTTGGTGAAGTTGAGAGTAACACTTTCAGAGCAGGTAGTCTTAGTACTCACTGTCATTAATCCTTTTCAGTTCTTAAAATTCATAACCTTGAAGAGTTTTCTAAAACAGTTGTTCTTTAGCTAATGCTTGGGCATTGCCTTAGCCTGTTTCGTGGTAGCAGACTGTAGGCAGTAAAATCCAAGATTCATCCATGTTTCAAATGTGACAGAAGAGTCTCTTTTGGCATGGCTTTAATTTTCTCTGAATTAACTTAAAACTGGAATTGTCTTCCACAAGTTAAATATGAGTCGGCGATGACGCCTTACACTCTCTGGGAGCGCAGAGGGGACCTGTTACAGCTCTGCAGTGCCACGAATGGTTGGACTCGATCCAGTGGGTCTCTTCCTACCTGATGATTCTATGATTCTTCGATTCTATGAATGCCCAACTCCCGGCCTATGGTGGAGTTCGCTGGGATTTAATCTGCTTTTCCTAGCAAGTGCTAAATCAGCTCTGACAAATGGAAAACTTTCAGGGATGCTGTACAAACAGTGCAGAGATATAGGAGGAGAAAGACCTTCCTTGCTCCTGTTGCATGCCTTTGCTCAGCCTCCGGAGTTGTAATCTGATGTGAACTGAGTCAAAGCAAACATTCAGAATCATTTCAGCGTGGTTACAGAGCAGGAAAAACAAAACATATCTGGCAGGGAGTGGGGCTGGGGATGCTGGGGAATCCTGCCTGCCAAAATGTGCCAACCAGCACCTGCTGCAGCAAGCCTGGGATCAAGCAGGACCACGATGATAGGATGATGTGATAGCTGTGAGGGGGCTCAAAGGTTATTTTTCTGACATTTTCTAATCAAAACAAAACAACACCACACACAGCACTCTCCTTTTTCGAGTTTTTATTGCAGTTCTGCTCTCCGCCCCCTGCAGAACAAATTTTTTGATGGGCAAAAAAAACCCTCTGTTTTAATAATATAACTGACCAGAATCCTTTAGAAACAGAAGCAGTCCCACCATCTTGACTAATACCTAATACAGATCAATCAAAAGACTTTGCACTAGAGCGAGATGGGGTGACATACTGGCTAATGAAATAGAGAATGTAAAAAAAGGCTTTTTCTCTCCTTTTCAGAGAATTTCTGCAACGTTAAGGGCTTGTATTCTTTAACTTACAATTTGTTATAAGGTATTTTCAGTGGAAAGCTGGTCGAGCTTGCACAAGTCTCTTTAAGTGCACTGGCTAAGACCTCTTGAAAAGGGAGAAGAATGGAGAGAAATCTCCCTGTGAAATTTTGCACCTTATTTGGTCCCTGGTACAGGATTTACTCCTGTGAGTTCTGACACTGTCTGCTCTGAAATAGCTGCATCTCTGCAGCTCGACAGACAGCTGCACAAAGCCTATGGCCCCGGCACCATTCCATTGCTTGGTGTTTCAGAAACATCTTTCATCCTGGCCAGAGTCAAAGGGCAGGTTTGGAAAAGTCAGGTTTTATTGTGTAGATGTAGAGAACGCCAGAGATGATGGAACCTAGGCCAGATTTTGATGGTCAATTCCTCTCAAAGTATTAGCCATAGGCTTTGTTGTGCTTTTTCCAATTCTCTACTTGTGGCAGTTGGCGTGGATGCAGGATGGTGGGAATAATGACCCACCCAACCACAGCACCAGCACCACCTCATGTCAGTGCAGCAAAATGTGATGCACCAGCCTGTGGTGATGTAAGGGGCTCATGCCCCCCCCCCCCCCCAAGTAACCCCAGGATGTTTTGGCAGCAGTTAAATAGTATGTGAACCCATGTCCACTTATTGCAGCAGAAAGATTAAGTAACCAGATGGAGAAATCTTGTTGCTTAGAGGCTGCTTTAATGCCTGGTTCTTTGGAGTTCAGGCAATTAATCCCTGGTTTGAGGACTGCGTACGCAGAAAAATTACCTACTGCAAAGCTGCAGGAAGAAAACCATAAATATAGTGGTGAAAGCCAAGGTAGGCTCCAGATGGAATAGCCAGCTGTCCTGGGCAGCAGCTGGCCATTCCCAGGCAAAATGAACATGCTGGGCAAGCCTGGCAGGTCAAATTAGAGAAGAATCTCTTGGATAAATGGCAGTTGTGACTATGTAAGGTCTGAAGGGCCTGACCATTCTCTGAATTTGCGAGAGGGTGGGAAACACTGTAAGGTACATTGATTAACGTAAGCACACTCTTCCTCCAAACACAATTAATTCTGCAGGATGAGGTCAAATTTGTCAGCAGATGTGGTCTCCTGCTCTGAGGCATGCATTCTTCATTTAGCATTGCTCACCATCAACATTATCTTCCTTTAAAGATGATGTCATGTTTTCATCCTACATATTATCCCTCTACAGCTATATTTTTTGGCACATAAACCCATCCAAAGCTGGCATCCTGTTCTCTGAATGGGCAAAATGCCACTGTAGCAGATGAGCGAGCAATGCAACTGGCACAAGTGGCAAGTCAGACCCTACCAGGGCAGCTTCCTTTCCAGGAACAAGGGAATGAGGAAAGGGTGTTCTGTGGAGTTGTTCAGCATCTGAAATAAAGGTAGATGTTATTATTCCTTGATTCGTGAGATTAATGTTGAAGAATGCAAGTTACCAAACACAAGCTCAGAAAGTGAGTAAAATTGTTTTGTAGTTACTTCAGACATAAGTTGCGCAAAAGAAAATACTGAATCAATAAATTACTTTTCTAATTGATTTTCTGAATTAAAGAGTTTTGCCTAAGCACATTACTAAATGAATGAATTTGTGCTTAGCCTGAGGCACAAGTGAAAAATATCCATGAAATAATCAATAACTGTTGAAAATTCCTTACAAAGTTGACAGTGTCAGTAGGTCTGATCTGGAACGGTTCACTCCTCATCTGGTTTACAGAGTGAGGATTTGCTTTGGTTTTGTTTTCACTAACCCTTCAGGTATCAAAATTTCTCAATTCAGTAGTATTTCTCCATGTCTTTCTAAAGAGAAAGGAAGTGAGAAATCCACAATGTAATATCCTGGATCTTCACTTTTCTTTCTGAAAAAAAAGCACCTCTGCTTTGGGAGTTAGCATACTGTTATGTATGCTTGTATTTTTTTAAAATAAACTGATTAACATCCTTAATAAATATTTTTATGCTTTTCAGTTATAAAAGTTTTTAAGTTTTTTGGTTTAAGTCTTCTTTTATATCAGGTTTCAGGCATCTTAGCGTTGCTGAATTGGTTGGAAAGCAGAGGGTTGCTTATAATGCATCATAACAAGGTGTCTTGGTTGGAAATCAGATGTGCAAAGTGTTTTAAAAGAAGGAAACAAAACCAAAAAAGAATAGTCTCAGCTAGTGCGCTGGTTTTGTTTCTTTTACAGTAACATTAGAAACTAGGAAATGAAAGTATTAGGCAACCTTGGAAATATGTTTTACACATGATGTGAATTGGATGGCTACAGAATCTCTCTGTGTTATTGGGAACTAGGAGTTACTCCAGCAGACTAATGCCCAGCACCACTGTATTTTAGGCCTAAATCTGTCCTATTGTGTAGTTGTTATTCATAGGAGGCACCCAAATAAAGAATAAACACCTAGAATAGTCTCTGTTGCCAATGTGCTTGGGCACCGTGCCTGGAGGAGAGGGACCTGGGAGTGCTGGTTGACAGCCGATTGAACATGAGCCAGCAGTGTGCCCAGGTGGCCAAGAAGGCCAATGGCATCTTGGCTTGTATCAGAAACGGCGTGGCCAGCAGGTCCAGGGAGGTTATTCTCCCTCTGGACTCTGCACTGGTGAGACCACTCCTCGAATCCTATGTTCAGTTCTGGGCCCCTCACCACAAGAAGGATGTTGAGGCTCTGGAGCGAGTCCAGAGAAGAGCAACAAAGCTGGTGAGGGGGCTGGAGAGCAGGTCTTATGAGGAACGTCTGAGAGAGCTGGGGTTGTTTAGCCTGGAGAAGAGGAGGCTGAGGGGAGACCTCATTGCTCTCTATAACTACCTGAAAGGAGGTTGTAGAGAGGAGGTTGCTGGCCTCTTCTCCCAAGTGACAGGGGACAGGACAAGAGGGAATGGCCTCAAGCTCCACCAGGGGAGGTTTACGCTGGACATTAGGAAATAATTTTTCACAGAAAGGATCATTCGGCACTGGCAGAGGCTGCCCAGGGAGGTGGTTGAGTCAGCTTCCCTGGAGGTGTTTAAGGCACGGGTGGACGAGGTGCTAAGGGGCATGGTTTAGTGTTTGATAGGAAGGGTTGGACTTGATGATCCGGTGGGTCTCTTCCAACCTGGTTATTCTATGATTCTATGATCTGTGCAAGGTCCTACATCTGGGTTGGGGCAATCTCTGGTTTCAATACAGGGTGGGGGATGATATGATGGAGAGCAGCCTGTGGAGAAGGGCTTAGGGTGCTGGTCGATGAGAAGCTCGATGTGAGCCAGCAATGTGCGCTAACAGCCCAGGAAGCCAACCATGTTCTGGGCTGCATCAAAAGAAGTGTGGCCAGCAGGGTGAGGGAGGGGATTCTGCCCCTCTGTTCCTCCCTTGTGAGACCTGGAGTGCTGTGTCCATTTCTGGAATCCTCAACATAAAAGCACTCCAACTATTAGAACAGGTCCAGAGAAGGTTACAAGGATGATCAGAGGGCTGGAGCACCTCTCATATGAGGACAAGCTGAGAGAGTTGGGGTTGTTCAGCCTGGAGAAGAGAAGGCTCTGAGGAGAACTCAGTGACCTTCCAGTACCTGAAGTGGGCTACAATAAACCTGGGGAGGGACTGTTTACAAAGGCTTGGAGTGATAGGATAAGTGGCAATGGGTATAAACTGGAGAGGGGCAGATTTAAATTATACATAGGGAAGAATTTCTTAATGATGAGAGGTGAGGCCCTGGCCCAGGTTGCCCAGGGAAGCTGTGGCTGCTCCATTGCTGGAGGTGTTCAAGGCCAGGTTGGATGGGCCTTGGGCAGCCTGATCCAGTGGGAGGTGTCCCTGCCCATGGCAGGGGGGTTGGAACTGGATGATCTTTAAGGTGCCTTCCAACCCAAACTCTGCTATGATTCTAAGATTTGCATCTGCTGTTAGTGAGGGAGCCGCGGACATTAGACAACAGCTAGGGAAAATGTTGGCCTGCAGCCTTATTGCTGGCAAAGCAAGACTTGCAGGAGATGCCGCTGATGAATGCTGTGGTTTCTGTTTCCCTGGTTAGGAGAGGAGTCACTCACAATTTTTGTGGACAAACGGAAGCTGAGCAAGAAGTTGGAAGGAAGTGATCCCAACTCGAACAGCTCTGCAGTGACTCTGGAGACCCTGCACCAGCTGGCAGCCTCTTACTTCATCGACAGGGACAGCACCCTGCGCAGGCTCCACCACATCCAGATCGCCTCCACTGCCATAAAGGTAGGGGAAGTCCCCTGGGACCTACTTGCAGGGACGTTTCAGATTCACTCGCTGCTTCTCAGGAGAAATGTGTTTTGATTAGCAAAACTAGATTTGTTAGCGAAATGATTTTTGTTCTGAGCTTTTTTATCTGAATCAAAGCATCCAATTAATAATGAAGGTTCTGGTTTAAAAGAGGGTTGAGTGCACTGAAGGCACTCTTGCTGAGTGATACATGATTTGAGTGATACAGATAACTCTTATTGAAGCGTTTGGCCATTGAGATGATCACTGTTACAGGTGTGCTCAGCAACTGCATTGATAGGTAGGCTGTTTTTTGTTTGTTTTAACTGACCTTTGGAACCATTTGCAACTCTGGGTTCTGCAGTTTTGTGGAGGTACATCTGATGTTCTGTTAGAAACTTATTTTAGTACAGTTTGTCAACCAAAGCATCCTGCCTGCTGATTGCTGTAGTCACTCCTAGCACTGGAGTCACTCCTAGCACTTGGCTGAGATCAGTGCCACAGCAGGTACATATAAAGCAACAACTGTTCTTTTGGGTGGCTTTGTAGCCTGGTGTTGCTTGTTTTAAATGATGTCTCTCAGTCCATTTCCAGGATTTAAGAGAAAATAGATTTTTAACTTGCAGTTGAGGATTTTAACGTAAGATGTGATTTAGAATCCGTTCTGCTTATTGGATCTTTCTACTCTTAACTCAAGTCTTCATTAAAGACTGTGTGAAGCCAACTGCAGTTTCCAGTTACCTTGGCTGTTCCTTGAGTAAACAAAGATTGACCTCCTTGGGTGTGCCAGGGCCCTTACAGTGAGAAGGAGACAGCAGGTCAGACTGAGGGCCAGTTCAGAAGATACGACACTGGAGGGACCCAAGGACCAGACTGGCCAGCAGCCAGCTCTGTGCCTTTCCCTCTTGGGCTGCCCCAGTGAGGAGAGTCAACCCATTGCTCTTTACACCAGTAAAATACTGGGTAGCTTTTTTTGGAAGATGGGAGTGGGGATTTGCAAAGGGGAGAACTCCTCCAGGAGGAGTTCTCTCAGCTGACCGTAACTCCCTTCTGACCAGCATCAAAGAAATCCAATGTAAGGGTGTTGGAACAAGTTTAGAAATTCTGCAGTTCTGAATTTATATTTGAAGTTTATGAAGTGATATACAATCATTTTTTGATGGCTGAATAGTTAACAGAAAAATGATGTTCAGAATCCCTTTATTTGATACGATCATTTTTGTTTCACTCTCAGTGAGCAGTTCTGTCTTAAAAACAATTTGCTTGCACATGTAACTATTTTCTTAAAAACAAACAAAGTCATTATCTTTTGAATAGTTTGTTTTCCTTTCCTTTTATGTCACTCAATTTTGTTTACATTTTTTTAATAAGCAGTGTAGTAGCTTATACTTTAGGGAGAGATGAGTGTATTAATGATGTTTTGTGTAAAACAAAAAAATATATTATTCTGAACAGGCAAGAATTAAAGCACAAATCAAAAGAGGTGGTATTTGCAGATAAGTTATAATATATCAGCGCACAAATGAGTCTTGCCACAAAGGTGTTCCTGGAGTTTTGAACTTCAAAGTGAATGGGAGTCATTTGAGATTTGCTTGTTGGCTTGTTTGTGTATTTTCTATGTTTCTTGTGACTGTGGGGAATCAGATGCTGCAGCAGTAGTTAGAAACACCTTTCACAGCTCTTTGGACAGATGTTTATTTGCTGTTCTGAGATGACTAACTTGATGGCTGTGACACTCCCAAAAAACTTGTTTGAGAAGAGAGATTAAAAATACACTTTCCTCCTTCAAAAACACAACCAAAGAAGCAAAGCCAGTGTATTTCATTCCTTTTAGCTCCAGAATCAGTATAACCCTCCCAAGTTAGACAAGATCACTCCCCACATCTTTTTTCTATAGTTGTACCTAGAAAAAAAAAGCATGTTTTATCTTAAAAGCAAAAAAGATAATACTTATTAACAACATCATATGACTCCTAAGCAAGTTACTGTCTGAATTCTGTGCCCTTTCTTTTGATTGTTCTTTTCCCCTGTCTTATAGGCTATCTGTTTTAGAGAGGGAGGATTTTCTTTTTGAATGTACTGTAAATTGATAATGCATGAGAAAGACTTGATGATCATTTAT
The DNA here is from genome assembly GCF_032191515.1 of Phaenicophaeus curvirostris. NCBI lineage: Eukaryota > Metazoa > Chordata > Aves > Cuculiformes > Cuculidae > Phaenicophaeus > Phaenicophaeus curvirostris. Next base: position 9,198,795 of record NC_091399.1, on the reverse strand, counting down.
CAACTAAAACATCATAATAACATTACGGAAGAAATACTACCTTGTCTACAGGAGCAGGAAACAGTAATAAGTAAACTAAGCATGCAGTGGTAGAGGGGGTCTTGAAGCTCCCTTAAAAGCACCCCAAGGATGGATTTATCTAGGGCAGGAAAGAGGGTGAGCATTAACAGAGCTTGTAGTGGTGCTCAGTGATAGGCTAGTGATCACCTCGTGTTTTTAGACTAGGGCTGTTCAGTTCCTAATGCTTCCAGCTGCTTCTTCTAGTGGTTCCTTGATAAAGAAAGGCTGATGGTCATTACTGTTGGGACAGGGAGAGGGATCTGTTAAGTCTCTTGAGTTACGGAGCCAACATCAACTATGAAGTGAGAATGATCAAGCTCAGTCAGTCTTCTGGGGAAAAAAAAAATTACCAGCTCCTGTTTTCCCAAGTTCTAAGAATTTCTTTGGAAAGCAAAAATATAATGATATATTTTTCCTCCCTTATGTAATTAAAATGATTAATATTTTATCAATTCTTATATTCGTTATTGAAATTAATTGAGATATGTGGTAGCTGAATAGTTTTCATACAGCTCTCAATACATGATTTTGTGGGACTGATGCAGGAAGATAATATTTTGATAAGCTTTATCATTAAGCTTTTCTATCAAAAATCCTAATTTATGTCACAGAGAAAGGAAAGCACTTGGAAGGGGGAAGTGAGAATCAGCATTAATGTCTTTGTTTAGTTTGTATTTATATAGTGAAAAACAATACCATTCAGAGCAAAATCTGTTAATGTGCAGCATGAAGAAAGGAGTGGAAGAGATGTACTACATGAATCAAGTTTGTTAATCAAATTTGTTTGTGATCAAGTTAGCTGTGACATATTTATCCTTAAAAATTACATGACTGCAGCTGATTAGAAGCTTCACATTAATCACGTTGACAATACATTGTTTATTCCATATTAAAAAAGGCAAAATCAACATGTCTCATTTTCCAACTGGAAATTAAATGTCCATGGGAGCAACCTAGAGCCTACAAGAATATTTAACTTATTTAAAATCCCTAATATATACATTTTTTCGATATTATTTTAATGCATGCATTTCAGTGTAAGTAGTTAGGCTCATATGCTAAATCAACAGTTTGCACTCTCGGGGGCCTCATTGGAAACTCACTAAATGCCTGAGGCTGCATCTAATTTGCGTATACATTTACATGAATGTACATCCTGTTGTGTTTGAAATATTAGAGATCCAGCATTACTTCCTTTGCATGCTCCTTTGAGAAGCTTTTTCCTGTGAAAATTTTCCTTCAGATGCACTGACAGCAGTTAGCTCTCCCTGTTAGCATCCCTATTAGGATGATGGGGTATGCTCTCCTCTTGTTTAATAAAATCCTGTACGGGCACGGAAGCAGAATGCAAATAAGTTCAGCAAATGTTTTTCTTTCCCTATGTGGCATCTTTAATGAGCAATATTCTCAGCTCTCCCAACTCAGTGGTGTTCTCGCTTCTATAGAGCCATGATAGCGTGCAACTATGGAAGGTCTAACCATAGCTGGAGGCCAAGGGGAGGGTGAAATGACTGGACACCTAGGACTTTGCGATGACCCTAATCTATATGACTGGCCTGTTTCCCCTGCTGATTGATGGGTGGTGTAAACAAGACATGAAGGTCGTGAATTGAATGGCTGAGAGAGCTGGGGATGTTTAGCCTGGAGAAGAGGAGGCTGAGAGGAGACCTCATTGCTCTCTACAACTACCTGAAAGGAGGTTGTGGAGAGGAGGGCGCTGGCCTCTTCTCCCAAGTGACGGGGAACAGGACAAGAGGGAATGAATCATAGAATCATAGAATAACCAGGTTGGAAGAGACCCACCGGATCATCGAGTCCAACCCTTCCTATCAAACACTAAACCATGCCCCTTAGCACCTCGTCCACCCATGCCTTAAACACCTCCAGGGAAGGTGAATCAACCACCTCCCTGGGCAGCCTGTTCCAGTGCCCAATGACCCTTTCTGTGAAGAATTTTTTCCTAATGTCCAGCCTAAACCTCCCCTGGTGGAACTTGAGGCCATTCCCTCTTGTCCTGTCCCCTGTCACTTGGGAGAAGAGGCCAGCACCCTCCTCTCTACAACCTCCTTTCAGGTAGTTATAGAGAGCAATGAGGTCTCCCCTCAGCCTCCTCTTCTCCAGGCTAAACAACCCCAGCTCTCTCAGCCGCTCCTCGTAAGACCTGCTCTCCAGCAGGCCTCTCCATGGCCTCAGGCTCCGCCAGGGAAGGTTTAGGCTGGACATTCTATAGATAGCAGGTCTTACGAGGAGCGGCTGAGAGAGCTGGGGTTGTTTAGCCTGGAGAAGAGGAGGCTGAAGGGAGACCTCATTGCTCTCTACAACTACCTGAAAGGAGGTTGTAGAGAGGAGGGAGCTGGCCTCTTCTCCCAAGTGACAGGGGACAGGACGAAAGGGAATGGCCTCAAGCTCTGCCAGGGGAGGTTTAGGCTGGACATTAGGAAAAAATTCTTCACAGAAAAGGGTCATTGGGCACTGGCAGAGGCTGCCCGGGGAGGTGGTTGAGTCAGCTTCCCTGGAGGTGTTTAAGGCATGGGTGGACGAGGTGCTAAGGGGCATGGTTTAGTGTTTGTTAGGAATGGTTGGACTCGATGATCCAGTGGGTCTCTTCCAACCTGGTTATTCTATGATTCTATGAAAGAAGGCATTAAGTACCTCAGCCTTATCCTCATCCCCTGTCACTGTTGCTTCTTCTGCGTCCAATAGGGACTGTATGGTCTCCCTAGTCCTCCTTTCATTATTTATATATTTATAGAAGGATTTTTTGTTATCTTTCACAGACTTTGCCAATCTGATCTCTAGCTGAATCTTAGCCCTTCTGATTTTTTCTCTACACAATCTCACTTCCCTCCTGTAGTCCACCCAAGAGGCCTGTCCCCTCTTCCAGAGCCCATAAACATTTCTCCTTGATATCCCTCAAGATCTCTCTGTTCAACCAAGCTGGTTTTCTCCCCTGCCGGCTTATTTTCCGGAACATGGGGATGGCTTTCTCCTGAGCTGCTAGGATTTCCGTTTTGAAGAGCTCCCAGCCCTCATGGGTTCCCTTGCCCTTAAGTACTGTCTCCCATGAGACTTTGCCAACCAGCCTTCTGAAGAGTTCAAAGTCTGCCCTCTGGAAATTTAATGCTACTGTCCTACTAACCACCCTCTTCACCTAGAACAGAAAACCCTATCATCTCATGATCACTTTGTCCTAGGCGTCCACCTACTGCCACATCCCCCACAAGGCCTTCTCTGTTCACAAACAGCAGGTCCAGGAGGGCACCCTCCCTGGTTGGTTCATTCACCAACTGTGCAAGGAAGTTGTCTTCCACGCACTCCAGGAACCTCCTAGACTGCTTCCTTTCTGCTCTGTTGTACTTCCAGCAGATATCAGGAAGACTGAAATCTCCCACAAGAATGAGAGGCATTGATCTAGAGATTAACCCCAGCTGTTTATAGAAGAGCTCATCAGCTGCTTCTCCTTGGCTGGGTGGTCTGTAACAGACTCCCATCACAAAATCTACCTTCTGGTGGGCTCCTCTGATTTTAACCTACAGGCACGCAATCTCCTCATCACCACAATCCATCTCAATAGTGTCCAAGTCCTCCCTTACAAAGAGGGCTACCCTGCCTCCTCTCCTACCCTTCCTATCCTGCCTGAAGAGTTTGTACCCCACCATAGCCGTACTCCAGTTATATGAGTCGTCCCACCATGTTTCCGTGATGGCAACAACATCATAGGCTCCTTGCCCTATGACAGCTTCCAGCTCTTCCTTCTTATTCCCCATGCTGCATGCATTGGTGTAAATGCACTTCAGCTGAGCTGCTGAGCCTTCAGCCCTCTTAGAGGGAACAGAGTTTGTTCTCAATTGCCTGGTAACTGGAGTAGCTAGCTCCAGAGTGCCTGTATCTCCCTTAGCACCCCGAGGTGTGTTCTCCCCCACTTTCTGTGTGGTGAGGTACTGGTGGTCCACACCAGCACACCCTCTCCGAATCACCATTGCCCCACATCCAGGCTCGTTCCTGTCTAGCCTGGGCTCAACCCCCTCCCGCTTCACATCTAGTTTAAAGCTTGATTTATGAGCTTGGCTAGGTTTCTAGCAAGGGCTTTAGTCCCCCTAGGAGACACATGTGTACCATCATTAGCAAGAAGTCCTGGGGGTGCGTGAGCCACCCCATGATGAAAGAAGCCAAAGCCCCTCTCCTCACACCAGGCTCGGAGCCAGGCATTAATCGAATTCTTCTTCCTGGTTTCCCACTCCTCTCTATTTAGCCATGGGATGGAGCAGAATACTATTTGTGCCCCAGAGCCCTCCATTATTTTCCCAATGGCCCTGAAGTGATTCTTGATGGTTTTGGTCTTTTTGTTTACTAGATCATCGTTACCAGTTTGGACTACTATCAGAGGATAGTAGTCTGTCTCGTGGACCAGGGAAGGAAGTTTTCTAGCTACCTCCTTCACTGATGCCCCCAGTAAGCAGCAGACCTCTCTGTGGAGCGGGTCCGGTCTGCAGATGGGTCCCTCTGTTCCTTTTAGGAGGGAGTCCCCTACAACAATCACTCTCCTCCTCTTCTTGGTGGAGGATGTTTTTATCTTTTTCTGAGGATGGTGTGGCCTAGGGAAGGATTCTAGGCTGTGGGAACCATCATCCTCATCCTCAGGGTTGGATTCCACCTGCAGCACTTGGTACTTGTTCACCAGGGGGATCTGGGGTTTTGGTGTCTGGGTGAGGGGAACAGGTTTCTTTCGTCTGGGAGGAACTTGCTGCCGTTCCCCATCTCTTGTTCCCCCAACCTTGCAGTTTACAGGTGGATGGTGTTTGGACACACCAGCTCCAGCAGGCTGCTGAGTTAGTGAGAGGGCACTACTCCACTGGTCTATCTCCCTCTCACACTCCCTGATGGTCCTCAGCCTCTTTACCTCCTCCCTTAACTCCTCCACCATGTGAAGGAGTTCCCCCACTCGAGCGCAGCTTTCACAAGTGGGGCCAGTACCAGAGGCACGAGCTGGTGTGGGAGGGGGGCACTGCCTGCAGCCCAGGGTCTGGGTAGCTGCATGCACCCACTGTGGCTCCGTCTGGGTGGCAGCATCCACCCTGCCTGCTGCAGCACACGGAGCAGCTTTAATCTTCTGTTGGGTGGCCACCATCGTCCTCGGTGTCTTCTGTCTAGTCTCTAGGTCCTCTCTGCGCCCTGCCTGCTCGAACTGCCGCTCGAACTGCCCCGCACCTCTTTGCCACACTCCTCTTCGCGGTGCTCCCAGGGGGACTGTTTAAATCTCCCGCGGTAACCGCCGGGACCGCCCCCTCCCGTCAGGCACTGCTCGGGACCAGCGTGTGGGGGCTGTCAGGACCCACCCCTGCCCCCGCCGGGGTTTTTCTGGGTTTTTCCCGGCGCAGGGAAGCTCCCACCGCCTCAAATTCCACCCCACCACAGAACTCACTGTCCTGCTGCCGAAGAAGCCGAAGAATTGCTGGTAGCCTCTCCTGTGATTCTGGCAAGTGTCCTGTCATTGACCACTGGCAGAGTGACCTTGGTGGTACCGCCTTGAGATTGTGCCTCCATAGGCCTAGCAGTTAATTAGGAGCCTTTTTCTATTGTGGGTGGGTGGCAGAGGGCTGTGTGTTGTAAAACTGGATTCCATTCTGCTTTGTGAGGTTAACGCACCTGGGAGACAGCTGTATACTGCTGCTCAAATGACCCCAGTTCCCATTTGCTACAAGCTGTAATTCCACCGCTGTCACTAATGAACTTCTGCACTAAGCCCAAACAGTTGTGCAGAAGACATAAGAAACAAATTAGTTATACAGCAAATAAAATATTACTGTATTCTCTCACTGCATTCTGCAAAAGGATCACCACGCTTCTGGTAGGTAGGAATAACATTGCTGAATCATAAAATGAGGCTGTTACAGTCGTTGTCTTTTGGAGGATATCCTGTTCTGTTCCAGATTACATTTCTTTGCAAGGGAGTTGGAGCAGGTGAATAGAGTGTAGGTGTTATCTTTGCATCAAGCCAACTGTGGGACAGCCACAGTGCAACAAAAGAAACGGGAGCCAATACAAGAACAGATGCATAAATTGACTTTTCCACTAGCTATTTACAGCCAGATTACAGCCCATTTATTCTATCTGAGTGAGAAGGAATAAATATCCTTGAGGATGTGCCCTCTAATTTCAATTAAATTTTATTGTGCAATTTGCTTTCTTCTTCCCCAAAACACATTTTTTTTTTGCTATGAGAGATTTAAGCACTATTGTTGTCTCTGAAAACTTTAGATTACAAATAGTTTATAAGAGCATGGCTCTATTGTGGTGGTGTATATCTCTGATATCTGTAATTAACCCATGAATGACTCATGGTGGGCTGTTAGAGAGGAAACTTAAGTGTAATGAAATTACTTCGTCACTCAAAACTCAGACTGAAATCCAGACCACTTCTTTTGTTTCATTTTGTCTGAAAAGCTCGTTTGTCTCATTTTTTTCTTTCATACCTCATACTTGAATGTATTTTTCCATGCATTCAAGTAATTGCTGTAATCAAAAGTAGAAATGCTGAAATACTATAAACCCTTATGCTTTTGTCCGATTTCTGGCAAATTCTGAATGTAGAGAGTTTTCCCTGGCATGGATGAACAGCCAGATTCTGGAAGCTTTTGAAATCCAGATCTTGAACCCTTGTAGCCCTCACTTTCCCTATTCAGTGTGTGGGCAGGATTTAAGACTGTAGAGCTGAGAAGCCTTGTAAAGGGCCAAAGCTTGGGAAAGTCAGAAAATTGTGCCCAGCAAGAGCTTAAAGTTGAAAAATCACAGTTAGAAACACTGGGCTGAAAAGACCTGTAACGTCAGGTGTTTGTTGACTTCATTGAAGAAATTAGAGTCATAGAATGGATTGAGTTGGAAGGTACCTCAAACCCACCCAGTTCCAATCCCCTGCCTTGGGCAGGGATACCTCCCACTGGATCAGGTCGCTCAAAGCCCCATCCAGCCTGGCCTGGAGCACCTCCAGGAATGGGGCAGCCACCACTGCTCTGGGCAATAGTAGAAGTGAGTTAGATTAAACAAATGTTGGAAACTAAAAGCCAGAAATGTCTGTTCCTTTTCAGTGCTTTGTGGCTTCTTCGTTGTGCAGGTGCGGTGAAATTACTGCAGCATGTCCAAGAAAAGCACAGTGCACATTCCCAAGGACAAGTTTTGTTTAGGTCCATTATGCACTTCCAAGTTCTCCACTACCTTCATTTAGCCTTCATACAATAACAAAGCTTGAATTTTATCAAAGGGGTAGTCAAACATTAAGATTTCAGGAAATGAATAGGAACTGTTTTCCTAAATCTGTGTCTTGATGTGGTAAATGCCCATTAAAATTTTGTGAGTATCAAATACTTTTGCAGGTTTCTTTGAAAAATCTCAATTATTATTAAAAGCTTCACAAACCCAGCTCGCTGTTTATATGGCTCGGTATGGATTTTAAAATTTAAGTTTGGGCCAGTATCTAATTGTACCATGCAGTTAGGCATTTAACTGTCATTACATTCTGGGGATCACCTTGCTCCTAAGGGTCTTACAGTAATCTGAGTTTAACTGTGGATTTGGGTGGTCAGATTTAGACAGCTGGGATAAAAATGCTGGCATTCTGGTCTTTGAGCCTGGCTAAACCATGGCACGAGGCGCAGCACAGGAGCTATGTGCTAGTACCGGTTGCTAACATCAATAATGTGAAATCCAGGACGTGACCTGGAAGCTGCACAGCACTGCTGTGCCCGGGCAAGTGCATGGTGTTTCTCAAGAGGGTTTGTTTGCTCAGGAGCAGCCCTGGACTTCCATGCCTCTGTCCCTTCTTTTTCTGAAGCTAAACCTGTCTCTGGTAGCTAAAATGCCTCTGTAGAGTGTTCTGCACAGAACAGGATTTTTTTGTCTCAGTATAATGTTGACGTACCTGAGGTTTTATATATTTGTGTCTGGGAGCTGCTGGAGATCTCTGGATCAACTTCACCATGGGTGTAATGAAACCTTTGTGTCTGTTACCTTCTAAGAATACACCAAGTGTAAATATTTGGGACTTATTTCCTTATCTTGTTCAAGAATTTAAGGTGATAATACTAAAAACAGCTTTAATTCATTTGGACAGTTGAGATGTAATTAACTTGGAACTCCAGGACTGCTTTCCTGAAGAGGTAAAGTAACGGTCGGCTCTGCAGCTGGTGTAAACCGACACAAGTCCTTTGAGAATCTGGGCCTCACTAGTCTCACTAGAGTGAGAGGAAAATGGGGAGGGGGAAAGGGACCAGCAATTTAATGCAGTAACACGTTTTATTAAACACTCTCAGAATGCAGACTCAGCAGCATAATTGACACAATGCATCACAGCAGCTGCAGCCTGGCACTTGTAAAAGGATGGTTTTAGCAGCTCTAATATAGACTACGTTGTCTCATTTTATTTTCGGCAATATGCGTAGAGGAGTAATGAGTGCAAGAAGTTATAACATCACTAGCTAGTTGGTAGCACAGCATGAAATGCTTTCAAAGCAACCAAATAGCACATAATAGAGATGCTAGGGTACATATTGTAGAAAGGTTTTAGATAACTATTCTTCACCTTAAAAAACAATACAGAATAAGAAACAATAACAACGGGTAGACCATATGACATAATAGGATGCAACAAATTGAAGGACTTTGTTGTATCATTACCTAGTTTAGTCAAGAGAAGGGTAAAAAAGCCCTCCAGAAAATAAAGACTGCCAAACCCTAAGCAGGATATAAGTGTATATCTGTAAATAAGAGACCTTAAAAGCACTGGCGCAATGCTTGCCATCACAGTCGTTAAAAGCCTATAAATAATTCATACTATCGTTCCTTAAATGTTTCATAGAATCAAGAATTAACCAGGTTCGATGAGACCCACCGGATCATCAAGTCCAACTATTCCTATCAAACACTAAACCATGTCCCTTAGCACATCATCCACCCGTGCCTTAAACACCTCCAGGGAAAGTGACTCAACCACCTCCCTGGGCAGCCTCTGCCAGTGCCCAATGGCCCTTTCTGTGAAAATTTTTTTCCTAATGTCCAGCCTAAATCTCCCCTGGCGGAGCTTGAGGCCATATTCTTTTTCTTTTTTTTCCCTTAAAAATGTAACTCAAGTAAATAAACCCAGAAAACAGAGAAGGATTTTGATACTGAGATCCACAGTGAACCTATTGAGCAATGTGGTCAGACCAGAGCATTCCAGCATTGATTTGGAGGCACTCAGTCACTCATTTTTGTATGGATTTTAATTGGTCTTTATTCTGGCTGTGCAGTGGTTTGTGTAGAGTTGGGACATGGACTTCAGTGCTCTCCCTGTCCTCCACACCCTAATTGGCAACTCGTGTCTCTCAGCAGGGCAGGAAATGTCAGGCAAGGACTATAAAATTCACAGAACCTTCTCCTACCTCTGGACCCTAAGAAATACGAGTTAGCATGTACCAACAATGCATATGAACACAAAGAGCAGGTTAGGAGGAGTACCTCTGCATAACAGAGGCTGTCAGAAGAAATAAGCTTAGAGAATCATAAAAAGCTGTTGAAAGGTTTCAGTGTCCATACTAAATTCCCCATAGAATGTATACCCATAATACATTTTCACATATTTTGCTGTCATGGATTATAATTCTTAGTGTGATCATCTTGTACAATCTGTTAATGGTACAAAAGGTCCCTGAAAATATCTTTCATATGTGAATCCTTTATAGGCACCTGATTCTGTGTGACATCATTGCTGTGTTCTGCGGCTCACAATTCTTTCTACCTATAAGGCTACCCACAGCACTTCAGCAGGATTTACATTTCTGACAGCAAAAGTCTGAAAGGTTGCGTTGTTCATCCAGGAGACTTTCTGTAGTGCTGAGTGATTACTGCAGTGTTTTCAGATCTTTAATGGTAGAAAAGCTGTCGGTCTCATCACTGGTCTGCAGACTTTAATGCTGAATCACGTATCCAAAGCACCAAAATAAAAAGTGTTTCTGATTTTGCAGGGTGAGTTTCTGACCTTACACATAGAATAAACTCCACTGGAATCAAAAAAGTTTCTTTACCTGATTGATATCACCAAGATCAGGGTTTTCCTCATTCAACCTCAGCCATCATCTTGCTAACTTATCAAATGGTTAATCATTCTCTCTCTAGCTTACCCAAAAGAACCCTCTCATTCCCAGGGAATAGTTAATGCATTTCATAGTCTTTAGGGAAACTGCAGTGTTCCTCTTCTTGTTTTTATTAAAAGTAAAATAAAATTTAAAAAGTTAAAACCCTCTCAAACAAAAAAGAACTGTAGTGTTAACAGTTACACCAGTCCAGAAGAGTCCAACAATTATAATAATTTCCCTAAACAGAGGATACCAGTATACAATCTCCTACTGAGTATGTTGATTCATAAGGAAATACAGTTTTCTCTTCTTCAGGACTACCTAGAAAAAGAAAAATAAAATTCCATGTTTTGACTTCAGTTTTTCATGAAATCCTTAATGTGTAAAAATAAATGATGACAAAATGTTCTAGATAATAGAGAAGATGGTTTGAAGAGGACCATTACGATATTTTTTCTGTTGTATTTTAGTCTCTTTAAGCTGACTTTATTTTTACTCTGCTTCTCTGTTTGAAATATGACATTCACAGCAATACTGTCATACATATAATTGTATGAAATAAATACCATATGTTCCTTCAAGCATGGCAATTCATATACTTAGTTAAATCTAATGATGAAATGTGTGGGGCTACTTTTATTTTAGCATATGTGGGAGGACTGAAGCGTTATGATTTTAATATGTATTTGAATAGTTTCCTTTGGTCATAAAGACCAATCTATTGAAAATAATCCTGTGGGAAGGAGTTGGTGTACTGCAGGGAGGAGTAAAGTCTCATACCATTTGGTCTTGAGGTAAAAGGCAAAGGCATTTCACAACTGCACGGCATCAGGAGGTTACAGTGCTAGAAAGACAGTAAGAAAAGTTACTTAAGGTAGTTGATTCAAGTTTATCAACAACTTTGCTGTTGGTTTACACTGGGCAGGATCTGCCCTTCCTTGATGAAGGTGGAGAAAGCTGGAAAGTCTGTTGTGTGCCCTATAAAGGGATGTATATGGTCATAGCTTAGAGGGAATAGGACACTACTTACAAGATAAACATTCTAATAAGTAAAAAGCCATGAAAAAACACACAGTGGCAGATATGAATTTCCTGCACTTGTGTGTAAGACCTATAGCTCCAAAAGCAACTCCTGTCAAAGTATTTTTCACCCACTATATAGTACCATGTGCTATGCTTGCAGTTCTGACTATTTTGGTTATTGAATCAAACTCAGCAAACTTTTGTTTCCAGTTTTACTTTCCTTCTTCTAAGTAAAACATTGAACTCTGACTTGAAGTTTCCACTTCAGTGGATGTGCAGTTTTGGACAGAGGGATATACTTTCTTTTCTCCTCTGTCACTTTTTGTGAGTTCATTAAAACCTTAAAGGATATAATGAAAATATGGTGTGGTACGCACACCTTCCCAGTTCTTATTCACTGACGGCATTTTCTACAGTCCTCAGACTTTTGAGAGTTTGACATTTAAAGTCTCTATATTTAAGGATGGGTCTAAGGAAAACCATCTCAGTCCTTATGCTGCAGAATTCTTCACTTGACTTGTGCATATTTGACAGGAATTAAGTGTATAAGAAATGGCCTTTTTTCCATTAATTTTGACAGGCATCAGACCGTATACAGAACGCGAGTACCAGCTCTCATTTCCAACTAATTTGTACTGAAATAAGAAACCTGGATTCAGTTCTCCTTTAGATCTATAGCAGAAAGGCAATAGAGTTGTCTGGAATAAAACCGGTCTCACAGGAATAAAAAAGGGGAGCTTACTCAGTTTTAGTAGAAGTATTAGTACCTTATGGTTTGTTTTTAACCAAACATTTGTTTTTCATTTGATTCTTCACTTGCAAATTTGTTTCTTTCCTTTTGCTTTACCTTTTCCAATATTTTTTTTAAAATCCGGAATAGTGCTCATTATCACAGCAGCGAGTTTTCAGTAAAAATTGCTATCTGAAAAATACTTTTTATTTATATACATGAAATTAAAAATTATTAAAATGATTGTTTGGCTCATAGTAGAGCGTTCTAGGTAGAACTGTGTGAATATTTGTATCTTAACCAAATATACTCTCAGATTTGTTGTATTTACCCTCACCTCACGCGTGCAACAAGTTGACCTGACGTAGAAAGCTAATATCCCAAATAAACTGCCTCGTTTTCCAGTCTTCCTTCCATGGTGCTTCCTCAACTAATTGTGTCTGAAACCAGCCTCTCAGGGGTGCTGTGCTCCTGACTAGCAGCTGAGTTAGAAACAAGAAGACTCTAGGAGGCCTTTTCTCTCCTATGAGTAGTTTTGTATGAAGTTTAAGCATGGTAAATGAGAACCAGGTGTTTTTGTTCTCTGACCACTGGGGTTTGAATTGTTGCAGATGAGCCCTGAACTGGTTCCTTAAGATTCAAGCGCTCCATTGAGTTCAGAAGCAGTGCGGATGACAGCGAGCTAACACGCTACTAAGGTTTCCTACATCTTGCGAGAATCTCACAAGTCAAGTCCTCAAAACTGCTTGGATGGTACAAAAGCCATGGCTCATTTATCAAAGTAAGCACCCAGCACTCCTGGGTATTGCAGTGAGTTCCTGAGTGCTTAGGACAGCTTTATGAGCAGTGCTCCTTTAACTTACTTTAAGTGAGTTAGAAGACTCACAAAGTCCCTTGTGGTTCACTATTATTTAGCTAATTTTGTATTAGTCCTTGATTGGAATGCAAGTGCAATTGCAGGTAATTATTTCAAGATGTTTTTTTCCTACTACATAATGTTTAACAAGCAACATATGCGTTTAATTTTAAAGGTAAGTGCCAGAAGTTTGATTTCTGAATCCTAAGTCTGTTTTAATTTATACAATGAACAAGTTTGCCTATCCTATTGGCCTGCTTTGAGTAAGAATCTTGTACTCTACAGCCATGCACCATGCATCACATACATATTGACTGCAGTAAAACTTGGAATCAGATTCTGGGCTCAGATGTTCTTTCTGTGTCTTTTCATAAGTTTGTGAGATTTAAAAGCTGAAGATCTTCTTTCACTACAGATGAAACTAGATGATAGCAATGGAACAGTGCAATCAATCAAAGTTATAGAGCAATATACCTGGAGTAGTCATCTAATGCTGAGGAGGCATCCATACGAAATGATGTTCAGAGCTTTGGTATAAAGGCACTTTCTTTTTTTAAAATAAATTTAGCCAAGCGTTTCCCTGTAGTTTGAACATCTGACAGGGATTTAATGATAAATTCATCAATTATAATTGTTAACTCTGTAGGTAGACCTTCATATACTCGGGAAAACATGTAAAAACCATAATAGCATAAAAATAAGAGTTTTGCTAACCTATTAATTGAGAGTTGGCAGTACCAATGAGACAAAAAGGGCAAATGTATTACAGTCATTTACCAGAGGGAATAAATGGGTGGGAAATAATGAGGATATAACCTAAAAATAAATCCCTAAAAACATATATGTGACCCAGGCAGAGAGCAAGGCAGCAGACGTGCACATTATGGACAGTAATGTGATTTCTTTTGAGAGATTGGAATGACAAACCCAGAAGGGGCAGTTTGAATGGACTACGGTAAAATAAAATGGGCATGTGAAATGTCCTGCTGCAGTTGTCACTGTGGGTGAGGTGCAGAGCATTAGGAACTGTCGTGCTACTGACAGCAAAAATAAACCAGGCATTTATCTGCATTCCAAAGGAGGAAATAGGAGATCTGGAAACAGCTTAAATTAGTAAATCTTTAGAGATACTACTTAAGAGAGTATTGCAACTAAATTCTAGAATTGCAAAGAAGTAGATAAACATAGGTAGCATCTCTGTGGAAAATCTAGTTCTTAATTAACCTGTCCTTATCACTTTAATTTTTGAGCTTAAAGAGTTTAAATTCTTTTTATATTATTTTTAGGTCCTAATGTTAACTTTTAACATTTATTTTTTCTTTCGCACAAATTATTCTTATTATTTCTATTAAAATGTAAACCACAGACGTATATATATAAAAAGGTAAAATGTTTCCAAAGTATCCGAAGGTAAATTTTATATTCACCTGAACTTATTTTTCCTGCCTTAACAAAGAATAAGAGTATTTTAACTTTTTTTTCTGATTCAGGAAGGATTCTGGTTTTTTATTCACACTTTCCCAATCTAAGAAAATTATCTTCCACTTGACTGCAGTATTGTTATGACTAATAATATCTGTGAGTCTTATAAATAGCCAAATCACGCTATCTTCGCAAAACTAATGGGGTCATGATGAAAAATCCCAGTAGCCTCAGCACTGCATAGTGGAGCTGAGCCAAGAAGATATAAATCCTATTCCTGACTTGGGAAGCCCTTGCATGGGGTTTTGCAGTTGGTCTAAATGTAAGTAGGTGGACTCCTTTACAGTATGTGCCTCAAGATTTCTTTCGAGCTTTCTGTCATTTGTATAGGGATGGGGTTATGCCTGGAAAAGGTTGGAGGGCTTGGAAGGGGCTTTGCTTCAAGTAAGCTGCTCTGCTTTTGCTTTCTGCAGGTATCTTGAGATTTTTATGAATGTGAAATATTATTTTAATTTGTGTCTGCACTTTCCTCTTTGTTTCTAATTTTGTCTTTTAAAACAAAATATATAGATTTCATTTGTTACTCAGCTGCCTCTTTAGGCAATAAAAGTTACATAAAATTATTATTAGTATTCATTTAAGAAAGATGCGTGCAGGAGTATCCAAATGTAAACTGAAACAAAATACTCAGCTTTTATTACCTTTTTTTGAAGTCTGTTATTTCTCAGTAAGAGAACTTGACTCTTATCTGTTCTTCAAGATTAATTAAGAGAGATAACTTTACGAGAGAATGCCTGCCCTTATTCTCTGGATGAGGCTGATGCACCCTTGATATCTGAGAGCACAGAAAATAAAGGCTCTGGTACCGTTGCCCCAACTGGCTTGCCAGCAGCCTCATTTCCTACAGACTTCACTCTTGCTGTACATAAGGATGCGTGGGAACATGCCATTAACATATAATGTCCTTGAAAACTGGAAATTGTAGCTCTGATGCCAGAACCATCAACCCTGCCAGCAGTTTCATCTGGGGTAAATCCTCACTTCCAATGCCCACAGGAGCATCAAGTACTCTGCAGAGCCAGTGTTACAGAACAGCAGGAGGACAAATCATTTTCTCCTCCCTCCCTGACCCCATCTCAGCCCTCTTTAGAAGTAGGTTCGTGTTTCCTGCTAGCTGAGAGCTGAGGCAATCCTGGCATTCTTGGTTCCTTGTCTCATTTTCCAATGGCACAGCATAGACTCAAAGACTTGTTCCGATGTTCTTGTGGATTCTCCAGGAATTTACTGTTAAGAAATTCCTCCCTGATAGAGTGGGGAGTAGACTTGAACAGACAGGTGATCACTCCCTATCAAAGGAACCCAAACAGCCTTCAAAAATCATAACAGTTTTTAGAGGATGTAACAACAGAGAAGTGTTCAGATAGTCTGAGTTCATTTCCAGTTCCTAGAATGTTCTGATTTTGGAGGTATTTTATACTTTCTTTGGGAATAATACATTTCAAGTTCATTGTTGTTGCAGTGAAACTGAAAGTTGCCTCCTTGCTGAAAAACTTGAATGCAGTTCTTATTCCCCTTGTAATGGAGTTAATGGAAATTATGCCATTTATTTCATTTGCTGAAAAATCACGTTTACTGTTTCTGTTCTATCTTACAACAGCAGATGACAGAAAAATATGATCGAAGTGATTCCAGGTCTCCTGAGGTAGTGGGCTCTTCAAATTAAGAAGTCAGTCCTATGCCATCAATACTGCTGCTAGAAAACATGTTGAAAATATTCCATGCCTATAAGGTATTTCTTTTACTGGCAAATAAGAAAAAAACATCATTAAAGTCATTAATCCAAGCCCTGACATTGTGGTGCTGTTGGTTTGCCTGTACCTCCTTCAGAAACGTTCATCTAGCCAGTAGCAGGACAAACGTCAGTGCCTGGAACATGCAGAAGATTTGATTTACTTTAATTGCATGCTAATTAGTGGGAGTCTTTTAATATGCTCAATGTCATAAATAGGACAGCAGAGCAGCAACTATAGTGTGGTAAAGAAAAGTGTTGAAAGAAAGGTGCTTTTGTGAAAAACTGTTGAGCCTGGCGGGGTCAGGGAGAAAAAAAGGAAGTTGGCAGATGAGCCACATCTAACTAGAAAGTACGTTTAGTTCCCATTCATTTGATCAACTTTTTTTTTAGGCGAAATGAGCATTGACTGCAGAATGTGCAGGAGTGAGAAGGTGTGGGAGCATGGGCTGAAGGTGAGGTTGATAGTAGAGTAATTTCAGGAGGATCTTAATGACTTCAGGTTTCTCCTCCCTCAGTACTTTTGCCCATTTCTCTGTCTGCATCGATTGTTCAGAAGAGACCTTCTTCCTTGAGTACTCATGTATATACGATGAGTTTGCTCTAAATCATTATATTAATGCTAAAATATTAGAGGTTTATAAGAACATAAATGCAGCTGCATATTTTGAAGTGACTGCTATTGTCTCATTTCCTTTGTGTTGGCTTAGTTTTCTTCTTAGAAGCCAAATACATTTTTAAAGAGTCTCGCTGAGGAGGCTAGTCCGTTATGCAAGACAGTGCTCCACCTCTGCATGGGCATGTAGTTGGGAATATTAGCTGTGTGCATTTCAAAAGATGCACCAGGCACAAAGTCTCTGCAGAAATATATTTCCCTTTTATTAAGAAAGCCTTCTATAAGCTTAATTATGAGGGACAAAAAAAGCAGACTTTCTCAGGGAAATAATACCCACTGATATCACAAGAATTCTAGGAGTTATGTTCTCAGTGTGCTTACAATCGAGTCGTTATCACTATGGTTATGAGATTTAACTGACTGAAAACTGTAGGCATTTGTCTCATTAATGCCAAGTGTTACAGTTTATTTCTGGGAACTGAAAACCCTGCTGCCCAGGGAAACCTGCTCTGTGATAATCTTTGAAAACAAGGCACTTGAGACTAGCCTGGACGGTTTTTGTCAGATTGCTTCACGCGTATTTTGTTCCTGGTTCTTAGGGGGTTTGGTTATTAAGCAACTTTGTTCTGTGATATTTTACTTTGTGAGTTAGCATTCTGCAGGCTTACAAAACAAGCATGTGGTTATGATGCTCTTTGCACGTAGGTCATCATTTCTGGACTCTGCTAGCATCTCAACATAATCTTTGCATTTGCATTCTGCTGCTCCCTCGCCTGTTTTTCATTTATCTTTTATTGTATGCTTCTAGACAAAACACTTTTCAGCTGTGATTTTGGGACTGAATACTGTCACGCTTCTCTGCTTGGAAGATAATTAAAAAGTGCCACTGCCATTCCAATTTTGTTTCTATTGTTCCTGAAACAGAAACTATAAAATCATCAGTGATTTCAGTAACATTGGGATCGAACCACAAGTAATGCATTTTGACCTTTTTTAGTTACCCAAAAATGAAACCCTTACATTTGAAAAATTTGAGGCGTTTGGTTGCCGAGTACTCAAATTTTGTGTCTGGTTTATAATCTTTGTTGAGGAGGATTTGTACAGAGTATAAAAAAGTGTATGTAACTACATGACTTAGACCTCTGACTGGAAGTGCCATCCATGGACAGCTGGAGTTGGGTGATTTTATCTGCTTTAATCTTTCTTTATTATATATTGAGACTATACATTTTGATGCTCTTCTTGCAGTGCATTTTATATGCAGAAGGTAAGAGTATCAGAGAAAAGGAGCTGACAAGGGAAGTACTTGGAAAAGTAAAAGAATGAATAATAGAAACATACAGATTTGAATGAAAACATAATGTTTGGACCCTTATTTATTACTCTATTGATGGAGTAAATGTTGTTGTTATTATTATTCAAACAATATTTCACTTACCTAGAACAATCGTGTCTTTTCAAAATCTGAGCTCATTTTTTTCATATATGTAGATTTTTTTGAATTAGTGCATTTTTATTAAACCGGTCTCTAAAAATAGAAGCATAAAGAGCTATTTAATGATGATTTTTTTCTCATTCCACCTCTTGGCACATCTGAATACACCAAGTGCCATCGCTCACATAATGAAAACAGTGGTAGACTCTGCCTATGCCTTGCATTATCCAAATGAAGAATGAAGATACAGGGACACAATAATTATAAAGCTACTTACTAATCTTCCTTTTTTTGTGATTTCGGGAGGCATAAGAATAATAAGAATGAACAGGAATTGTAAAATTTTCTTCATAGTTTCTACATGCCATATAACCTTATGAAGCTGCATCACCTTACACACCAGTGGTTGAAAAGGAAAATGATATCCTATTAAAAAACGCTAACACTAAAATAAATGGATGCTTAACTAAAGATTTGCATAGGCAAATGCTGAGCATAGTCTTTCAGAACTAGGATAAATCTAACAACATTCACCCCTCTTTTATTGTCCTCTGGCTACTTATCTTTTTAATTATATGTGATGTCTTTGTTCTTGTACAAACAGGTTAGGATTCTGTACTTGGGCTGGGGGTACTCCTCAAAAAATGACTTTTTAGACTGCAATTTTAGACCATTTAGTGGGAGAGGGAGAGGCCTGAAGCATCACAGGTAAATCAAAGTTGTCCTTCTAGCCATGTCCAAGCCAAATCTGATGCCCATGCAAGAGTCTTTGTGCTGATTCAGGATGATTAGGCAAAAAATGCTGTAAATCTGGCCCTGGCATAACTATTAAAAATTGCCAAATGCATGCAGGGATGAGACATCCTGACTCCATCTCATTTCCTTGCACAGCTGGCACTCTTCTAACAGGTTTGGCTGGAACCAGTTCTCCGTGTCCTCTCCACGGGCTGCTGGCATTGCAAAGGGTCCTTCTCTACAATCCTGAACACTAGTTCAAATTGACAGAGAGGCACCAAGAGCTTGGAATAGGCTAAGGTTTTGCATTTACTTTGCAAAACTGCAAGAGATCTTGGAAAACTTGACGTCTTGGTTGTTTCAAGAACAGCACGATACAGCTGCAGCCACCCCTGGGTGCTGGTGGCAGCACAGGCTGTAAAGGACCCAGGAATTAATGGTAGTTGTTTGCATGTCCGTTGGCTGCTCACTGGAGGCACGTGTTTTAGAAATGAGCTGCTTGACCCCTATAGTCTAGGTTTATTCTCTGGGACATCCAGAGCAGAATACAGTGCCTGAAGTAACAGCAAACAGAAGGGATTGAACTCAAGGTGGAGGCAGGTCACCAAAGAAGGGTGAAGATAGCCGTGAGCTCTGAGAGCGTGAAAGGAAGAGAGCTAAGAATTTCCAGAATACTGGCTGAGAGCAGTTTGGGAGAGGGTATGATAGAGGAATTGGTTGTATTTTGGCAGTAAAGATGACTGGAGTGATAACAGTTCCTGGTATGGCTCTGTATTACTTTTGTTCTGCATTTGATTTCTTCTTTCTACCTCATCTTGGTATAAATGAGAAGGAAATATGAACCCATTCATTTTCTACAGCACCCAATCCAGTTTGAAGTATATGAGCTTATAGTACACCCATATGTCCTAAAGGTTCGGGGTTTTTTTGTCTTGCCTCCTTTTACAGATGGAAAACCAAAGCTGCAGCACTGCCTGCTCTGCTGCAGGGCAGCTGCTTACCAACTAGACATCACAGTCCTTCTCCAGAAGGTGCTCTACTTCATGGCTGAGAAACTATGTTTAACTTCCTCCCTCCACTCCCCTCCTCTGCCCCCTCCTTTTTTTTCCTTAGGATAACATCTGAAAAACAAATTAGCCTTTATAATTATTTTGTTGACGTTTAAGAATTATCTACAATATTCCATGAAGCATATAACTTATCATCTTTTTTTATTGTACTGTCTTTACTCATTTAGCTGACTGCCTGTTGCCAAGCGTGATCCTCAGCTGTTAAGTCTGAGCTTTTGGTGTGGCCCTTCTGCTTTGATAAGTTTAGCTGTGTTTTGGTTCTGTGGTCGTGGATCCAGTGATTACAACAGGCAGGATGTCTAAGAGTTTAACATCTATCTTAGGCTTTTCACTGGTGAAAAGTACCCCGCCGCTACCGCAGTTATAAAGACAGCTCATAAAAGTTTTTTACTTCTGAATCCTGCTGTACTGCACAGGAAAAGTTAAAGTTCTTTCCATGATTTCAACAAGGGGTTGGCATGTATACAAATTTCATCAGTGAAAATCACAGTCCTGATGTTCATTGAACTCATTCTGGTTCTCACAGCTGTGAAGAAAAAAATCGTCTTCAGACTGCTGGTCGGTGAAGCATTTGTAAGTGTTCACTGCAATAGAAACAGCACTCCTATAATTTTGTGATACCAGTAAAACATTGCTGTTTATAATTAAATTGAGCTACTTGACCTTAATTAGGTCTGAATTGTACCGCCAGCTGCATTAAAGAGATACGTTATGAAACGAGCTGCTGAACTCCTTAGTCTGTTTTGAATAACACAGCAAATGCTTTTCCGTTCCCTTACCGTCAGGTAACAGAAACGCGGACTGGTCCTCTTGGCTGCAGTAACTATGACAACCTAGATTCTGTCAGCTCTGTTCTGGTTCAGAGTCCTGAAAATAAGATTCAGTTGCAAGGTATGTAGGTGCAATTTCATTAATTTGTTTTGGAACAGAATGACATTTATCACACAATTTGTTTTTCTTTCTTCCACCTCACAAAAGGTCATTTTCCTGTTTTTTGTGTGTGTGCGGTAAGTACATTCTGGACAAAGTGAGGGAAATGTCAGTAACTCGTGTTGCCTTTGGAATGGAAACAGTTTCTGTATGCATCAGAAAATAATTTGAATAATACTGTTAACATTTTACAGCCCTATTTAGCAACCACTCATACACCTTTTAAACAGCCTGAGTTCCCATGGCTTTCACCAAGCAGGGAATGACATTTACTGTGCTCAGCCCACTTTGCATGTGCAGAGTGCTAGCTTACACCTCGCACAGTCGGCACCAGTGGAGCGCAGGATGGATTTTAAAGACTCCAGTGGTTGCTCTTGGGAATTTTAAGAAAACCTGGAAGGTCAGGCATCTCACTCATTAGAAAAATAACAGGAATTTTACATTAAAAAAGAAATAAAGGCAGAGAAAGAAAAGGGAAAAGGAAATAAAGGAAGAAATGAGGCATCCTTTCTAATTATTTTTTTTTAATTCCAGTAGATGCGTTTTTTTAAAATTCACCCTCAAGGTCATTAGGCACTCAGTAGTTGCTCTTTTCAGTTATGCAGATGTAGCCCAGACAACTCATTATTGCTATGAAATAGACCAAATTAACTTTAATTAACTTTGGTTTGTGTACTTGTATATAACTGTGTATGTACAAGGGGACAAGAGTACAGTTCTTAGTTTGCAGTTAGAAGGAGCTCTGCAATTATTTCAAATTTTCAAAGTTTTCTATATTGGTTCATAAATCAGTTGGACATGGAGTGTGGAACTGTTGCTGATTATAGAGAACAGCTGTCAGGGAAGGATCATCTTCCTCTTTAGAACATCTTTGCTTTTTTTCACTTTCATTTGTCTCTCCTCAGCATAGGTTAAAAGCCATAAAATCATATAATTATTTCAGGGACGGTATGTATTTTTTTTTGAAAAGAACTTGTCACTCTAACTGGGTGCAATGAACTGTCTCCAGAAGTAATTTTCTGTTTTTAGTGGTCTCCAGCGTATGCACAATGTTTATTAGGCAAAATCTGGGGAAATGAACTTTGCTTCCCTCAGACAGTGATTTGGCTCATGCCATTGAATTGTCATTATGAGAAATATCAGAACTGCGTCAACAATATCATGGAAGGATTGAGCAAGGCTCAAGGTTGCTTATCTGAGCTTGCTTCTTCTTTGGCAATGTCAAGGATTTTCACAGGTAAAGGACTGCATTGAAAAGTTTGCTCAGGTAACAACAATTTTCCAAACTCTTACATGAGGCAGAAGAAAGCACATACAATTGTGATATGATTTTCAGCTTGGAAGGGTTATGAAATTACAACTATCATTTTTATGTACCTAAAAATAGGGGATAAATCTCTATGAAATTGTCCAAGTGCCTGTGTAGAAGAAACCTACATCACAACTAATCAAACCATATGCTGAGAGATCACTTGGCCTACAAATAAGCTCCACTGTTTCCAAATATATTTTTTTAGTCACAGAAAGTAACAACAAATAAAAATTAAAAATCTCTAGTGTACATTGTAGTGTCTTTTTAATTGGTTGATTACTATTGTAGCTAGAGTGATGGAGAGCTGGTTAGTTGAAATACTTCTGCAGAACAAACTCATCACTGGGATCAGATAAACAATGGTCAAAATTTTCAGATGAGTAAGTTTCAATTTCTGGTCACAAATATTTTGAATTTCTGATTCACCTGTTCTGTGGTTTTGACACATCAATGTGTTGTACTTTCGCGTGTCATCACAGCGTAAAGTGTGAAAACACTTTGCAAAAGGATTTGTGACGTAGTGGGAGGTTTTTGAAAGACCACGGGAGCTAGACATTGCACCCTTTCTCCATCCTAAATGTTTAGTAGATTTAAGAATTAATTTTTTTTCCTCGAAGTTTTATAGCCTTACCCATTGTAATGGTCGTTTAATACCAATGTTATAAGAAATGAAATTTCAGCCAAATTTTAATTTTCTGAATTTTTGCCCAGCTCAGATTTTCCCATTCTTCTTAGTTTGTCTCTACTGAATCATGAAGAGGTAACGGGAGTTATTTAGACAAGCTCTATCTTATTGTGTCAAATGCAATATGGCAAGCAAGTCTAATACAGAATGGAACTGTTTCCCTTCACACCTATTTTTCAGATTATACTCTCTTTACTCTGCCTTTCAGGGCTGCTCTCCCTTCATCAGTACTCTCTCAATTTGCATTAGCTGCTAGTACCAAGATTATAATTCAGCTGCATGCTTCCCCACTGCAAAGCTGTGACTGCTGAGGCTGTTCATTCAGCAGTTCTTTACAAGAAGAAGTTGATGTAATCCTTTCTTTCTGTTCCTGACAATCCCGTAGAAATAAATTACACCAGTAAATGCTCTGAGAAATACAGGTTACTAGCTACTGGAATGGATATTGCACACCAAGAGGAAATGTAAGGAATATCTCTAAAATGAATTCTTAAGGAAGGAAATATGTGACAGTGAAAATGCTGGGCTGATGTGAAAATTGTCTGGGAAAAGCCGTGTTGTTTTCTTTTTAATTTTTTGCTTGTTTGTTACATAGGTTGGGAGGCTGCTTGACCCCAACATTCCTTTGCATTTAATACCATTATACTTACTCTATTTCCTTCAGGTCTTCAGGTCATCCTGCCTGAGTATCTGCAAGAACATTTTGTACAGGCAGCTCTGAGCTACATCGCCTGCAATTCAGAGGGGGAGTTCATCTGCAAGGACAATGACTGCTGGTGTCGGTGTGGTCCCAAATTCCCAGAATGCAACTGTCCCTACATGGACATTCAAGCCATGGAAGAAAATCTGCTCCGCATAAGTGAGACATGGAATGCATACAACAGTGAATTTGAAGAATCTGGTGAGATGCGTTGTAAAATTTTTGTCTGTTTGGCTGTATCTTGCAAAAAGTATTTGTACAACAGACTCCATCTGAGATTTTCAGAATGGTTCAGATGCCTAAAGCTAAATGTACATCAATGCATCCTGGATCTAATTCTTAATTATTATAACATTCTGATAAGCAGTATTGTCCTCACCTCATGATGATCTGCTGTCTGTAATTACACCAAGATTTAGGCAGGCTGTGTTCAAATATTTATCTGCAATAATTTGTAGAGTTCAGGGCTGTGAGGACTTGGTCTCTATTGGAGCAAGAAGTGTTCTGGAGGACGTACCGTATAAGGGGTAGCTGAGGTACTTGGGGTTGTTTAGCCTGGAGAAAAGGAGGCTGAGGGGAGACCTTATCACTGTCTACAACTGCCTGAAAGGAGGTTGTAGCGAGGTGGGGTGCTGGTCTCTTCTCCCAAGTGACAGGTGATAGGATGAGAGGGAATGGCCTCAAGCTGTGCCCGAGCAGGTTCAGATTGGACATCAGAAAAAATTTTTTCACTGAAAGGGTTTTCAGGCACTGGCAGAGGCTGCCCAGGGAGGTGGTGGAGTCCCCATCCCTGCAGGTGTTTACAAGATGAGTAGAAGAGGTGCTCGGGGATATGTTTTATTAGTAGACAGATATGGTCGGACTCAATCTCAAAGGTCTTTTCCAACCAAATGATTCTATGATTCTATGAGACAGAAAGTAAAACAAATGAACAACAAAGTCAGGTTATACACTTCATATATTCTGTGGTTTTGTTCTGTAATGCATCTGAAACAGCTGCTTTATTTCACATCCATTTTTCAATGTTGGGTCAAATTTTCTCCTGTACTTCCCTTTTATCCTGCCCCACCAGAGGCACCATGAAGCTGACTTGGAGAGTACAGCTGGCCCTCAATATGCCACATAGTTAATAGTTCATCCCATCTTAGTTGACAACTTGCTTTTTTCATATGGTTTCTGTTTAAACTGGACCTATCCATGTTTATCTACGTTTGTGCCACATTGGTTTTCTCTAAAGCATCAAGGTTTGTTTCATACATCATTTCACTTGTCCTGATCATCAGAAATTCCAGTCCCATAAACAATGGGAACCACAGGTATAATCAGCTTCTGAGCCACTGTTTTCACAACTCACTCAGTGATGTCAGTAACAGCTGTCTAGCCAGATGGTGGGAAAAGTCAGGAGAGCTCAGCAGACCTGGGAAAAATCACTGAGAAAAACAAAAGAAAGGAGGGAAATGAGGAAGAAGCAGGAAAACACAAAAATCACTGTTTTTAATGAGTTGTGCCAGAGAATTTCAGAATATGCTATGTCAGTAAAAATGTCACTTGTAACTTTTAGTGAGACTGGCTGCCTACATCTGAGTCTCTTTTGAAGATATCCGACCCTTTCCCAGCCCTGATCTCAGTCTTAGCATGAGGATACCGGAACTTGCAATATTTTTCCTTGGAGAATCACAGACTCCTCTGCTTATAAAAGCATGACTTCGTTTTATTTCTGTGTATGTAAAGATGTGTTTTCCCAATGGCTGTTTTGATACCTTTAGGCTTTTCTGGAGTCATAATATCATTTACCACTCTCCAAAGTTGGAGAAGTGTATTAGCAGAAGGGCACAGTTTTGTTTGCCGTAGTTTATCCTATTTGAATGGGCTGTGATGCTGTTCAGTGATTGAAGAATGTCATTTGGTGGTGCCTACATAAGAGCAATTTTAGTTAAGCTGGAAAAGCACACATATCTGAATCTATGGAGGATTCTTATTGTGAGCTGTATAGGGGCATCAGATTACTTCTGAGTTTGAATAGCTGTCAGCTCCACGTATAGTCCGGTGTTCAGGACTGAGACATGAATGTCAGGAGGAAAATGGATAAGAGTTAAATTCTGTGCTTTAAAAAAAGGCTTTTCAGCTATGCCGTGTGAATCACGAAAATGGCAACTTTGCATATGTCTATCAATTAGGCAATCGGTAGTAGGCGTGGTTACTAAGAAGTGTGAAATATAGATTAATAACATCATTAAGCCATATGCCACAGCCACTCTTTAGCCCTTGAATTATTTGAATTATTTTTATCTAAGAAATATATGAAGCGTGGTTTCCACATCTCACAGGTACCTTAGCAAATCTCTGCTTTTTACTTAGAAATGGCTTTGCATAAAGCTGTTTACGGGAAGATGAGGTAGATAACCTTGTGTATGTATGTGTCTGCACTTTGTTGAAAACATGTCAGCATGTGAAATGTTGATACATAGCGAAGTCGCTGCACATTCAGCCTCCCTCCGTCAATCATGTATTGCCACCTGAAAACTCTTCTGGTACTCTCACATGTGGCCTGTGAGCATTTAAAGTGAGTCCTGAGACATATTCTGAGAAATTTAGCTTGTGAAACATTTAAAATGTGAAAAATACTAATAACAAATCTCAACGTGATCTCATTCGTGTTAATAGCATGTTCTGAGAACAGAAGTGTCCTTTTTTAAACAAAACTAATGCTTTAAATAGATAACGTATAGTTCTACTGTGAGATGTATATCCCCCAGGCTTCCTCTTAAAGCAGTGGCAATCAGCTTTTGACATAAGAGGTTGTTGCTTTATTATGGTTAATTTATAAGAAAAGCAAATGAGCTGTACAAGAGGAGGGTGAAAGAAGGCTGGATTATTTAGTAATTTAGAGACTGAGTGGACAAGGGACAGGACAATCCTTGGCACTAACTGCTGGCCCTGGGTCTGTTACGAACTGCAGAGGAATGAATGAATTACTCTCATTCTTTGACACTATGAACTCCAGATTGAAGTAAAGTTAAATATAAGTGTAGTTACTTCTAACTTTTCTGCCTTCCAAACCTTTCCTTACCTTACATATAACAAAACAGTCCTCTGAATCCAGAAACAAATTTTATCCCTAGATAAACACCTGTAAAATTTACTGGGTTCTCTTGAGGTCCCATTATCTGCAGACGGAATTTAACCTAAAGAGGAAGAAGTAAATATTCTATTTAAGATTTGTTTGCTAGTGGTGTTATGTCTCCTTTTGTCTGTTCAAGATAAAATAACTGAGCAATAGAGTTTTTAAAAGAAAAAAATGGCAGTACTTCTGTGTCTAAATCCCATTTGAAATTGATGGGTGGCTAAATTTAGTTGAGGCCATATCTGGAGCGCTGGGTCCAGTTTGGGACTCCCCAGTACAAGAGAAACAGGGACATTCTGGAGAGAGTCCAACAAAGAGCCACAAAGGTGATGAAGGGACTGGAACGTCTCTTCTATGAGGAAAGCATGAGAGTTGGGACTGTTAAGCCTGGAGAACAGGAGATTCAGTGGGATCTTATCAATGTGGGTGAAGGAGATGGAGGTGGGTTCTTTTCAGTGTTGCCAGTGACAGCACCAGAGGCAACGGGCACAAACTGAGACACAGGAGGTTCCATTGAACATCAGGAAACACTTTTCCACTGTGAGGGTGACAGAGCACTGGTACACGCTGCCCAGGGAGGTTGTGGAGACTCTGTCTTTGGAGGTATTCGAGAGCCGTCTGGCCATCTCCCTGGTCAGCTGGGTCTGGGTGGCAGGGGGTTGAATTAGAGGTCCTTTCCCACCTCAGCCATTCTGTTACTCTGTGATCCAAATCTTTTTCTGGTTGTCACATAGGAGGATGCTGGTCTGCAATTTGTGTGTGCCTGTACAGATAATTCTCTTTTCAGCAACTATGACTATTGCAGATTAGCTGAGTAAACTTATTCCTGCTCAGAATGTGTCATTCATTGTTACAAGCAGATTTCACTCAGGCTCCTCTGGCACCATTTAACAATTCAAATCCCATTTTAGAGGACATGGAACAGTATGCTATCTATCTCTCATTAAATCTGGCTGGCTTTTTCATCTATCTACCCTCTAGAAATACGTACTTGATCACTATTAGCTCAATGATCTCCCTATAATCTCTTAATGTCAGGGAATGTACTAAGTTCTCAAAGAAATTACAAGAGCTACTTTAAATTGTTTATTTGGAACCAGCTGCTATTCTTTATGATACCTTGTGGCCTTCAGACTCAGCTACTACCCTTGCAAATGAGCAGCTGTTTCCTCATCCAAAGTCCATACTAAAGCTGTTCAACCTTTATTAACAAATTTCATTAGTTTCTTGAGTCTTTCGAAGCTGTGTTCTTATCTAACTCATGGCCTAAAAATATCACCTCTAAAGGAAGCAAGCTGTGTTTCCTTTACCCTTTCTTTATGTGCATGAAATGAGGCGTTTGCAGGAATTTGCAGCCTAAAAGGGTATCTAGATAACCTGCTGTTATCCCAAGACATCAAGTTTCACTGGGATTCCAGAAGATGGAGTCCACCCACATTAGTTAGATTAAGGAACTACAGTCTTTACTTGTATTCCTGTAGCATGCTCGACCTTTTCAATGTGGTGTTCTTTTAATATTACCAGTTACCCTGTACCTTCTCTCCCTAATCCCAGGAGCATGTAAGTATCCAGCTCCTCCTCCTACCTCATCCTCTTACTGAACTTTATCTTTTTCAAAGTAGCTTAGAAATGGAACTTTTTATTTCAAATGTTTAGTTTAAATACAAAATACTGCGGAAGGAAATAGCATGTCTACAACAAATTGGACATAAGTTTTACTGTCATAGTTGGGCTTAAAGATTATTCAGTGAAGCACTGAAATATGTGCTTATTTTAATAATTTGTAGCCCATTACCTTCATAGATTTGACTCGTGTGCTTAAATGTTCAGCATCAGTTTAACTAGGTCATAGTTTGAGCCATATAGGACCTTGAAGAGCCGGACCCATGGAACTTAAAATCTGTTCATGCTTCCAGAGATGTAGCTTCACAGGTATAATTAAGCATCACAAGTTATCCTGTAAATGTTTTGAAATGTATACTTCTACAGCCTTAGAAGGGAAACTTCTATGCTCAAACTGCGGAGTTTGATTTTTTTTTCTATCACTTCCATATCTGCCTTATATAGATATTTCAAAAGGTAGATTTCAGTATCACTGGAAGTGAAAGCAGTACAAATCCATCCAAAGTAAATGGATACTAACTTTCACTTTAATATTTTTTCATTGTGCATCCATTGCTTTGACTGCAAAGTGCTAGATGAAGTGAATTGCTGTTGCAAGCTATTTCTTCTTAAATCCCTGGCTTCACTGGATTTGGACTTCATGTCTAATGCATTTCATAATTCCCTAATAACTGTAGGATGTCTTGCTATTGAGCATTGGTTGGCCTTTACATGTACTGACTTAAAATCATCTGAAAAAATCCAGTTTTAAAATGTTCACCTAAAAATTAGATCTGAATCCTCAGTTAATGCATAGCACTACACAGAAAGTTACCGAAGTTTTCTTGTTTGCATCATAGCATAGATTGCTTTTGAGACTTTAGAGTCCTGCTTCCTCAGTTCAATTACATTTTTCCATTTCTTCATAATGATTGAATTAATGATGTTCCCAAAATCCCTTGTATGAAAGAATTGGATTTAAAAGGTTGAAGAAAGCAGGTTCTAACAGAGGAGATGATAAGCTTATTACTGAATCAAATATTAGTAATATTGAAGATGAGGGAGTTCAGGCATCCCATTCTTTTTTGGTGGGCTAGCATTTGCATCTTATATAATTACTTTTATGTAAAATCTACAGAAGGTAATGGGAGAGAGCATCTCCACCATTCCATAATCGTTAGTGAGATTTAGAGAATTATCCATTTAATATTGTCATGAATTTATATCTCCACCTTCTAAATGGCAAAATGTCATAGGAGTGGAAAGCCACCACATTTTGATGATACACTTTCAGAATTGTCTCCATTCTCCTTCAGTTCATGTTTTCCCACATGAATTATGAACATGCTGTAAAATGTCAACTTGGAAACAAGAAAGGCTCTTTTTGCTAAGGGCATCTACTTCCCCAGTCTGCAATTCTGTTTTATGAAAACCAAGCATAACAGAAACTCAAAGCTGGGCATTAGTGTTCTCTCACTGTTGAAGCTAAAAGACAGAATATGTTTCAATTCACACTTGGCATTTTGGGATTTTTGGTGGTCATGCTGTGTAGACATCTGAGTTGTTTGAGTCACAAAGTTCTCAAATGATTGCCCAGCCATTTATGGTCAGAATATGTGTCTGTATAAAACAGGACTGTGTGCTGACTCCAGGCTTTAAAACTGTTCTGCTTTTGTTGTGAAGAACAGAGATGCTTATTCTCACTGTGAGGGTGGTTTCCAATACTCAGGCTGCAAACCATGGTAAAATACAGTAAAATCAAGACTGGAAACTATGTTTGGCACTGACGTGGTAGTGCAGATGCTCAGGGGAGAATTCTTTACACCCTCTGCTAGCCTCATGAATTTGCTACAGATGGGCAGCGTTGCCTTTATGATTATTGAGGCTGTAAAGAAGCAGTAAAGGAGGAATTGTAAAATTGTTCCACAGAAGTCAGATACTGCCTATGACAGTCACTCAGTCAACATGTGCATCCCAAGCAAGTGATCAAATTTAATCTCAAAATCTACTCAGATCTCTGTTTCTCAGAAAAGAGAATTTTACAGTTCTTATTCTTGCACGTGGAAACTCCTAGATGTTGAGCACACAGTAACACATCTGTGGAGTCTTTTATTTTTCAGTCAGTTTGAGGAACAATTAAAAAATGGAAGAGTTAGCCAGAGTAACAAGACTTATTTAATCTGCTAAAATGAAATTGAAGTTGTCCCTGCTTATTGCAGGAGGGTCAGACGAGATGAATTTAAAGGTCTTTTCTAACCCAGACTATTCTATGATTCTGTGAAATTTTATGCTTCAATAAAGCAGATAAAAAACTAATCAGTTAAACAAAGTTTAAAGTTAACACTTTAACTTAGATTTGAAGGGATTAAATTTAAAGTTAAAATAATAATAAAATAATGTAAATAATTTTAAATGGATTGTCCAGTGTTGAAGAGAGAGAGCCTAGATGTCAGGTTGAGAGAATGTGTTGTGATGACAGCCAATGAAAAAATCTTCAAGATCAAATGTGAATCACAGCAAAAAGACACAGGAAACCTGAGTTTGCCTCATCAGATAAGTACTAGCTTTTTTTTCATTTCATACACTGTTGTAAGCTGAACGAATGCAGGAATTGTCCTCATGTGATTTGTTTGTTCTCCCTCAGAGAAGCATTTTAATATATTGCTGTGATAACAGTGTGTTTTTTCTGGTAGGTGACTCCAGCAAATCTACAGCAAACGTGAATTAGTGTGTGATGTTTAACAATCTTTCTGTTTAGCCAGAAAAAATCTAATATAACTTTGCCATTCCAATAATATAACTTTGTTATTCCTCTGGTATGAATCCTTTCTGAAAAATGCTTTAGCAGAAGTGGGCATTCTGCTGTTCCTTTTCATTGCCTCTCACTATCTTCAAACCAAAGTCACCTAGCTGATGTGTAAAAAGGTGTTTTTCTTTCCAGCTGCCAGGCCTGCAGGTTTAATACATTGTGTAGGTATCATCCAGAATTCTGACCTTCTCTCTTATCACCAGCAGTAGTGACAATTCTAAGATCTAAACAATGGCCTCAATAACTCTTGAGTAAACTACAGTGATAATGCTTTAAAATTTTTCAGACTACCATTTAATCACTAGGTGAAAATTATCTTGGTGTTGGTAGGGTTTCCTCTGACCCTTCTAGTACAAGAAGGAAAAAAAAGAGAATCTGTGTTCTAAGATGGACATTTTAAAACACAGTTAATGTAGCAAGTGTCCAAATCGCTAAAAGTGAGTAAAAGGGTAGAAAGGAACTGCAGGTTTAATTTGGAAATGTCAATTTAAACATAGATGTTGCTATACGTACACTCAGGTTGGAAGAAACTTCTTGCAAGTATAATGGAAGAAAAATGCCCAGGCTGACTTTAAGACTCTATGTTGAGATTCAGAGTCTTAAATAACATTGCAAGATGTCTAGATTTGATTTGGCACCAAAGACAGACTGTAAATTTAGAGTCCTACGCTGTCATTTGCAGTGAAGACAGCTTCTACTAGAAGGTCTCTTACCACATTCCAGTGCCATATTTTTCCAGGTACTGTGTTTCAGCTCAAACGCATGCATCGTAGGCTTAAAAATGGAATCTGGAATTAAAACTGGACACAGGAGGATTTATTCAATTTATAAAATCAACAAATTTAACCTTGCTCTCTAATAAGCATTGTTTTCAGAAGAATGAGAGAATGTACCCATTTGAAGGGGCCCTTGCAAGCTCATTGTACGCGGCAGACACAACCGCGATTGCATAGGTCATTCAGGTAGCATGGTCTGTCTCTCAGTTGACTGTAATAGACCGATCACAACACAAAGTGAGTCCCATTTGAAATCTTAATTGAAAGACTCCTTGTGAGAAGTCTGAACAGACTCACTGGCAGTTGAAGGTGCTTTTTAATCACTGAGAATAAAGACTTCAATCAATATGGTTCAAACTGTTTGCCCCTGAGCAGTAGAGCAGTGGTTTGTTTTAAAACAGTGCTTATGGCGTCAGGCTCAAGGCCAAGAAAACTTAGCCCCCTGAGTTCTTAATATAATTATTGTTTTCTCTATTATCTAGCAAGGGTGTTAATTTGCCTCCCGGTAATTAACTTCCCTATGTGGTAGTCAGAAAGTTTAATCAATGGCATGAACAGATACAGCAAGCTGTCATTCCTTCTGTGACCAGTGCTCCCCTCCCACCTCTCCCACCCCTGTGGAGGTGTCACTGTTTGATAACAGGAACAGGTGGAACGCGCATAATTTCTTCTGAGTCAAAGTCTAAATTGTTCATCTTCTACTCCAAAAATGAAGGCACAGACAATCAGATCCTGCCAATATAATTGCCCCTGTTCCAAAACTAAAAGCATTATACGACTCCTGCTAGAGCAGCACCTGCTGAATGAACTTGTTAAAGTTGTACATGCCGTTACGTTCTCAGAAACTTCAAACATTGCCATGACATTGTAATAAGAGGAGGAGCAGAAGGCTTGATCTAATTTAATTCCATTTATGTCCACTATGTATGGGACATAATGTAATTCCCTTCAAAGCTAGTGACAAACCCCCTCTTTCTTGGTGGAATTCCAATCTGCCTTGGCAGCTTTGGACTTTCTTTATTAAGAAGGATGTCACTCTGTGGTTTCTCTTTTCTTCTAGGGCAGTGTTGTCTGTTCTGGTTCGTAGCTTCTTAAATCTTCTCTTGGAACAGCTTCACACTGGTAATTTACTTCAATGTGTTTTCCAAGAACACTATTCAGTTTTACTCATTTCCTTCCCTGAACTGCCCTGCTGTGATGCGTTACACGTTTATTTACCTCACCCCGTTTCAAACTGCAGGAGTTATTCGCATGATCAAGAGCAAGCCAGGTAACTTTTGGGGTGACAGAGGTTATGTCTGAATCTAGACATAAGAATTCTGTCCTGTGTATTATGTGCCTTTAGTGTTTCATAGGAATGGTTGGACTCGATGGTCCGGTGGGTGTCTTCCAACCTGGTGATTCTATGATAATAGCTAACATTGGGCAGAAATGGAATGTCCATGCTCCAGAAAAGCTTGCCAGCCATGATGAAATGATCAGAGCTTTTACAAAAAAATCCCAAATAACCCATAGATAGATCTATGACAATTTTTTGGGGGGACGTTTACAGTGAATTCCAAGGGGCACCCATTTGAAGGGTAGGAACGTGAACATTCTTTAAAGTGAAATGAACCAAAATCACACCCAAAAGAAAAACTGACAGGATGAAAGGAATGTCCTTCAAATGATGGGATTTACAGAGACAGCTTCTGGAGTATTTTTTTTTTTCATCTGAAAAGTGAACTTGTTGTCAAGGAAATATTTCAATTGAGAAACAAGTCATTTCTTGATTATAGGAAATTTGAGACCTATGAGCTTGTGCCAGAGTCTAAGGAAGGTTATTATCTCCTTCCTGTTAAAACTCCTGAATTAATCCCTGATTTGCAGGATGATATTCTATCTTTGCTACCAAGTCTGACTCTGCATTTTTTCCTCTTAATTTGAAGAGAGAGAGAATCCCAAGGCCTGTGAGGGAAAAATCTTTGTTTTCCTTTTCCTGTAGCAGGTTGTCATTACTTTCTTTACTATAGGTATAAATATGTACATGCCTATATATATATAAAGATCTGCAACATATATGTAAAATCAATTGCAACATATGCATAAGATTTTTGAGAAACTATGCATTAATGAAGGATCTGAGGTTCTCTGTTCCTCACTGATTCCACCTTCACCTGCATTGATACTTAGCCCTGTTCTTTCCTCCTTGCAAAGCCCAGGCTTTACATCATCTACCCCTTCAGCATTCCTCACTTCAAAAAAGAAAACCAACAGAAAAAAAACCCAAGAAACCTACCCCACCACAAGAATCAGAAAAATTTGATTCCCCTGAGGCTTATGAAGCAGCTGGATCTTGGTCCTTCAAATACGTTGCCTGGTGCCGTGTTGGGCTTCTCTCCCTCTTCGTGTGAGGTCCGTATCTCCCAGACCATACACACTCCCTCTTCTTTGTCCTTCAGAAAGTTTAAAGGAGAGTTCATTTGCTTTGGAGAAGCAAATGTTTTAATTGTAGGGAGAGCTGAATGTTTTAACCTGGGAGCGGGGGTGGAATTCAGCTTTACTATCTTTTCTGTGAAGAAATAAGGTTGTTTCAAGCTGCAGTCTTATGCATCCTTGAATTGGATTGTTTTCAAACATGTATTTCTTGGAACACAGCTGCTACTTCTTTGACAAATAAGTAATGTGTCGTGAGCAACTAAAATTCATTGCAGCATAAACCCAAATATATGTTCATTTTAGTACTTTGTTTTCTCCATGTTTTTGAATCATGGTGGGATATTTTCAAAAAAACATGTGTCTTTTATAAATCTCTTTAATAGTATCTACACAATATTGAGGCAGCAGCTGTATCCAGCCATTTGAGATGTAGGTCCTATTGCTTCTTATTCTACAGCCTACCAGCTTTTTGGTTCCAGGTTTCAATTTACAGCTGACGCCAATATTTGACTTGCAGTCAAATTTATTGCCCTGATTACAATTAAGAGCATCATTATGGGAAAGGAATGGTAATACCATGGTCACATTATTAAAGTGGAAGGTTTTTTGCACACAATACTGTTAGGGAAAAACTGTGGGAAACTCTATGAGGGATTTATGAGATCTTTTCTGCCAGAATTCTTGCTCCTCGCACTAGTTGCAACTACTGTGGGGGACACCAGGGAGGATGCAGTTGCCTGGAGCCATAAGCAAATTTATTATTAATATTTGTTATACATGGCAACAATTGAATTTGGGGTCTATTTTGCTAACCACCCTTTAAAGATACATTGAGACAGACTCTTCTCTAAGGAACTTGCAGTCTAAACAGAACAAAGACAAAACTTCCTCTACAAAATATTACAAAAAAAAATGAGCAGCTGTTTTCAAAAAAAATGCAAGAATAATCTTTGAATAATTGCAAATCAATGTAGTTTTTTGACAGAATACAGTAAAGCGTTCTGACCTTCATTTTGAAATGATTTTTAATTTTGTCATTTCTTGCTTTATAACCTTTATCTCATAATATAAAATTAAAGGTTGACATAAAATGTAAAATTTCTGTTCTGTCAAGGTGAAGTATTTTGACTTACTCAAAGCGGAGTAAAGCAAGAGAACCTTTCAATGCTCCTTTTGGAGGTTTACAGAAAACTCAGAATTGTTTGGAGAATTTTAGAGAATTTCAGAAGATTTAGGTTGCATCCTAATTTTGGAATGCTAGAAGTCCTTTCGCAAACCGAATTTTCTATGCTCTGCACAGTTCTACTTAAGAGCCTTCTTTGTTGTGGAATGAATAGCTTTAGCAGCTTTCCTTAGCTTTTGTGTGGAATTAATTGGTAGTTTTCTTTCCAGCTTCTAGCATATGACAACAATAAATTTATATTCAATAGCAGGCTTATTTACAGCATCAACAGATAAGGTCAGCACTGAAATGGGCACAGAGGTTAAGCACATGGGCAGAGCAGGGCAGGCTGCTTACTTTGCTGCTGCGTGTCATCTTTTCTGTAGGTAAATAGATTACTGGAGTTACCAGAGATATTTCCTCAGTGGTTTTCAATGAAAGCTTTTGGCCTATATTTCTTGTTGGCTCTGACTGTTGCGCATTTTCCTTCTGGAATACTGTCTGTTTATTTTGGCTTGCTCTTAGGATGAATTGTGCCAAAGGAATGCTGGAGTCCCATTAAAACCACATGTAGACAAAAGATTAGCATAGTCAAGAAGACAGGTTATATTGAAAAAAACCTCACCCCCTGAATTGAACTGAAAATACAGCTGAAACGTCTCTTTTAATGTAAACTTTCGAGTTCCTTTAGATAGTTTTTCATCTGATGGGCAGCAATCTGGGAAGACATTACTACAGGCACCTGCCTTTGGAACATCACCTCATGAATCCATCTGCAAAGCTTGGGGGAAGATGATAAAAAGAGAGAGCGTATCTGCACAGAGGTGCTGCAGAGCCAACCACACGAATCCTCAGGTGCACATATTGGGTGGGCAGAGTCTGCATTCCAAGTGGTAAGTGCAGATTGTCACGATGGGGGAGCGGGAGGCTGGCCGCTTCTGGTAGCAGGAAGATAGGTCCTTTTGCACCCGTAGATCTGTAACTGCTCAGTCGGTTCAATGTCCTGGTGGCAGCCAAAGGGCAAAGTGATGCATCTGGGGAGCCACCGGAACTGGCCAAGTCTAACCCACATGAAGGCACCAAAAAGCAGTGGGTGACAGCATCTAGAGATGGAAGTCCCCCTCTGCCAACTCAACCTTCTCTCTGTGGGCTTTGATCTGGGATTTTGAGGAGAGACCAATGAGGATCATTTGGCTCATCTTAGACTATTAATCCTTACTGCTCATCTGTGTGAGCACCAGCAATACTGCCAGAGGAGAGCTGGAGTGTGTCAGCAGTGACTGCATGGCTGAGGTCTGTGTGGTGTCTTCTTGGTGTTCTACTAAGTAATGGGAAACTCTTCCTTAGGAATATGTAGTGCAAGGTGACAGTAATTGTCGCGCTGAGGGGGAAGCTGCTTCTCTTTTGAGAAGATGCCAGATGCTTCCCCTGCATCAGACAGAGACAGTGCCAGCCAGCTCCAAACAGACTGACTGTTGCCCAAAGCTGAGCCCTTCAGTGATGTTGGTGGCACCTCTGTGGTACTGTATTTAAGAAGTTAAAAAACTAACGTGCAGCAGCTCTGAGAGAGAGGAGTGAGAGAAACAGCCCTGCAGACACCAGGGTCCATGACGAAGGAGGGACCTTCTTCATGGTGCTCCAGGTGATGGATCAGGCATTCACCTGCAGCTTTTGGAAAATTCCATGGTGAAGCAGGTTGTCCCTGTGCAGGCCATGGAGGACCCCATGCCACAGCAGGTGGATAAGTCCTGTGGGAAACTGCAGCTCATGGAGAGACGCCAGTGCAGGAGCAGGTTTTCTGGCAGGACTTGTGGGCTGTGGATGACCCGTGATGGAGCAGTGTGTTCTTGAAGGAATGTGCCCTGTGGGAAGGATCCATGAAGGACTGTATCCTGTGGGAGGGACCCTACACTGGAGCAGAGGAGCAGTGTGAGGAGGAAGGAATGGCAGAGGTCAAGTGTTATGAACTGGCCACAACCCCCATTCCCCTGCATTGTTGATGACGGAGAGGAAGTAGAAGAGTTGGGAACGTAAGGGGTGGATTTGAGCCTTGCAGTAAGGGAGAACTGGGGGAAAGGTGTTCTTAGTTTTGTCTTTTTGTTTTCCTCCCTTGCTGTCCTATTCTGTTTTTAATTTGCAACAAATTAATTTTCCCCACGTGGAGTCAGTTTTGCCCACGTCTGTAACTGGGAAGTGATCTGCCTGCACTTATCTCAACCCACGAGCAATCCCGGCTTATTTTCTCACCCTGCCCTGTTGAGTAGGGGGAATTAGAGAGCAGGTGGCCAGCGTTAAGCTAGCATGAGGGACATGAGGAAGAAGATGGTGACAGGGTAAATCATGTCTGACCCACCTCATCTTCTCAATGATAAAATGTGGATTTATGGATGAAGGGAGAGCAATGGATGTCTTTTGCCTCAGTATTAATAAGAGCGTAGATGTGGAATCTGGCCACGCAACTGGATTTTTACCGATTTATTTGTCCTTCCATCCAGACCACTGTATTTTAACTTGGTTACCAGGATACTGTGCAAGACAGAGTGTAAGGTTAGGAGGCCACATACCCTACCTGAAGACCAATGCCAAGTGGAATACAGCAAATGTTTATTCCAGGACTTTCTCTGTTTACCTTATTGAGCAAAGACCTAGAAAGGTAATTAAATGTTCTCTCACCAAGTCTGCAGATGATACCAATTTGAGGGAAGGAGGTGGGAACCAAATGACAAGGCTCAGGAACAGGGCTGCCATACAGAGGCACCTCCACAGGCTGAGGGACTGGGATAATAAGAACCTAATGAAGTTCAACAGGAACAAATGCAAAGCCCCAGCAATCATCCAGGCTGGACCTGCCTGGTTAGAAGCAGCTCTGCAGGAAAATCCCTGGGGTATCTTGGCAGTGAGAGCACCAGCTCCCTGGGTGGTATGAACAGGTGCATGACCAGGACATCCAGGAGGGCTTTAGCCTCAGGACTTGCTAGACCACATTCCGATGCCACATCCAGTCTGGGGTTCCACAGCACAGGAAGGGCATTGTCAAATTGGAATGTTGTCAGTGATGTCCCCAGAGCAACTGAGGCAGGAGGAGAGGCCCAGGAGGAGAGTTTGGTCAGCCTTGGTCAGTATGGTGAGAGGCAACAGTCATAAAGTGGGAAAAGAGGGGTTCAGATTGGAGGTGAGGAACAACTTTCTCTCCATGAAGACAGTTGAATCTTGTTTACCCAAGTGTGTCTCCATGGCAATTTCTAGGGCTCAACCGGACCAAATCCTAAGCAACCTGGTCTGATATCAGAATAACCTGCTTGAAGCCCAAGGTCTCATCAAGCCCAGATTAACTTCGGGTTTGTCATTGTGGTTTAAGAAGAGAGGTGGCTTCCCAACGTAGCAGTGGTCATAAAGTGTAGTGGTAATTTGCAATTAATTCTCATTGCAAGTATGAGAAACAATGAAATACAACATAGAACGTAAGTCCATTTCAGCTAATTTTGAAATTGTTTCAATTGCTCTCATTTGGAGTAGCATGTCAGAATACATCATTTATTGTGCACACGTGTACTACCGCACCATCGCCCGTTAAAGAATGATCGATTTTTGTCAATTTGCCTTAAGCCCACTCTAACACTTTGTTCAAGCCTAAGCAGAACAGTTTTTACATGAGATATTATGTACAGACAGACTGAGACGGCAGAATGTTAATAACTTCGGAGAAAGTTAAGGAGGTTGATAGAAAAAGAGGACGTATGTACAAATGACAGATGCATAGATTTTACAGACAAGGCTGAAATGTCACAAATGCTGTCCATCAAACTAATGATAACACACCATTTCATTCACTGCAAAATTTGTCAAAGATTTTTTATTGTTATTCCTAGATAAATAGGGAGAAAAATGTTCCTTTAGAGCATAATTTAGAGAAATGACAAAACAGCCCATTTCAATTGCTGTCTAATGGTAGATTTTGACATGATAATAAGATGTAAAAAGTGGTTTTCTCCTACAGAGATAGTTTTACTGAGTTTCATTAAATGCAAAAACTGCTGCAGTCCAAATCCTTATTCATTTTAGAAAATGCATAGGCTGTACATAAGCCTATTGTTGATAGTGTGTCTCAGTTAATAGTGGATTCTTGAACTGGCCAGGCAAACTACCTTTTCAGTTATTGTCAGGCTGCTTTTGCTTGGAAGATATCATTGCTTTTTCCACATTTGAATACTGGTAAAAAAAAATGGAATTATGTTTAGGCTAGATCACATAATCCACAATTATATATATATAGATTTACTGAAAAGTTTTGTTGTGATTTCCAGCACTGAAGTTTTGATGCCATAAGATTAAATTGTTTCATTTTAGGCAAAAGGGCTCATTGGAACATGACATTAAATTAAATGACAGAATAAAACTTGATGGAAAGTCAGCTCCCCAGAAACAGTCATTTCTAGAGGCTGAGAGAAGGTGTATGAAACGTCTTTTAGTTTACTTTGTTATGAAAAAAATATCTTTCTTGACTTCTCAGCAAATGCAGGCTGTTTTCAAACCCTGTTTCATTCTAGGTTTTCCTAAATTGCACTTAGAATGCCCCCTCACTTCATTTCTTTGCATGGACACACGTGCTGGCATTGACTTCAGCCATGATACAGAGCCAACGTAAAAAAACAAACCAACACAATTATGTAATGTTTTTTTTCTTTGTTAGAAATATGTGTAAAATTTACATTTTCCTATTTATCAGGGAA
Source organism: Phaenicophaeus curvirostris (assembly GCF_032191515.1). NCBI lineage: Eukaryota > Metazoa > Chordata > Aves > Cuculiformes > Cuculidae > Phaenicophaeus > Phaenicophaeus curvirostris. The sequence continues at coordinate 9,158,705 of NC_091399.1, read as the reverse complement.
CTTGGGAATTATGCTCTTCCATAAAGCACATTCTGAGACCTCCTTGGGCACAGGCTGGGGCTGAAAGGAGCCACTTGTTCATCCTTCTTGTGCATCCTGACTGCAGAAGCTGAGATTGTTCTCTGCCTTTGCACAGAGGGTGTCTGGGGCTGTGAGGAGGAAATAGCTCTGTTTCTACCCTCTCTCCCCCTCCCAGACTAGAAATAATCTGTTACATTGATTGGGTAAACGGTGACTGTGGCATTTAAAAGGAAATTTTAGGAACAACGAAAGCTCAATTGTGGACTTGCTGTATTTAATGTCAAGAAAATAGGAGAAGAAAGTGCAATGAGATTATGCAGCATGTTTATATTGCCAGCATTACATTGTGCAGTCAGATGTTAGGCTGTAGGGCTGTTCTTAACCTGGTGTTCTAAATTCCCAAGCTGGTATAAATCTCTTGACTTCCCAGACGTTTCCAAAGATCCTCCAAAAGGGCTCTTAAGAAACAAGCTAACGCAAGACGCTTTGGTAGCCTGTAGAAGTTTCAAAGCCTGCTCAGCCTCAGCTGAAATGCAAACAGCAGTTGTGCCGTGGTTTGGGAGGTGTGTGAGTCTTGTACAGATCTGATAATTCAAATACCAGGGATGTGCAAAATACTCATAGCAGAGAAATCAGGGGTCCTGTTCTCTTCCAGGACAGAGCGGGCACCTTTTTTTTCTCTTGTAGCAGAGCGTTGTTAAATCCTGTGATGAGGCTTACTGCATTTTTATGGTCTTTGCTAGCTCTGTATGCAGAATGCTAATCGTTGCATTCAGCACTGAGCCCTGCTCTGATGCTGAAATAATGCTGAGAATCCACATTACAATCTAAGTAGCTCTAGGTATTTCCTACAGCCTAAATATGTCTGATATTCATCTGATTTCAGCAATAATGTTTGCTTCCATTGTGATATTTTTCATTTATTCTTTGCTACAGAGATACAGAATGCCATTTCAATCTCGAGATCAGTAATACAAAGAAGATTTACCTTGCAGAAAGGGGGAAGTGAAAACCAGACATGACTGGCTATAAAACGAAACTTGAACAAACTTGTTTGATCAGCCACTGCATATTGTGTTTTACATTTCCCCCCATTATTTACAATTAGTTAATAATAGAAATGAAAAAAAAGATATCGCATACACTACTTAGATGAAAATAAACGAGGAGGTACTAAAATCATATCGCATGTAGGATCAAGTGTCATGTTTTAAAAGTCTCAATTTCTATGGCCCCCAGCACTGCAATTGTGGCTGTTAATCCTCAGGAATGCTGGGACAATGTGGTGATTAGAGTGTAATAGTTTAATCATCTCTCAGTGACAGTTCATGTTGCCATTTCACAGATCATGAAACGTGTCTGTTTAAGATATCAGCACATTATCTTTTCTTCACTTCTAGGGCGGAAGGCACTATGTAGCCGTGCTTATTTTATCATTGTCTTTTACCTGCGTTGTGGCGCTCATGATCATGGTGACGCAGGACATAGTGATAGGCAAAAATGGTGTTTATTACTGGGAGAAAAAGAAGTGTTTTCCTTCTGGAAATGCTTTTGCATTGCAAGGTAAGGATTGTACCCCCTCCTCATTTGCTCTGAGAACTGCATCTGACTAGCTGTGAGCTGGAGACCTTATTGCCTTTGTAGTAAGGACAGCGAAGTGACAGCGTTCCTTAAGTAAGTAATTACAGCAATATGAAAACTGAATGGGCATGTTTTGAGTGTATTCTCTCCTAAGGGATTTGGGTTTATTTTTGACTTCATGAAACCGAGTTTAAGTAAATATAGCAGTATCTTCGAAGGCCAGAGGGGAAATGAGAAGTTAGCAACTGAAACAGGTTGTCAAGAACACTGCTCTCCTCCTCTCCAGGTGTGTTAGTGCATTCCTCTGGTGTCAGGTGAGCTTCCCTGGTTCATGCACACTGCTGTTTGGCCCTTTGTTGAAGGACTTGTGTAACAGCAGTGGCCCAGGTGGCCAAGAAGGCCAACGGCATCTTGGCTTGGATCAGAAACGGCATGACCAGCAGGTCCAGGGAGGTTATTCTCCCTCTGGACTCGGCACTGGTGAGACCGCTCCTCGAATCCTATGTTCAGTTCTGGGCCCGTCACCACAAGAAGGATGTTGAGGCTCTGGAGCGAGTCCAGAGAAGAGCAACAAAGCTGGTGAAGGGGCTGGAGAACAGGCCTTATGAGGAGCGGCTGAGAGAGCTGGGGTTGTTTAGCCTGGAGAAGAGGAGGCTGAGGGGAGACCTCATTGCTCTCTCCAACTACCTGAAAGGACGTTGTAGAGAGGAGGGTGCTGGCCTCTTCTCCCAAGTGACAGGGGACAGGACAAGAGGGAATGGCCTCAAGCTCCGCCAGGGGAGGTTTAGGCTGGACATTAGGAAAAAATTTTTCACAGAAAGGGTCATTGGGCACTGGAACAAGCTACCCAGGGAGGTGGTAGATTCACCTTCCCTGGAGGTGTTTAAGGGACGGGTGGACGAGGTGCTGAGGGGCATGGTTTTGTGATTGATGGGAATGGTTGGACTCGATGATCCGGTGGGTCTTTTCCAACCTGGTTATTCTATGATTCTATGATCTCCGTTATCCTTATCTCCTAGATGTTTGGTTTTCTTTTCTTTTCTTTTGGTTTGGTTTTGTTTGGTTTTTTTTATACTACCAATTTATTAAGTTAGTAGCCCATGTCTCCTGTGGGCGAGGTGGGCATAACCCTCTCCCACAGCATCTGTGCAAGCTCGGAGGGAGGCAAGCACTGGGAAACGTAGTGTGAGGAGACTAAGGCGTAGTTGTCCCTTAGAAAGGGGAAAGCAGTGAACTGGTTTTCCCAAGACTACAATAAGACTCGCAGAAGTGGTCATCTGGCAATGAATTTGTCAAATATTTCTCTTAATTGCAATTTTTAAGCTACAAATCCAGAAGGTGACACTTGCTCTCTTTTGAAAGGGGTAAGAACCAACCTCTTGGACAAAATTAAGGAGGGGGAAAGTTAAAGGATAAGAGGCCTGGACTACTTCATAAAATAAAGAAGCAGTTTCTTTCCTCAGTCTCTTGATTTGTAGCTCAGGAGAGCAGAGGAGGAAGGAGGGAATAGTGGACAACCAATATACAAAGAGGGAGACATGAGGAGAAAATTAGTAACACATTGCCAATAAGCTCCCAGATGAATTATTAAAACCACTTTATTAAACATAAAATCATCATCTTTGCCCTTCGCCTTTCATTTTTTACCTTCCAAAAGACCTTTCAATACCTTTTGTCTCCTGAGGAATCTTTGTCCATCGCGGAAATTGCTATGCCAAAATATGCCTGGTTTATTTCATTTGGCCCCGTGTCCTTCAGGATGTGGATGGGGGGCACTCTAGCTCACTTAGAAAATATATTTCCTCTCTGTCCATAGAAAAGAAAATGTTTTCCCTATCTTTTTACATAAAAATGTTGTTAAGAAAAAGCTAAACTGAGCTGAAGCTAAAGATAAATCCGAAAGCAATGCAAACAATGCTGGTAGTGGAATATTCTTTCATGTGAGCAGATATTTTTCCCAATCAGCCTTCTCCTGCGAGCAACCTAACATTATAGCAATGTTAAATATTATGATTAACTCTGGTTTGAAGCAGGAGGAGCTTCAGTCAGTTGGATCATTACATTCACATCGTCTGCTGAAGTGCAGACTACCCAAAAAGAGCATCTGGTGGGGTGAAGGGCAAGCGGGAGAAGTGACTTTACTGCAGGAACAAGCTGAAGGAAAAATGGATTGTGAATGCTGGGAGGATAACGGATTGTGAAGGCTTGCAGAGGGGCAGGCAGCGGAACACTGCTATGTGAAAATAAGGGAAATAAAGGACAGGCGTGCATTCAAATGTTCTACTCATTTTCGCAGGCTCCCCCAGCAATTAGAGCCCTTTTAAATGGAATTTTATTTAGGTTCAAAACTTACCAATCAACTTAGAAACTATCCTACTTATAGAGTCACTGATTAAAATTATTCTCTTAAGTTTCAGTCTTACGTGAGCTGAGCTACAGAACAAATCCCAGAATGCTCACAATAACAGTGATCCTGTGATTTGAGAAGTCCCTTTTTACCACTTTAGATGGGGACAAGAGTCAAAAAGAAGTTATGGGAGACATTTTCGCAGTATCAAAGTACTGTAAAATGCTTTGAAAGGCTCCATTTCAATTCTGAATTCGTTTGGAAGTCTGACCCTTAATGGCTTGTCTGAGGTGAAATAACATGTAAAAGAGAGCTGGACTGTAAAATCACATTTACTTGCATTTCCTAAGTCTTGGAATATACTCATTTTTAAGAGAATTTCCTGGCTTATCCAAATGACTGAATATACACTGATCTTTAAATGTGTATTTACTTTCAGATCCTACATTTGTAAGTAAGAAACCCTAGTTCTTACTTAATCTTTATATTCTCCGAGTTGAGAAACAATGACAGTGCTTGTATTTCCTTTCAACATTGATTTAGTAAGTATATAAATATTGATGTTTGCTGGGTTTATTCTAGTATTACCAGTAAAACTGTAGGTACTTTTCTGCTTGGAAAGTGTTCAATTCTAAAGTGCCAAAAGTTCAACTTTTAAGAAAATCAGAAGTTCAATAAATGATGAATTGCTGAAACAATAGCTATAACTACATAATTGACGCCTATTAATTTTTTTCAGATGAATTCAAATTATTTATGAAAAGGCTGCCCATGAATTATTTCCTGAACACATCTACTGTAATGCATTTGTGGACAATGGATTCTAATTTTCAACGTCGCTATGAGCAGCTAGAAAACAGCATGAAGCAACTCTTCCTCAAGGCACAGAAAACTGTTCACAAGCTTTTCAGCCTCAGTAAGAGGTGCCATAAACAGCCGCTCATCCGTATGCCCAGGCAGAGGTAAGAAAGCCTATGAAAAGCTGAGAAACTCAAACTGCTTTCTTAACACCAAAATCTCCTTCAGGACATAGATGTGGGGATGTGTGCAGCATATGGTATGTGCACAGGATGCTGTCTTTTTATCTGTAGGAGTTGGACAATCCCAGCTTTCGCTATTGCTCTGTTCATGTTTTCCTGACTATGATGGGAAGGGTGAAAACTGAACCTGAACTGAAGATGACTGCTTATTGTGTGAGGCAACTTAAAAATAATGCGAGTGTATGGACTCCTCCCATTTCATCTGCCTCTGCTTTACAAATCTGTATTTTCAGTGGCCAAGTGTAACAGTGACAAATAATTGTATACCGAATACTAAATGCCTAATCTGAATCAAGTGTAGCTATTTTAAGACCTTTCCAGGTCATTATACAGTATATACTACACACTATTGATTTCTTGTCTCGTTTGTCAGATATGAATCAGATTTGAAAGAATGCCTAAGGAAAAGAAACAGAACTGTTTTAATCCTTCCTGGAAACAGAGAGATCCTGACAGCTAACTGGTCCAACCTGTATTAACACAAGCTGGTTAGAGTTTACCGGTGATTGAAAGTGGCTTTTATTTTATAGTGGTGACTATCTAAGCAAGCGCTCTGCTAAAGAGACAATTCACCATGAAAGATTTCAGTAGTAAACTGGAGCTTTTGAAACCATAAAAAATAGAATTCAGCCTCCCTCCCCCCCCCCAGCAAAATTTAAAATAATTGGGTTTTGCAAAATAATAACCGTAAGTTTTGGGGTCATCTTTCATTCCCATCAGTGATGGCAATGATAGAATAGAGATGAGCTGAGATATAAAAAGCCAAGATCATTTGTTATGCAAAGGATATTTTTTTTTTTTTTCAGATACAGGACTTGTGAGTTCATGGGTTTTCTGTTAATAGTAAAAGTTTCAAGGAATGACTTTCTCTTTTACAGGGAGTTGAAGTGAACTTTCATAGCATTTAATTTGCAACGAATCCCTAACTTATTTTTGAGCTATTTATGTCCCATTTTAGTGACTGCCCTAAATTTTTTCCTTGCCAGTACAGAGGGAGATTGGTCATATGATGACATAATGATGATCAATAGATGGCTCAAAGATCAGCACTAAAGGCAGATTTGGGAATACTTAGCCAGTGGGATGCATTTGCTAAAAGAGCATTTTCAAAGTCTGGATTCCATCTGACTATCTGGGAAAATTACCTTCAAACATCAGGGCTGTTATGGTTGATAAGAAGAGCTTTGAACAGAGAACTGAGGGGAAAAGGTCAAAATAAACTAGTTTAATTTCCAGACCTGCTTAAAAAAATCCTAATACTCAAGATATAGAAATTGATAAAAGAGCATGAGTGGCAAAAAGCTGAATAATGAGAAGAAAGCAGACACAGGTATTGACAGAACTGGATTCAGGTACTTCCCGTGATGAGAATATACCTAATCCAAATAAGGTACTGGATTTTTTTGGTCCAGAACTGCTAACAGGTAGGCACACAAATGAACAGCAGGTAACGTGATGCAGAAATAACATGAGTAATGCCAGGGAGAAGTAGGAATTATTGCTCAGGCTGTACAACTAGACATTTCAGCAGAGAGTGAGTGGAATAACAGAACCAAAACCAAGGACTAAAATGTTTTGTGTTTAAGGAAAGAGAGAAATAAAAGGGAAAATGGCAGCTTCATGTGCCAGTGATAATGTAGGCTTCAAAGAAGCAAGAAGGAGGATTTGGAACAAAATTTAATCCCTTCCAAAGGCATTCCAAACAGCTCCTTCAGATTAGTGTTTGGACTCTGCTGTTGATAGTTAAAAGGGAATTTTATTATGGAAAGAGAAGGTAGACAGACTCACTGGAAGTATAAATGCTGTTTTAACTTATATGTTATGGGCATTTGTCATTTCAGATAAAGGTTTAAGAGATGATGCTTGAGTTTTTAATAAAGGTCATGATGCTGGCAGTGACTAAGGCCAAAGTAAACAAAGTAACTCTGCCAGTGTTTAATTTTACTCTGTATTTCACAAGTCAATAGAAAATATATACAAAGGATTTTTAGAGGAATGTGTCGAAAATGAGAGCTGGTGTTCTCTTTCACGAAGCTGGGGTGTATGTCCTAAAATTTTAGTATAATTAATGAAGACTGATCTATGAGACTCAGTTTATCTATGTAGTCTCCCAGAAAGCTTTTCATCACACTTGAAGGAGCTCCTCCATATGGTCAAGGTTATAATCCATTACTGAAATACCCATCTCTTTTCTCTGGGCTCAAAGTTTTGTTACTGAACATGAAACAAATTGTTGCTTAGTTGTTTTTAAATGAGATTCAATTAATCAGCTAGACAGAATTGCTTGCGACATTTTTTCCAGATTTCCTGAAAAACCAAGACACTTAGTAATCATAAGACTAAATTACATTTATATTTAGTTTTTCTAATCCTTGAACCAAATTACCACTGAATCCTCTCTTAATGTCATTGTACATAGTAGAAAAGAATCAATTAACTCGCAAGTTAAAGAAACTGCATTCCTGTGTCTCCTTTTTAAACACCGTTTGTATTCTTCAGCTAGAATGATGTAAAAATAGTTTTCTTTCAGCCTGCACTAGCAGTCAGAACAATGTCTTATTTACTGCAGCACTTCGGTGCACACTGAGGATGGGAACAGGGTTACTATATTTATTTTATTCCATTCATGGCATATCTTTTCAAGTTCCAGATGTTCTTCCGAGAAGAAGAACATCTCGGAAGAACATCTCTTCTTCCGAGATTTGAAGCTTTCTTTCATTAACATGAAGCAGACCCTTGTCCTTCTTCTTAAAGTCAAATCATGCCAAGAGACATCAAAAGTCTGCAGATTTCCATTAGAAACTGTTATAGTACTGCTGAGCGTAACTTTTAAAATTCACCTGAATTAATCAATACGCTTTCTATAATCAGTGAAGTATTTATTGCTTGTCTGAGTTTTAAAAAAAATACCAACTGAGAACTCAAAACCAGCAAGGAGCACAGACATTGCTCTGTAGATAGTCTGTTCCCACACTGTATATAGAGGTGGAATAAGAGAACATTCCATTTCAAGAGATAAAGAGAAAAATAAGATTAAAAAAACTGCACTCTGAAAAAAGAAAACTTGATATTCTGTGAAATAGTGCTACCAGGTGAGCTAATGTCTCAATGAATTTGAGGCTCTGCCGCTGCAAAAGGCTCAGCTAATGTGTTCTCATTGCATTGACGCATCAGCCTTAAAAACTTGCAGTGTCATGTGCTCATTCATTGCGTTTTCCTGGCCAGAGCCCGCAGCATGCAGCATTTGTTATTCCACTAGATGGCCAGCTCTTGCTGCAGTTTTTGTAAAGGAAGGTTGTTGAAAACACCTAGTGGCACAATACATTCGGCTCGGCAGGAATCAGTAGGTGTTGTAAAATGTATGTAGGAAGGTTACTGAAACAGCGCTAGAAGCGCAGTACATTTGGCTTTGCAGGAACTGAGATGAGGTGTAAAACCATATGTCTGCCCTAAGCTCACTGTGCTTATTTCTGTATTAGGAGCAGGAGGTGTAAGGAGCAATCGTTAATCTTTGGAAGTGATTTGCATATAGAATCATAGAATCACCAGGTTGGAAAAGACCCACCGGATCATTGAGTCCAACCATTCCTATCAAATACTAAACCATGTCCCTCAGCACCTTGTCCACCTGTCCCTTAAACACCTGGTAACTGTGGGCTAGGATATCCACTCTGAGAAAAGGACTGACATAGTCATTAAGTGAGTCCAAGCTCTCGATTCCAGCAGCATCTTTCTCAAATGAGATGAGAAAGTGGTGCCCTGTTCCAGGCAGCAGGTGAGAGGCTTCCTCACTGAGTGTTGTGACTCACACCTGCACGGAGAGCTGAGGACTGTGCATGCTTGATCTCATGACACCTTCGGATTGAATCTTCCAAAGACAAAAGAGTTGGAGGGAATAGAGACGTATCAGTTTGGCTCAATAGGGATGTCTGTGTAGGATACTGCAGCTCACATAAGGCGATGGGAAATGGTGAAGCAGTAAGGAAAGTTGTGGTTATGCATCTGTTGCTGTGTTATCGGAAGGGAAAGTTAGTTCTGTTTCTGTTTTGGCTAACATGACACTAAGGTGTCTTCCCAAACATAATGACTATATTCTGAGAAGCTAAGTCACCAGAGCAGAAGGCCTGACCCTGCCCACAAGCTGCTGTCAGTAGAACACCTGAGGTGAGGTTGAGCAGTGCTTACGTCCACCCAAATTATGGAACCAGAACCAGAAAACCGGAGCATCAATGCTTAGAGCATAAAAGACATACAAACCATCTTGGCAGAGCAGGAGAATCTTTATTTTTCCAAATATTTTTCAGTGAGGCTGGTGATGATTTCTTCTGATTGTGTTTAATATCCAAGTGCTACTGAAAGATGTCGAAGACAGGGAAAAGCTTTCATTTCTTCCTTCAGAAGTGCCAGTTAAGCACTTGATTTTGTTCTTTCCTGTGTCATTCAAATTGGTTGCTTGGCTAATGTTACCCATTTGAGTGAACACACCCAGAACATTGCATTGCTATATGTACAAACCTTATTTGTATGCAGTTTAAATCACTTCATTATGAAAAGCATCACTTGAGGCCAAATTTAGCCAGCACAACTTCTGATTTAATAAAGACATAGACAAAAATATTGAAAGGAGAAACATAATATAAATACAACAGTAAGCCAGTGGAAAAATTATGTCTTCCTTGGCTTAATAACAAAATGGAAATCTGCTACAACAAACTGCAGTTGAAGATTATAAGCAACTCAAGTAAGTAAGAATTTTAATTTTAGAAGACCAAGCTACAGCACTTGCACAGAAAAACATACAGTGTTCAATAATATGTCAGTATTTTGATTTTTTTATAAGACTGGATGCTTATTATACCATATAATTTACAGTGAAGATGATAGTTATACCCAGGAGTCTAGCCAGTTTTTTAAAGGATCTTATTCTGGTGATGCAAGCTGAAGGCAAATATAGACAGAACTACTTGGTAACTTTTGAAAGATATTTTAATGAAAATACACAAGTCCTTATTTCTGAAAAGAAATCCATTCTCAGCAGTCTTATGCTCATCTTCAAAAAGGGCTTTTTTATGCCAGTGTAGACTGAGGAGTTCATCACCAAAGAGAGTGAAAGGCTGCCTCAAGCAGAAGACTTATAGAAAGAATTCTGGGTTTCAAAACCGAATTTATTCTGGAATTTCCCCTAGAATGCACCACAGGCACATCTAAAGGGAGGAAGAGCCATGAATTTGCATTTTCTCATTTTTCTATTCTTTTTGAATTATACAGAGTGCAAAAAAAAACCCCAACTCACGTGAGCAAAACAGGGCCTGGGTATTGTAAAATCACTTCAGATGAAGGACTTGTATCTTAATCTTCTCTTCAGTCTGTACGCAGAAAAAAGATTATGATATCTGACTTTTTTACAGTGTCTATAATACAGTCCATCAGAATCCTGAGTGCTTCAAACCTGTTCTCTTCAGAATCCCTTGGAATTAAATACACACAAAAAAGACAATATAGCCTAAACCCAATACCCTCAAGATGTTACACAGGATTAGTTCCTTACATCCCAAAGCTACTTTAGATTGTTTTGCTCTAAGGGTAGTTGATGCACGGGCACAAAATTACTAGGGAATAAAATCTCCACCGAGGAAGCCACAAAGTTCAACACAAGGAAGTTTCATAGTACATCTCAGAGATTTCCATTTTGGCACATTTATGGCATTGGATGTAAGGAGAAAAAAAATCTAATTATCAATCACGTAGCAGACTGCTTGAATGCAGGTGAACAGTGAGTCTAGGTGCAAATGAACTGACTCTAATGCGGATGATGCTTCCAAAGGAGAGGTGCTAACACACAATATTCTGTCTGGTTTTAGAACATCTTCTCCTTTTAATAGAGTACAACATATAATTGAGGTATTTCTAAACAAAAATCATTCCAAGAAAGAACAAAGGAAAATGTATTTAAATTGCATGCAATTTTATATTATGAAAAAAAGCAGATTTTTTTTATCTGCTTCAATTGAGATATTTCATGTGGGAGTTAAAAAGGGATTTGCAACATACGATGTAAAGGAATGGCTCTCCAATGGAACCTTTGATTTAATCTAACAGACCAGGTGCACATCTGAAAGTTGTGTGCCATAGAAAAGGAAGGTGACGAGATGAAAGTATCTGAGATAAAATGAAGGTCGGCCTGACAGCCGTTGCTTTATTAAACCGAATAATAAGTCTGCATCCTTCCTCAAAGGAAATAAAACGATCTGCTTTGAGGTGATACCTTTAATTGGATTGGGGATTAGAGTTATTTAAAACTAACGTGACAAACATAACAACATGATATACCAGCGAATAATAGTTCTGATAACAATGGCAAGCTAAGATAAATTCTCGTGTATATATGTGTTTTTACACCTGTTTTAATAACTATATATACATAGGGGCAGGCTGCTCTTGGCATCTGTCCTTGTAATGCATTTTCTCTCAAGGAGATTTGCAGCACTTCATCAGGTACTCGTGGAGGTTGTTCTTGGTCATATGCTATACAGGAAAATTTTTCCAGCCTCCTCACAATTCCACTTTTGATTTATTTTTTTTTATACGAATAGCAATATTAGAAGGAAGTAATTTCACCATATGATAGAGCGTTGTGAAACTAGTAGACAGGCTCTATTAATGTCAAGAAACAGGATTATGCCTGCTTCCATGCTCTGGAAATACCATCTGTGCAATACGTGGATTGAAGTCACATCTCTCATACCAATGTTTTGTTCTTTTAAGATATGGACTAGTTACCAGTTACAGTGCAACTGTACCCCAGCAGCAGTGGTTTGGCAACCTTATTTTACATTTTGTCACATGATGCAAGGTGTTAAAAAAAGAAAATCAGCTTGGCACACATCATCTGACACGAGAGGAGCTAGACCGGTATAGTAGTACATATTAATACAGTACTGTAGGATTTTGTGTTATACCTTATTCTGAGTCTTGCAGTGTCACTGAATCACTGAGCACTGCAAGAGTCTGTAAAAGGACAGAGCATTGCATTATTATTTTAGTGTCCACCTCTGTCTTGTGGCTTCTCTTCTCAGAGTAACAGGGTGATTGGAATAGAAATCCCATATACTTTTGGAAGGCCAGTTTCCTCTACAGAGTCCAGTTCTGAGAAGTGGAAAGTTGGGATCAATTTCCCTTTCTCTGTCATGAAACAGTATCTAGAATATCCGTTTTTGGGTTTTTTTTTTCAGATCTGCTAGCACTCATTCCACTACAAATTTCCTCTGTCCCTTCCACCTACCAAACCCCCTTGTTGTTTCCAATTTAAATGTCCAAACTTCCCTTTTTAGCCCCAGGGAAATTGTGTAATGTAAATGGTGCTATCAGTACTAGAGCCTGAAAATTTGAAGAAAGGAAAACACAAGCAGCTTAAAATAGCATTTATTTTGTAGACGTATGGTATTAAAAAAGGAAAATGCATATTAAGAAAAAGCTGGTATTTCAGCTATAAAGACGTAGTGTTCAGCACATCTAAACCCCAGTGCAGGTCCACAATACTGAAGGGCTTGCTTTTGGCCTTTTGGCTTTTACTGTGAGCAAAATGCTGCAAGAGACCTTACCTCAGGCCAAATTTAAAGGTATCTTAATCACCTATCCGCACAAATCACTTACAGAAACAATATCAGAGCCAACACTGTGGTGACTCACAAGGCTTGCAAGCCTACACTTTAGAATGAATGCTCGATGTGTGGATGGATACTGGCACATGTTCCTGGGCTTGGCAGCTTCTCTTTGCTCCTAGCCAGGTGACTATCTGTCTTTGTAGTCGTGACATGTGATGTGATGCCTGTGGTCTTCTCTAGATATCACCCCCCACCTTTACAAACCATGATAAAGTAAATCACAAATGCAGCTGGATGTCAGGCAAGGACACCAGCATGAGATACTGGGTCTTGGAGCACCCTGACCTTCAGGCTATCCCCAAGTCCAGAAAGCTGCAGTATCTTCTATATTTTACCTGTATAATAAGAGCATGTTTGTGCATGGCTTTATCTGATCTGGAAGAGTATAAAATGTACCATAAGGACATGTCTTTTATCATCTATGGGTTATTAAGTAGGACAAAAATAAGAGAGAATAATTATGCTATTTGGTCTCCAGCATCAGGTTTCCTCTGTGGCATCACAGAAGTCCCCTGCCTGTGCCCACCGTAGTGCATCAGGACTGACAATAGGGTGACAATGTCGCGTCTCCCTTGCTCTCTTTTGTCTGTTGTGTTTCTTTAGAATGATACATGGACTTGTCTCTCGCTCTGTGTTTGTACAGCCCATGTCACGGCGGGGCCCCAGCCACAGCTCAGGCTGGGATGAATTGCTGTAATAGAAATGCTTTTCTGGTCTGTGCTGTTTAAAGTAAAAACGTGTCTCCTGTGAAGTAAAAATGTGAAGGTGGTATTAATGCAAAGCACTAGAAAGCTGTGACATGAGTGCAGAATAGAAGGGAAGATGAAGGTTGGACTTGAGGGGTGGGGCACATTGCCCTGCATATCCATATTTCAGGCAAAACCTTTCGTTGTTCTGATGCCTCCCTTTGACCAAGATGTCTCTGCCTGTCAGGTCACGTCTGTCAGCACTCTGAGAACAAGCATTCCAGGCTCTGAATCAGAAAGAAAACCTTCTCAATTAAACAAGTCAAAGAACCGTGAGATATGCATTGATGTAGAAATGGATGCATACAAGCAAGTGTCTGCTGTTTCTCACCTGTGTTAAGTCACAGGCAATTTATCCTCTTAGCTCACTCGGGTGGGGGGGGTAGGACGTTCGCTCTCCAAGGGATCATCGAATGCTAGACTTCAGCCTTTGGTGTTGTGCTTTAGGTCATCTTAGCTAAAGCCATATAATAGCTTTGTCTTTAGATAAATTTGAAGATTGAATGGTGTCAGGCCAGCAGATGATGGGTATGATGGGTTTTCAAGCTTAACAGTGCTGTAAACTTGCATCGCAATTGGTTGTGTTGGCTCCTGTCTGCTCCTTTGTTCACTTCTACAAAAAGATCCTTTGGTTCCAGCATGTAGAATGCACCAATCCCAATATGGTTTCAGTGCTGCCAAATGACATAGTCCTGGGGACAAGTTTCCTATCTGGCCAGTGTGTACAGATATGATCATGAAAAGACTTACACAAAGTTTGAGAACGCTGTTTCATACTATGTTGTTCTTGCATTTGCAACATAAAGAAGAAAATAACTTTAATATATTAGCTTCCAGATCATTCAGAGCTAGTCATTCTTTCTTATTTACTGTTTGTCTGGTCTTTTATAAACCTAAAATACGTTCATTTTTGATTTACTATGTTCGCTCTATTTTCTTACTTGCTCTTGATAAGAGCAAAATAAATGAATAGAAAGAATACGGTGCATATTGAAGGTTAAAGGGCAGGGAGACATTTAATTTTTCTGAAATTGAACTGCTAGATGAGAATTCAGCTTGTGCAGAATTGCTATGGCTACTGTCAGTGGTAGAGAAATTTATAGGCAGAAACAGGAAAAAAAATTACATACAACCATAGTTAGTTTTGGAAACATTAAATAAAAAGAAATCCTTTGAAAAAAAAATTAAAATTATGAATTCCCTGCTGGTATCTGATGATTGTGGCACTATACAGACTGGTATAGACGATAGATGGTTTGTTTACCCTGAAGAATATCAAGTGGCAAACCCCACACCTTTACTGACAGCAGTGCCATGATGTGAGCTAGAAACTGTCTGTGTCCCCTCCCCATGTCCTTCTCCTTCCCTGCCTTCCCCAGGTTCTGAATAAATTCAGCGCTCCAGAGCGGTGTGGGCAGGCAGCTTGGACACATCCAGCCCTCTGATGTGCTCCAGAGAGACAGGATCAGGATCAGGCTCGCGCTGTCTTGGCAACGCGCCTCAGCTTTCTCTGGGAGGGATCGTGGCTGGAGGGTGTGAAAGCACATCCACGCAAACAACAAACACCAGAGTGGTTTAGTCCTTGGCTTCTTGCTGAGAGCATCAGCAAGGGCACCCGGTTGTGGAGGTGACATTTGCTGTGCGCACAGATGTCACCCAGGGAGAAGCTTTATTGTTGAAGTATTCACCGCATGTGTTGTCTTGTCAGAACATTTACATTCCTGACAGATTTCATGGATATGAAATGTTGCTCAAGGGCTGCACTGCAGACCCCAGCCAACACAAACTTACCTCCCAGTTTCCAGTCCAGCTCGTGTCTGGCGTGTGGCAATATCTAGCATGGTAGAGCATTGTTTTTGATGTGCTGGTATGCAACTCAAGTTTTTCTATATCTCAAAAGATATTCCAAGCAAGCAGTGGATTATTCTCCTTTACTCTGGGTAATATTAGAAAGATTTCGAGAGTGAGATCTGCTACCCTTACTCATGCAAGCAAATTGGTCAACCTAATAATCAGAATTGGAGCAATTTGCTTACCAAACAAGCAAGCAGAAAGTATAAAAGTGACAGAAGTTGCCCATTAGAAATACTTATTTTCAATGCAATCATTAACTGCTATGGATGTTTATTGTCTGAAAAGAACTCATTATCTTATTGGCACGTAAACACGTAAACTTAGGTTCTGACCTCGTTTGTGTGGTTCTGGAAGGAAAAGTGTTTTTACCCATTGTGAAGCTCCTGTAATATTGACCACAAAATTTATGACCTCCAGAAAGAAAAAACACCAAACCCCCGAAGATTTTAATTTTTTATTTTCCTTCCATTATCTGTGTTTTCAGAACTTTTGATAAATAGTTCCTATTCTACCCAAATAACAGGAATGACTTCAATATGTATTCAAACCTCTCTTCATTACATAGAAGTGCAGTAAATGCATCAATTAAAATTAATGTATACATCTTTATATTAAAAAAGAAACTTTGAAAGACATTACCTTTTCCAGATCGTACACTCCTAAAACACAGCAATTAGAAATCTCTCTGAACATTATTTAGGCTCTGTTCATTATATTTCTTAAGACTCTCCTTCCTTCTTTTAAACGATATTTCCAGTAGAATCTCATTTTGGGGTTATCTTAAACATTTATCATTTTTTTTAAATATTCCAAATATAAGAGACTTCTGGTTGATAGTTAAGAAGAAATCCTGAATAATTCTTTAATTTACCTTAGAAGAACCCAAAGACATCATGCCCTTGAAACTGTACGTATATTATTTCAACATTTTTGGACAAAGTTGCCTTAATTTTGGGAAAAAATGGGAACAATAACTGATGATTTTTTTAATGTAAGTTGAAAGCTTACCATCTGTGTAGATTGCTTCACCAGTGTATTATCTGCAGAAAGCACTACTGGTTTAGCTAATTCCTGGAGTGATGGCTAAGATACAGTATAAATATAAATGAGACAGTTGGCAAATAGGCCCAAGATGTGAGCAGGGCACTGTGGAATGGATAGCTAAGCTGCTGACTGTGTTGTCCCTAATGTTTCTCTACAAAAACTCAGTTAAATAACCTCTGAGTAGCGACCAACATAGCAAATCCCAAGCCAGCATGCAGACTTTCTGTTTCATCAATTTAGCCCTCAATACATCGCAAAACGCTTGAGCAGCATTTTCTTTCTTGCTGAGTCCAGTCCACAGCTTAATGAATCTTGCCACTGGTATGAGGTTGTTCAACATTAAATGATTTTTTATTTCTTTTGCTGACCATCTGCTGCATAATGTCGACTGCTTCTCTATGTATATCCACATTTGGATATAATATCAGCTGCATCAGAGAGGAAGCATTTTGCTTGTGGATGAAGAGATGAGCAAAAGTTCATAAAAGCCAGAAACCTCAGCTTTGAATGACAGAAGTAGAGAAACAGGTTTCCACCCGTGAATATTTAAAAGGAAGTCCATACAGAATGTCTGCATCTGTCCTTCTAAGTCTTGCTGCAAGTTGGGGTTGGATTAACTTCAAAGATAAAAATAGACCCTCTGTCTATGAAAATTTCTCTGTACTGAATAGAGATCAGTGTCCTGAGAGAGAGGAGTGAAGCTTTATAAAGAAGTTTTCTACAGGAGGCACCTGTGAATCTTGGCAAATAAATGATTTCAAAGCCTGTTTCTTCTATTTGCTGAATAGCAAGCAGTCATCTGGTTACAGAGCTCTATAGACAAACTCAGATGAATGTTCCTGTGCAGTTGTGAAAGCGATAACACTGCAAGCCTCACAGGCTGTGGGATCACACATCTCACCTAAACTTGCAAATGTATTTTACAAAAAACGTCTTGTAATCTCATCTTTGAAGTTGGCGAGTTCATTTACCATATCCTTTCCACCCTTTCTGTGAAGGCAATAGTGAAATGGAACCAATATCTAATTTTTGTGCAATCCCTAATTTACATGCCTAGCCTTGGTAGTAAACCTAAGCAGAAATGCCTTGCAGTGTTTGCAGATCATAATCCCTAATCATCGATATGAAGTATACAACTCTGCACACAGAAAATCATATTCACATATTTACAGAAATGTAAGGAATAAAATTAAAGAGAGTATTTGCAGAACTCTCTCTTCAACAGAACTGTACAATTTGCCTTCAGAATTGTCAAATAGAAATTTCTTCTGCACACAAGTTGAAATGCACAAAACTTTGCCGCTTAAAAAAAAATAAATAATTGGTTTCTTAAATCCCCTCTTGCACGTCCCCCAGGAATTGTACAAAACTCTTCTGACTTGTGGTGGATTTTGCTGTCACACTCGTAAGAAGCTTTGTTTTAGGAGGGTCCATCACAGCTTAATCCCTCTGAGTCATAGCACTTTCCACGCTTCAGAGGCAAAAGCTCCATTTCACAGCATGTCCTTGGTTCTGATCTGAAGAGTTGCCTTGAAGTTTAAGCAGAAAACTGGAGTTTCCAACTATTGGGTAAAAAGTAGTAGCTAGTTACAGTAGTTTCGTCTCCTCCTGATCCTATTACATATTCATTTTTAGATCTGAACTCAATTGCCTGATCACAGTCAAATCCACCATCACATCAATGGTACGAGTTCCTAAAAAAGAAGGGAGCAGCTCCAAGTATTTACTTGCTTGCGCTCTTATGTCTGCAGGCTCCCCCAGAACCTAATAAGACTTTAATTTCTTTGTTGGCAACACCAGCCTAGCATGGATTCATTCATCTGAACCCCAGATAATGTAATGCCTCTCCCTGCAGTGGTGTAAGTTATAACCACTTACTGTTTCATGTGCCCTGTGTGCTCATGGAAAAATGTGTATGCTAAGTCAGTTCCAATAATCTGTAAAGAAAAAGACTCCTTGAACTTTTTTTTTTTTTAGTGTGGTTAACACTTTATTTTCAGGTGTAGAAGCTGGTAAGCTTCTGAGGTTTCAATTGCTTGCCTAGATTTCCAGGCTGTTCTGCATATATTGTTGACATCAGAAAGTGCTGAAATAACATTTCCACTGGAGGAAAGAGAAAGATTGAGTGCTTAATTTCTTGAGAAGGTAGCTTTTAAAATACAGTTAAAGTGTACAACTGCCAGCATTAAGGCATCTGAATAGCAGTTACACTTTGCATACTTTTAGGCTGTAAAGTAAAACTGAGTATGATTAATGGGATGGCTTTACACATAACAGCACATATGGGAATTGTGTTATTTTATATTCACCTTCCAAACTCCCATAAAAGTAGATTATTGTAGCATGGCACTTCTGAATAGTTACGTGGTGATTGGAGCCTTAACAGCTCCCATGTTCTCACAGCGGGAAATCTGCTGCTTAGAAACTTGGTCTCACTCGGTGGAGTTCACCCTTCAAGGAGGATGAGGAATATAAAACACTGGAAGTACGAATACTGTGAAGTATTCGTATACTTCGAAGTAGTGTTTGTACGAATACTGGAAGAGATGTAAATAATTGGTTGAGTGTGGCAGTACAAGAGCAGAGTATCTACTTAACTCCTGTGGCCCAGATGGACTGAGGAGAGGTCACGGTGTGTCTGGGGTGGGGCAGCTGCTGCTCTGACTTCCAGCATCATCCTTGTTACTGTGCTTGGCGGGGTTCACCACAAAGCCATGGCTGCCTTTGTACTTTTTAAGGATCAAGCACATATTCTTTGTGTCATGTCTGAGCCTGAAGAGATGCCCCACAGCATCTGCAGTACTGGTAGCAGCATCCCTAGTGGGACCTGGCCATGAGGAGCTGAATAATCTGAACAGTAGCAGAGAGGAGATATTGTGTTTGCAACTCTGAACAAAAAGGATATTTGAATTACGGTTGTTATTGCCAACTAATTACAAGATAAAAAATTCGCAACCAGCTAAATTCTGCTGAAACCCAGCAGGAATTAGAGTTGCTGCTGTGTGTTGTGTGGAATCTCGGTCCCAAAGGAAGCGCTCGGTGGGCTGCTGGCATCAGCCAGAAGGTACCTCCTGATCTCATGACGTAAGAATAAGAGTTCTCCTTTATAGTGACTATCCAAATTAAGATACTTTTTATAGCAAATGAATTTTTCCTTAGTTGTCTTTTTTTTTTCAAAGATCTTATTAGTTGAGTCACAAGAAGAGGAATTTCTTATTGCTTAAGTTCTCTCCTGTTCCTTTTTTCTGTTGTTGATAAGACACTAGGTTTAACACTAATGGAATATTAACACCTTATTTTTGTGAATTTTAACTGTATCTGTAGGGAAAAAGGTTCAGTTTGATTTGTGCAGCAGAAATCATATCGATCTGCAGAATAACTTATTCTCAAGCTGGCAGGTATCAAACAGATACAGGTACAAACAAAATCAGCAATAAAGAAATGAAAATTTTCTGAAGTTCCTTTATACAAGTAAAATTTCCTGAGTAGGATTTTAGCTTTTTTTATTATTATTATTTAGTAGAAGAATAATGCTAATAGAATGCACATTACTGACCTCTATGTTCTTTGATATTAAGCTAAGGAAGGACAAACAAGCTGTTGACATGAGCGCAGGTACTACTTTCCTGTAACCTTTTTTAATTTGTCATGGATATGTTAAGCTTTCAGTGAACAAATAAGAGGAAATGCCAAATGCATTTTAAACTCCATAATTTTCTGTAGGGAATTAACATTACTCAGCTATTTATTTACAAGCATATGATATTGTATATCTCTGTGAGGCAATGCCTGTGTGCTTAAACACTATATTATAATTACTTCAAATTACAGATACTTCAAATTAGGGATATGGTTTAGTAGTGAACAACTGTGGTTGGACTTGATGATCTCAAATGTCTTTTCCAGCCTAGGGATTCTATGATTCTAAGAACCCCAGGTTCTTACAAAGATAGATCCTGCCAGGAGAAACTTAAGATAAATGCTTTAGTAGATCAGAAGGACATGAATTATAATAGGTAGCATATCTCTTTATCTGACAGCAAGTAGGAATAATGCAAATACACCAACCAAACATCTGGCAAAGCCATCTGAACCATAAATAATGTAAACTCATATTAGAAAAAATATGTTCTATGGTTAAAAAATCCTCTTGCTCTTTATGCTTTAAAAAATACATCTAAATAACAGTTTTCACTCCAGTTACTCCAACCCTGACAAACTGCTTTAGAGAACCATGTTTGACTGTGAAAACAAGTATGTTCTTAAAAAGCATCCCCCCCTGCAATGGTTCAGTGTCACATTTTGCATTTCAGCCTTTGGCTGCAGTTGTGAGTTGTGATAAACAGATGAGCCCAGTACTGGTGGAATTCTGAATATCCCAAGTGTTGGTTACACAGCATTGAAGAACAAGACGGCTGTTGACAGGAGTAATGAGCAGTGAGTTCCTGGGGTTGTCTTTCCTTTGTCATAAACACATTAACTTGAGAGAAAGGTGATATATCTTAATGACTTCAGAGAGACTGGATTTGCCTTTTGACTGAGTTCAGCATTCATAGAAGATCTGTTAAAGACCTTTTACAAAAACACAATTTAAAATACATTAGGTATCTACCAGACCATTTCCTTTTTATTTTTTTCTTTTTTTTTTCCTTCCAAGTATCTTTTTATGTTTTAAAACAGTTGTTTTCTAAAATGAAAGTTGATTTAAAAAGAGGATAGTAAGTGCTAAAATTTGTGAATCCTGTTTCCCCATGAACTAGCCTTTTACTATGGAATTCCCATGTGAATTTATGGAATAGTTGGGCTCATAATACAACTTAATAGGATCTCCATCCTATGGACTATCTTCTTGTTTTTGAGAAACAAGGAAGAACACAATTTTTTTTGGTTTTATTTCTGACCATTTACCAAATTACATAGATATTAGATGACTTCCAAAACTTGTTGGCAGAAATAATGAAGGAATGGTAGACAGGACTGACAGACAATACTGCAAAATAAGCTTTGTTGGCTTCAGAATCCAAGTGGGAAAACATGCAACGAGAAAACAAAACAGACAAGAGTGGGTTTGGAGGCCCAAAGTATAAAACCTAAATGACAATGAGGTTATCAGCACTCCCAGCACCAGAAACAAAATTATGAGGATTTATCCTTAATGAGTGTCACGCGTCTTAATTAAATCTGTGTGTACATATTTGAGAACTTCGTGTATGCCCATGATTTTTTTCATAGATCTCACTCAATTTTCAATTATTTATGAAGCAGAATAACTATTCACTGCTTCTTCCTTTTCCTTTGAGCTGTCTGTTAATTATTGGGACCATCCTAATGAACAGATTTTCCTATGAACTTGTTCAGCATCCAAAGAGCATCAAGGAAGCTAAGTTTAAAGACATTTATGTGGTGATTTAGGAATAAAAGAAAACAGGAACGGCAGACATCCCTCAACATGGGTATCAAGTGCCTATAGCACTATGACAGCAAAATTACTTGTGGCTCTACAGATTCTTGGATATTTAAAGGAATGATCCATTAAAAATGGGCACAGATGTGGTTAATAGGGAATGCAGTAGGCCTCTTTAAAGCAGAATAACAAACAGGTTTTAGAAATGATAATGTCTCAGATAAAATGGACTGTAAGTTTGAAGAGACAGATGAATTTGGAAACCAACAAATCCTTTCACAACGTAGATAAGTAGGAGCAGAATCGGAAGGTTTGGGTTTGTTATTTTTTTTCCTTACTGTTTTTTTTTAATCGAACCATCAGGGTAGGGTTTGCTAAGTCAAAAATGGAACAATCATTTTACCTATCCATAGTAAGTCTCTAAAGTAACAATCAGAAAAGAAATACTATGTATATATAGTGATCTTATGGAAAATTGCAAGTTTAGCAACAGATGGCAGGAAATGGAATTTGCTATCTTATCAGGACAATAAAGCTGAAAACAGTTGGGGTAAACTTGTTAAATAAGAAAAAAAAAACTTAATAGAAAACAGAACAGAAACTCCAGCTCACGTTTATAGATTCTATTAAGGACAATCTGGTTTTAATTGGAGAAGGCTTCCTGAGTCTGTAAATGTAGTATGCGTGCTCATCTAAAAAAGTATGTGCTATTTATTGTCATGCTGAACACAACAAGTGCTATTCATGCCCTGAATTAGATTCAGTGCTCAGAGCCTACATGTCTCTAGTAGCAAAACAGGAGAATCATGAGTGCTGTCTGAAACATCATCTTCGCAAATCATTTAGGTTTTAGTGGAGCCCAAGTAGAGAAGCTGTGTATTTCTACAGCTGAGCTCAATCACTGTTGCATCAAAGGTTCTGAAAATTTGTTATAGAGATGACAAATATATTCCACATGGCTCAACACAGACTGGAGTGGTCTGAAATTCTCTCTAAAAACAAAGTGAGATACATGAGATTCATGAGCCATTTTCCGTGTAAATGAAAGGAGAACTGGTTACAGGAAAAGGGCAAATAAATAAAAGATGACTCCAAATAGGTGCATACAATACAGGGAAATCCTAGGTTTAGCAGCTGCCCCAAATTTTTGCACTCCTAAACTTTGGAAGATTTATTTCCTTATTATTTTGTTGTTGTTGCTGCTGCTGCTCTTTTGTTTTAAGGTTGATATTTGATGAGGAAAGGAAACGGGATGAAAGATGTAATGCAGTGATAGTTCTCTGTGATGTGACCTCGTATTTACAAGTAGCTCTGGTTCTCCTTGTCCTTGGCAGAGTACACTTTGGGGGCAGAAAGTCTTATCCATCAGTTATTTCTCATAAAGGTTTCTGCTCAAGGAGAAAAAGAATTAGAGGTATGCCAAATGTCTGAACTAGTCACTGGCAAAAGAGTAAAATCATCTTCTATCCCACACCTTCTCTCTGTTGTGAGGGCAGCATGCTGTTTTCATGCTCCCCCCAGATAAAAAAAGCTTTTCTATAATTGCCCTGGGTCTAGAACAAGCTGTTTCTCAGCACGATGTAAGTGATATATTTTCCTCAATATTTGCCAAGTTTCCTTAGGAAAAAAGTATGTAGAGCATCTTCTTTTTATTAGTAATAAATTTCCCAGTGACAGTTAGAGGAAAACTTTGTCCCTGGTATGTGTGAAGTGTTCCAAAGTAGCACTGTGTGTGTATAAGAAATTGTAACTGTGTTTTCTGAAGGAATCATACATAAATGAAAACCAAACAGAAATTGAAAAGTAGTCAAGAAGAAACTAAACAATGTTTTCCACATTACAAAGGTGGTAATTCTCTGCAGAAGAGTGTTAGAGTTGAGAAAAGATTATTTTTCTTGCTGGTGCAGCACTGCTAAAGCCAGGCTTTGCAGAGGGCTTTCACTTTTTTATTCATCTGTTCTTCACCTTGATTCCATTTTGTCTGAAATCAACAGTGGCTCTGTTCCTGAACTGAAGTTCCTTGGCTCAAAATCATGATTCGTGCTTTAGCAAAGGGCATGGGAATTAGGTACCTGAGGCATCCTGCCAGAATTCAGTCAGCCTTACTGCTCTCTGCCTTCTGTTCATGTACTTGAGAACTGTACTTGACTTTAGGATTCCCTGAAGGATAAGTGTCTTGATTTGGGGGTGGGGAATTATGTCTTGGCATTACAGATGTTGCTTTAAAGCTTGTTCTTATGGATTGATGTTTTACATGCTTAACAGTATTAACTGGTTGGCTAAAAAGCATAATCATTTTTTCATGGTGCACGTTGTAAAAGATCAAAATATAAACTGTATTAAACAGTTCAAAATTTAAATGGTCTGTAGAACAACTTCCTTGACAACCGTGCTCAACTGCAGTACACAGTTTTCTGTAATGTCAATAGAAAGAGTCAATCAAATTGCAGATCAGTATGAAGCAGAAGTGATAACCCCCTTGGCAAGCAAACAAGCCTTTCTCCCACAGCAAGTGAGATGAATATCCCTTTCCTCCTCTCTTTAGAATGGATACTTTTACACCAATACCTTCTTCATATCAAATTTGGGAAATTGTTACAATTTTCCACCTGCGGGATATAGTGGGTTGCGATAGAGATTATGCTATGGCACTTCAAGTTCTTTTACCTATCATCTCAGTTATTTACCCTGGGAAATTAAATAGTCTTATAGTACCCCAAAAATCCTTTATTTCCAGAAGTAAAGTTGTAGATGCTTCATTTAGGAGTTCAAGTTTCATATGTGGACCAGCAGTCTATGCAGCAATATAGTCCTATGTGAAAAATAATAATTGAAATGGTTTCCATAGAAACCAAAAACAGCCAGTGGAAACTACTAGATAGTAATGAAAGAATTCAGTCGAGTTATATTTAAATAAATAAGGATCATTTGCAACATACTGCTGTTTGTTAGAGTAGGTGGTATTCAGAAATATTTTTAAAATTATACCGTTCTGCAGCAGCTTCGAGTCAGCTATGTGGGTGGTAACAGGTCTCCAGGCTGGGATCAGATACCTCGGGACTGTAAGTGGATGAGGAGGAATGCTCTGAAGTTAAAGAGGGGTCTCTTTAGTGAAGCCATCGCTCTTTTGAGCAAATCCATAATGAAGCAAATTTTAAGTTAAGGAAGTAATAAGCATTGAGGTAACAGTGATGTCTGACAGAGCTATAGTGCAATAAGTGGTGCTGGTTGTAACCCTCTTGCCAGAGACCATTGGTTTGCATTCCTTATATCACCTAGAATTTGGCTTTCTGTGAGTGGGGTTTGGTTGTGAAGAGTTAATGTCAAACCCAACAAGTAACATTTGAGCAAGGTCAATTTTTCTTAACTTTCTGGTAATGTCAATTCCAGCTGTAAACAAACACTGGATTAGGTGTGGGTTTGGGCTTCTTGAGCTGCTTGCCGGAGGAGACGGATTGTGTTTGCATTGTGTTTCAGAGGCAAGGTAATGGCTCATCAAGGTGAGGGTGGTTGTGTTGGAGCCTTGCTTACTTTTGTGGGGACGAGGCTGCTTGCCTTTGCTGTCAATCAAAAGCACCATGAAATGGGAGCTGTTAGAGATGAGGGACAAGGCATTAATGCATTAAATGAAAGTGCTGTAGTGAGCAGGCTGAGAATGATCCCACCATCTCTCTGCCCCTGTAAATTCTCCTTTTCATATATAATTCTGAAGTCACCTTACCCACCAAGATGCATGTAAAAGATCTCTCTGAAACCCATGCAGATGGATTGTGCATTGGTTAAACAGGAGAAATAATGGTTTATTTGTGTGCTTGTGGATGTTAGGGCTATTTTTTTGGCTATTACTTCTTATTCAGTGTTATTCCCTGTGAGAAAATCCTCTGCAGGAAAATCCATGGTAGAAAAATCCATGGTAGAAAATCCTCTGCAGGACAGAGAATATTCAAGCTCCAGGCTGGTACTTTACCTAGGGACTCTGCAGTTATCCACCTCCAGTCCTCATCATCCCCTCACTACATCTGTAAAACCTTTGTGAGCTCATCCTACATCCTCTTTCTATCTTTTTTTCTCTGTTTTGCAGTTAGATTGGAAGCTCTTCAAGGCAAAGACTCTTGAGGCAGATTGGCATTTTCCATGTGGATGGTGCCCTCAGGCTTTTTCTGTTGTGACTTTTAGCATAAATTCAACAGCAAGTAGAATAGTGTTGCAGAGTGTTGCAAAGAATGGATGGAATTCTTTTGGGGGCTTCTTGGTAGTGCTATTAACCCAGTAATTTAACTATTCTAAAGTCGTCACAATGAAATTGTTTGTGTTTCATGACCTGATTCACAATCTTAAAGTATAGCCATCCTTTCTGAGCTTAACTAGTTAAAAATGCAGAGATATTGAAGTAGATATGGATAGATAAAGCATGCTAGAGCCCTTGTTAATGACAGTTCCTCCAGAGTCTTTTAGTACACAACAGTGCTTGTAATCAAGGATATTTAAAATAGTGTGTTAAGAATGCTAAATATATCTTAAAACATATGCTGCTCTAGGCCCTGAAATGTTACACATCACTTATCAGAAGAATATATTCTTCAACTGGTTTTTTTTCCCCCTACAAGGACATCTTTTGGTTATTAAAGCTAACATTCAGAAATTGTTTGTCAAAGACAGGCTTCTTAAATGAATTCCTTCCAGTAGCAACATATTAGTTTCAGTAAGGAGGAATTTAAAAGGGACTGAAATGTTTGTGGGTTTGTTTTTACTTTTTTAAAATCGGAGTCCCTTATAGCACCCTGGGCCAGTGCCTCACCACTCTCATCGTGAAGAAATTCCTCCTTCTGTCTAGTCTAGGGCTCCAGCCCTCTGATCATCTTTGTAGCCTCCTCTGGACCCGTTCCAACAGCTCCATATCCTTGTTAAGTTTAGGATTCCAGAATTGGGCACAATATTCCAGATGAGGTCTCACAAGAGAGGAATAGAGGGGCAGAATCACCTCCCTCAATCTGCTGGCCACACCAGCATCTTTGATTTACTCTAACAACAGCTACAAACTAATCATAGAATCATAGACTCATCGAATAACCAGGGTGGAAGAGACCCACTGGATCATCTAGTCCAACCATTCTTATCAAACACAAAACCATATCCCTCAGCACCTCGTCCACCCATGCCTTAAACACCTCCAGGGAAGGTGAATCAACTTCCTCCCTGGGTAGCTTGTTCCAATGCCCAATGACCCTTTCTGTGAAAAATATTTTCCTAATGTCCAGCCTAAACCTCCCCTGGTGGAGCTTGAGGCCATTCCCTCTTGTCCTGTCCCCTGTCACTTGGGAGAAGAGGCCAGCACCCTCCTCTCTACAACCTCCTTTCAGGTAGTTGTATAGAGCAAAGAGGTCTCCCCTCAGCCTCCTCTTCTCCAGGCTAAACAACCCCAGCTCTCTCAGACGTTCCTCATAAGGCCTATTCTCCAGCCCCTTCACCAGCTTCGTTGCTCTTCTCTGGACTCGTTCCAGAGCCTCAACATCCTTCTTGTGGTGAGGGGCCCAGAACTGAACACAGGATTCAAGGAGCGGTCTCACCAGTGCAGAATACAGAGGGAGAATAACCTCCCTGGACCTGCTGGTCACACCATTTCTGATACAAGCCAAGATGCCATTGGCCTTCTTGGCCACCTGGGCACACTGCTGGCTCATGTTCAGTCCCTGTCAACCAACACCCCCAGGTCCCTCTCCTCCAGGCAGCTTTCTAGACAGACTTCTCCTAGTCTGTAGCCCTGCATAGGGTTGTTGTGCCCCAAGTGCAGGACCCGGCATTTGGTCTTGTTAAACCTCATCCCATTGGTCTCAGCCCAGCGGTCCAGCCTGTTCAGATCCCTTTGCAGAGCCTCCCTACCCTCCAGCAGATCGACACTTCCACCCAGCTTAGTGTTGTCTGCAAACTTGCTGAAAATAAAACTGTTGACAAACCAGATTGTCCCAGCCATGTTTGCTAGAGCACATAAAATACCCAGTTAAAAAAAAAAAAAGCAAAGTTCATTTCTATACCTGTGAGGTGTCTGAACAATTCTGGGGGTTTGGTAGAGGTACGAAAGCACCAAACAGGGGTTCATCACCTCCAGAACAACTTCCCTGGTGGTACATATTGCAAGTGGACATTCTCACATGGTGCTGCCAGGAGGACTTTGGAGTGGCTACCAAGAGTTGTCACGCATCCTGGTTTCTGCTGCTGCTTTTGGCTCCTGTGCACTATTCCAGCCAGAGCAAGCTGGTTCTGTTGGCCCCTGCAAAGTACGATGGTTCCAGCGATCTACAAGAAGGGTTTTTACTCTGATTTGCATACATGTTGTGCTTTCTCAACAATCATTCAACAGTTGGTGGGGCAGGGAGAACAGTTCTGTAATATTAATCACTTTCTCCTTGTATATATCCCAAAAAGAAATTTGCAGAGCTTCCTCATGTGGGACTTCAGTTCCTTAGCCTCCGTTATCTATGTTATAAGAGTTTTCCTTTTTTTTGCAGATCAAAGTGCAGAATATTGTTCTGTTGTTGGCCCAGTGTCAGCCTTTCTATCAACTTATACGTTGCATTTCAGGCTGTGGGCTGGTTTGTTTGTTTAAGGAAGACGAAAATGTCAGAAAAGATGCAATTACTTGAGATTTGCTTATAAGCATTATTACTGTACCATCTCCTAATTTATATTATATACATGCAACATCAGGTCATTTATCTTAATACTTTCCCTATTTGTGACCATTCCACCAGTGACAGGTTGTTACAAGAATAATACCCTATTAAGTGAAATGTATACTGTTTTTAAAAGCAGCACAATGTAACTTTTCTAGACAGCCTTTAATTTTCCTTCAGAAACTCAAGGGTATCCTTACAATTTATTCAAACATGTCATGGCAGAAAAACCAAACCTCTCTTCTGTAACGTATTTTGTGCCTGAAACTTTAAGGGTTGGCTTAAAATTAACCTTTTTTAAAGTTATTTTCAGGTTTTGTAACATGAGGGGGAAAAAAACCCACACCGAGAACAGAATCTGATTTTGTTTTGTTTAATATGATGTTAAGTGAGGTATGAATACAGAATAAGTTTCATATTCCTTAATTAAAACTGTTACTCTTTACTGGGAGATTTTTGCTCTGATATAATGCTTCTGATTCTACACAATGAAAGCAAATGACAGATTGTTGCTGTTGATATTATAGTAGCATCTAGAGGCAACTAAATCTATAACCTAAAGAGATAAACAGTGGGGAGAAAAATGGGATCATAAAAGGAAAAGAGCAAGTGACTTGTCCATAGTCATGGACATACGGAAGGATTGTGAAGGAGCCAGGAACTGAAGTCAGATTTTCTCTACCTACATAATCCCAGCTGTAACAAATTCTGCAGGAATGGAAACAGATTGTGGAGGTTTTATTAATTTCAGTTATTTGTATCTGGGAATAAGGATGCCTGTATTAGGACTAGAGGTCCTGTCTAAAACCCAGTAGGAACATATGAAGCTATAATGGTCTCATATCAGTTTCACGGATGTAATCATGGACTTGCCTTTCTGCTGCTGGCTGTTAATGAGGATATGATTGTACCTGTTTTAATGAGGTTTAATTCCACAAAATCATACAATCAATGGCTGATGTTTCTGGCACTATATCTCTTTCCATATCCAAACTTCCCCCTCATCACGATTAAATTCTTGGAGGCTTTTGTCTGCACGGGGTTTGATTTTTTTTTTCACTTTTAGTATAGTTCAGAGCCACCCTACCAATTACCCTTTCACATGGTTTTTAATTATCCTACAGAACATTTGAAAGCTTCCAGCTCAGAAATTATCTCCCGCCTCTCAATTTTCTGTTTTGAACAAAATACTCCAAGAACATCAATGCTGCTTCCTCCTATCGTAAGTCCAACATTATAACATACAGTGTTCTGCAGGCATTTTTCAAGAGTTTTTATGATGTGCTGTGTTGTGTGTGAAGAACTTTAAGTCAAAGCTATTTTTTTATATGAATTCTAGAGTTTCCCCTGCAAACTAGAGCTGCTGGTACATTTTGCTTTTGTTGACAATGCAGTTCATAGCTACATCTCAGATCGTCTTTGAACTCGTGCATTTGGCCTTAGGAAGTCTGTTGACATGGGAATCCAGTTCCTCCTGGTAACCCCTACTGGCTCTCTTCCTCCTACAGATTAATCATTCAAATTAGGCTTGTGTCAGTTTATACCAGCAACCTGATGAAGCCCTGTCCTCATAATTATAGGGTATATGTATTTTAAGATCCAACAACACCCCTAAATTAGCTAGTTTTACACTTCTGTCTTGTATTATTCAATGGAAGATATTATAGTTTCAAAATCTCATTTATTTTTTCTCCTTTTTCTAAGCCAGAGTGCTCCTACCCTTCAGTTCATTCATTGTCACGTCTGCCCTATGGGCAGCTGAATGCAGAGCAAAGAGCTTCAAGTGGATCTTCTTCAAGCTGTATGAACGTGAAGCTCTTTCAAAGCTAAGAAATCCAGCTGGGAGGGAGAAGCTAGCGATACTGCAGGGAAGCAATCAGGGCAGTGTTCAACATCATTACAGGCTGGGGATGAAAGGATTGAGAGCAGCCCCATTAAGAAGGACTTGGGGGTACTGGTGGGTGAAAAATTATAAATGCACTCACAGCCTTGAAGCAACTGTATTCTGGGCTGCATCACAGACAGTGTGGCCAGCAGGGTGAGGGAAGGAATTGTCTTCTTTTCTCCACTCTTATGAGACCCCACCTGGAGTCCTGCATCCGGCTCTGGAGCCCTCTGCACAGAGGTCCAGAGGAGGCCACAAAACTGGTCCAAGGTCTGGAGGAAAAGCTGAGAGATTTAGGGTTGCTGATCCTGGAGAAAAGAAGTTGCCAATGAGCTCTTATTGCATCCTCTCAGTACATAAAAGAGGCTTATAAGAAAGGTGGGGAAAGACTTTTTACCAGGGCTTGCAGTGACAGGACAAAGGACGATAGTTTTAAACTGAGGGGAAGGTCTGCATTCAGTTTGTCCAGTTTTATGGCACTTCCTCAGTTTTCCTTCTCACACAAAAGGTGATGTGGGTTGTGATTTTTCTAATGTCTTAAAGGGGCAAATTAATCTGACTGTCGCTGCTTGTTATAACTTCATACATTTTTTAAAATAATTATACTCTAATACACAACTGGAAAAGTCCACCTAAAATTCCACTGAATTGGGTGGACTACAGGAGGGAAGTGAGATTGTGTAGGGAAAAAATCAGAAGGGCTAAGGCTCAGCTAGAAATTGGATTGGCCAAGTCAGTGAAAGATAACAAAAAATCTTTCTACAAATATATAAATAATAAAATGCGGACTAGGGAGACCATACAGTCCCTATTGGACACAGAAGGAACAACAGTGACAGGGGATGAGGAAAAGGCTGAGGTACTTAATGCCTTCTTTGCCTCAGTCTTTAGTAGTAAGGAGGGTCGTTCCGTCTGTGTACAAACCCAGGAGCTAGAGGAGCATAATGAGGCTCCCGTGATCCAAGAGGAGGTGGTCAGAGCCTTGCTAGCCCGACTGGACAGGTACAAGTCTATGGGGCCGGACGGGATTCACCCAAGGGTATTGAAGGAGCTGGCGGATGTGCTGGCCAAACCCCTTTCCATCATCTTCCAACAGTCCTGGAAGACTGGGGAAGTCCCACTGGACTGGAGGCTGGCTGATGTTGTGCCCATCTACAAGAAGGGTCGCAGGGAGGACCCAGGGAACTACAGGCCTGTCAGTCTGACCTCAGTGCCAGGGAAAGTCATGGAGCAGGTGATCTTGAGTGCTATCATGAAGCACATGCAAGAGAACCGGGTGATCAGGCCCAGTCAACCTGGGTTCACAAAAGGCAGGTCTTGCCAGACTAACCTGATCGCCTTCTATGACAAAGTGACTCGGCTGCTGGATGAGGGAAAGGCTGTGGATGTGGTCTTCCTGGACTTCAGCAAAGCCTTTGACACAGTTTCTCACAGCATTCTGCTTGATAAACTGTCAGCCTCTGGCCTGGACGGGCGCACACTCTCCTGGGTGGAAAACTGGTTGGCTGGCCGGGCCCAGAGAGTGGTGGGAAATGGTGTGAAATCCAGCTGGAGGCCAGTGACAAGTGGGGTTCCCCAGGGCTCAGTGCTGGGTCCAGCCCTGTTCAATGTCTTCATCAATGATCTGGATGAAGGCATCGAGTGCACCCTTAGCAAGTTTGCAGATGACACTAAGCTGGGTGGAAGTGTCGATCTGCTGGAGGGTCGGGAGGCTCTGCAAAGGGATCTGAACAGGCTGGACCACTGGGCAGAGTCCAATGGCATGAGGTTTAGCAAGACCAAATGCCGGGTCCTGCACTTGGGGCACAACCACCCTATGCAGTGCTACAGACTGGGAGAAGTCTGTCTAGAAAGCTGCCTGGAGGAGAGGGACCTGGGCGTGTTGGTTGACAGGGACTGAATATGAGCCAGCAGTGTGCCCAGGTGGCCAAGAAGGCCAATGGCATCTTGGCTTGTATCAGAAACGGCGTGACCAGCAGGTCCAGGGAGGTTATTCTCCCTCTGTACTCGGCACTGGTGAGACCGCTCCTTGAATACTGTGTTCAGTTCTGGGCCCGTCACCATAAGAAGGATGTTGAGGCTCTGAAGCGAGTCCAGAGAAGAGCAACAAAGCTGGTGAAGGGGCTGGAGAACAGGCCTTATGAGGAGCGGCTGAGAGAGCTGGGGTTGTTTAGCCTGGAGAAGAGGAGGCTGAGGGGAGACCTCATTGCTCTCTACAACTACCTGAAAGGAGGTTGTAGAGAGGAGGGTGCTGGCCTCTTCTCCCAAGTGACAGGGGACAGGACAAGAGGGAATGGCCTCAAGCTCCGCCAGGGGAGGTTTAGGCTAGACGTTAGGAAAAAATTCTTTACAGAAAGGGTCATTGGGCACTGGAACAGGCTGCCCAGGGAGGTGGTTGAGTCACCTTCCCTGGAGGTGTTTAAGGCATGGGTGGATGAGGTGCTGAGGTATATGGTTTAGTGTTTGATGGGAACGGTTGGACTCGATGATCCGGTGGGTCTCTTCCAACCTGGTTATTCTGTGATTCTGTGATTCTGTGATAACCTGTGGCTCAAGATGAATTTGGCATTCATGTAGCACTACAAACACAAGTACATATACACATAGACACATATCAAACGAGCGGCTTCGAGAAGTTACCCATGGGTTGTTTGGGGTTTTTCTGTTTGATTGCATTTTGCTGGGAAGTTATTTTGGTTGGCTTTCTTTTTTTTTATGTATGTGTAGCATCTTTCTTCCTCCTGCACGTGAAAACTCCTAACATCTCTGATTCCTTTCGTTCTGCTTTTGACACCAGTAATTAACTTCACTGGTATTTCCTGTGTCCCTGCTGCCCTATGGGTCATTATTTAGCAAAAGCTCTCAAAGCTTGTCTCTCATTCAAACTTCTTTAAATAAATACTACAATATAGCACAATTATTATTATATATCATTAGTATTATAATAGTGTCAAAAAATTGTGGGTACATTACCTTAAAATCACTTTTCTATAACCACTCCTTGGTGGAATATTTCATAGTAGAAAAGCTGTGCTGTGAGTCAAAAGGGTGCAACAGTAGAGTAGGTGTAGCCGCAAATCTTAGTAAATAGACTCATAAAATTCTAGAAATAGCCTCTGGCATACTAAGTATTTTAATATCAAAATGTTGTTTAGTCCTCGTGTGGCATTTTGTTTTATGATGTGTGATAGTTTTCTGTCATCTGATATTGGGGCTTAATTCCTTTGCTTCTCAGAATACCAAAAAGACCTGAAAGAAGAGGGGTGGGGAGACAGGGTGTGGGACAATAACTGCAAACAGGTAACAAGGATCTGCAAAGATTCTCTCGAAATGTGATTAACAGGGGAGAACAAGGCAATTTACTTAGAATCATAGAATAGTTTGCATTGGAAGGGACCTTAAAGCCCATCCAGTCCCACCCCTGCCACACCTCCCACTGGATCAGGGGCTCCAAGCCCCATCCAACCTGGCCTTGAACACCTCCAGGGATGGGGCAGCCACAGCTTCCCTGGGCAACCTGCACCAGTGCCTACTTCCACAAATCAACATGGTTTAGATTGTTATTAATCCCAGAATAAACCTCTAGGCTCATCCAGTCCCTTTCCTGTAGTGCAGCCACCCCAGAGGAGTTCACACAGAGGCAGATACCTGCAGTAACTCCATCTGCTCCTGTGGTGGAAGCAAAGTTAACACATGGAAACAAGGCTTTTCTTTCCTTTATAAACATTTAGAACAGTGTCATATTCCTTCTCTACCTCACAGTTTGCTTCCCTTGTTTTCACCATGGGCCATGTAGCCAACTCAGCCCTTTAGATTGACTTTAAAGTCAATGCTCAGGTGGAGTCAGCTGTGAAATTATAACATGTGAATATAATTATAAACAGGAACGGCAGCACTGCTCCTGTTTATCATCATTTCGAGTAGGATTTGCAGCTGTCACTGAGAGACTCCCTGACAGACGTGTACCAGGAGCTGTAGTACGAAGATTCCAGGCATCTTTATTTGAGTGATGGTTATAGCACTGCTTTAATTCTGTGAAGCTGAATAAGCTAACAACATTCATTCTTATAATCACTCACTGGTCTTCTGTTGATGTACAGTCAGTAGTTTTAGTCTGATTCCCAGTAGAAAAGTGCATTCACATAAAGACTGCTATCAAATTCAGTAGCAATTAATGTTCTTGTTATGAATCACAGCACAGAAACGAATAACTTGGACTCTCGTTTGTCCTTCCCAAGAGATGATCCCACAAGATCAAGAGTAGGATGTTTTAGAGATGTCTGTATGTGCATTTGGTGTTGATGGTGCCGTCTTACAGATTTATTCTGGAGACAGCCCCCACAGGAGGGAGAAATAGGTAATGGGTATTTTACTGCCTGTACACTTCTTGTTAAATTGTCTTCATTTTTTCACTTAGCACCTGCCTCACTGAGTACTCATCATCTGCTACTGAGCCATCTGATGTACAACAGATGTTAAGCACTTAGTGAGGCAGAGAAGGAGGTAAAAGTGTCATATCATGATTAAAGACTTGATACAGCTATTATATAGGGTGACCATACTGCTTTGTTCTTACATTTAATGTTACAGGGTATTGAACAGGAGTGAGCACATGTTTTGGATTAAACTTGCAACTGCTATTGTTCAAAGAAGTTAATTTTCTTTTGAAAGTAAAATTATTTCATTAAAAAAATAGACTGCAAAATACTTTAAATACACTTAAAAATGAAGAATTGGCGAGCATTTCGTAAAGAGATAATGCAGTGCAACTTCACGTAGAATTATTTCACCTAGCAAAACACTTAAGATTTATGTTTCTCATTAAGAAGATTCTCATCAGAAACTTGGCTCATGTAGCTAATACATCACCTTTCACAGGATTATCCTATTTTTTTATCATGCTTGTGTAAATATGAGATCATATGGCATGCTTTCCTTACCCAGTAAGTATTGCAGCTGAAAGCACAGCAGACAACTTCTCAGTGCATCCTCTGCAACAGAAGGTTCACGCAGAAGAGCCTCGTCATCCAGCAATAGCAGGCTGATATTCTTGGAGTATACCTGGCAAAGGGTGGATTGTAAGAAGGTGGAGGTGAAGCTGTTATTAAACCATAATTAGTTAACAATTCATTTCCCAGTATATTTTAAGAATTGAGAAGATTTATGGAACATTGTCACACACAACTAGGTAGATTCGTATCGATATACATGATCAAACAAGTTCAGTAGGGATGGAGGGACATGTCCATCCACACAAGGGACGTGGTTCACAAGAAACTGTTTGCAGTAAAAGGTGAGGCAGAGACCTCAGTAGAGGTTTCTGGAGAGCCAGTCAAGGGGTGTGATCTGTGGGGATCATGTGGCTTGTTGTCCTACAAGTCAGAGTAGGGTCTTGATGGGCTGTTTCCTATGAAGACAACAGGTATTCAACTCACAGGACAAACAATAATGTTATGTTTTCGTAGCAATTCCGTCTTGGGCTTAGTACTGCTTTTGTAACTTCAGGCTGCTTTTGAAATGTTGATTTAAATCACTAAATATTAAGAAACAAAAAAAGTTTTAAGAAAATTCTAAAGACTTTCTAGGGAGCTGTAATTCATGATATAATTTGCTAAGAAGTATCCTCTTCTTACTGCATATTTTGTTTCATTAAATTAAATATTAATTTGTCTCTAAAGTAAAGTTATGATTTCAAGTATATGATTCACTAAAATAGCTTTTCATTATGGCTTATAAAATAATTTTGCATGATAGTGAAGGCATAGATATTTCATGGGTCCCATTTTGATTTGAAGCTCATTGAAGTAACAGGGAAGATTCTTGCTGCTGTTACTAGGTTTGGAAGTCAGCAGTTCTGTATCTCTTTGGAAAACCAACACATCCGGCCAATAAATTTTCTAAATCAAATAATAATGCTTACAGTGTCATTAAAAGAATAATTGGAGAGCTCTTTCAATCCTCCCTCAGAAGCTAATTGTCTTAATTTATTATTCATTTCTATAAACAAGAGGCAAATGGTCAAGATAGGCAGCTTTTTTTCCTAACCCTCCATTAACACAATTAGAATATAACTGATTAAATAAAACCGGTTAAAGGTAAAGGAACACTGGGAATATATGCTGAACAATGTGGTGGAGAATGAAGTACCAAGAATTTATCACACCTGAAGAGAAGAATAAAAGTATACTGAATTTTGAACAAAGCATCTTTAATGTGTACTTGAGGGGCTTGAAGTCAGAATTTCAGATTCTGTCCCTGTCATAGCAAAGAGTGTTTCTTACAGGCTTCTACAGACCTCACTTACCAGGGTAACTTTAAAAAGCAAAAAACAGGGAATAATGGGAAAATATAATAAAGTCCAATGACAGAGTTAACAAACATTTTTCTTTCTGGCATCAGACTAAGAAGTGGATCTTGATATGTCAACTGGTGAATAATGGAAGGAAGGAATCAGGAGTGGTATATTCAAGTTTGTACAAAGTACTTAGACAACCAAGCACTAGTTCAGCCACATAACTTTGAAAATTAAAGAATAATTAGACCTAATGTAGTAGAAAAAGGAAAGCTAATCATAGAATCATTTAAGTTGGAAAAAGACCTTTAAGATTATCAAGTCCAACTGTAATCGTAGCACTGCCACTAAACCATGGCCGCAGGCACCACATCCACACAGCTTTTAAACCCTTGCAGAGATGGAGACTCCACCACTGCCCTGGGCAGCCTCTGCCAGTGCCCGACAACCCTTTCAATGGAGAAATTGTATGGAGGGTAGCTATCCTCCGCCCACCTGTTCTCACTAGTCTCTGTCCATCACAAGCACCCCAGGCTACTCCCACCACATCTCTATGACTTCAAGAGGTCATAGGATTGCAACTGTCCATGCCCTCTGCCTGTTTCCTGCGCTGTTTGTATCCAGGCACTTGAGATGGGTCCCTGGCTATACTGCTTTCTGGTAAGAGTGTTTTTCCCTAGATTCCCGTAGTCCTCCAGCCCCAGGCTGACATTGCTTGAAGCCCTTCTCACAGGGTCATCAGTCTGTTGACCAAGATGTTACCTGTTATTTTCTCTGGAACCCCAAATCTCCCCAGGCGTCATACAGCCTCAAAGAGCATCCATTGGCTGTAAAAGCCTAAGCCCTGCCTGTATGATTGTTGACCTTGGGGAGGCATCTGCTTCTCAACAAGCCTTTCCCCTTGACTGCAGGGTCCTCTATCTTCTATTTCTAAGAGAAAAAGAAAGCATTCAGAATGATATTCCAATGTAAATTTATCTAATTAAGGATGAGTGCCTTAAAAAAGTAGGTGCTGCTGACATTTTATGTACTTTCACTTAATTTACTTCATTTACTTGAGTGAAAGCAATAAATTTACAGAGAGTAAAACATTCCTTAATGGCAACATTTTTCTTTTAAAAAAGTAGTTAAGCAAGGCAATTTATTTTATTTTTTTAAAAAAGAATTTATGTTTTTAAACTGATCGATGACATGCAAGTATAAATAGAACTTCTTGAAATCTTGCTCATTAAAATCATGTAAAAAAATCAAGATAAGGTAAAAAAATATTAGAAAGTTATTGTCTTGAACTTTATTTGGAGTAATGAGAAAACATCTTCCTCCCTAAAATTCTTGGTCTCCTTGCAGCTGCTAATGATTAAATATATAGTTGTTTCAATGAGCTAAATACAAAGTTACAAACTGATAACTAAGTTTTGGAAAGCAAAATTAATTGTGCGGCTGTGTAATTTCATGCAGGCCTTCAGACTGCTTCTTCCATCCCCTAAAAAAGGAGTAAGAAAATAGCCTTATTAAAACTAAAAGGAACAAAAAAAATTACATTAAAGATTTTGCTTCTCATAATAATGTACTGACATTAGATCATTTAGGGAAAAAAAGAGTTTTAAAGACTACGAATGGAGAAAAGAGGAACCTAAACAAAATTAACCCTTGACAGTAAATTAGTTTTGTTGGTTTAAGTAGGCTTAGTCCCACAATAAATAATTCTCCTTATCCAACAGTGCCCTCTTCCTCACCAGGTCTCCCTCTTTCTGTTGCCTTTGTGGACCAAGAGGATTCCTACCAACATCTGCTAATCTAACATAGTCATGTGGCTTTCCTTGGCTTTGGAGCTCAGGCACTGTTAGCTTTCTTTGGACTGGACTATGTCACGCGAACATATTCTTAGATGCTACAAAATATACAGGACAGTTGATGTTTTCTGAGAGTGAGGCTAGCAGATTTAGTCTCTGTGTTTCACACTTTGTGATATACGGAAAATATTTACCCTAAGTCTTCAAATGTTTTTGCTCTGCTGAGATGAATACAGAACCCCAGCTGTAAGCTCAGAGTTGGTCTGTGCAAAATGAAGTTTTCTGGAAATGTACTCCTAATATATAACAGAAATTTCCAAAGGCATGGATTTCTATTCACAGGAGAAGGGAGAAGAGGAAGGGGATGCTAAAATTCCCATTTGCAACCCTGATCCATATCAGCCATTGAAGCGCTCAACCTTGATTGAGTAGTCATGCGATGCCAAAAGGTTTCTACCTTACAGGCAGAAAACTTGGGAGATTAAAAAGAAAATTACATATTCTTGAAATCTGCCTAGTTATCTGTCCAAGATAACAAATTAAAAGAAGGTAACAACTTCATGAAGGCTGTTGTGAAGCAAATGGCACAACCAAAAGAAAAGTAAAACCCCCAGATTTCCATATTACACACCCAGCAGATTTTGGAACTCAGTATCAGCTCTTACATGAGCATAGAGACCCATAAAGAGTTAGGAAAAAGCTGTAATGAAAAATATTTGAAAGGTTAGTTTTGATGCTTTGGACAAGGATCTTTTCTGTTTTGATTGCTGTGATGCATCATAGAGGTGGTAGCAATAAGATAGACAATGTGAGACCTAGCCTGGCTGGAAAGCTTATTCTGCAATGGGAAAGAGGATCTTAATACACCCCAACTGTGGTTCCCAGGAGTTGTCAGGACGACCTCAGTAAGTACAGATTACTCACAAAACAACCCAGAGTACAGGAACATCCTGTTCTACTTAGGAGAGCAATAGCTTTAATGATCTACTCACTTTTGGAGTAACTTTTATATTGTGACATTGACCTTGCTTGTAGAATGGACATTATGATTTTTAATAAGGAAATTAAGGAATAAACTTGCCAAAGTATTTTTGCTTAATGCTGACTTCCAAATAAGCACAATGAAGAATGGTGTTTGGGCACTCATGTCATAGATGTTATTATATTTGCTTATACTTCTAGAAAATGTTAATAGTCTGTGTGTGAGTGCGTGTGTGTGTTTAAACACACGACTGCCCAAAAAAAAACATGATTCCCACTCCCAGCTAAAAAAAGCAAAAGGAAAAAGATTAAACAAAGTCACCAGGGTATACACTGATATAATTTTGCTGATATTTCATGTTTCTAAGGAATCAGACTTTGAGATTTTTAGCTGTAGTAGTTATTATATAGACAGAAAAAAACCCCCAAATTTAAGATTTCTGAAGTATTAAGTTCTCAAGAAAGATTCAGATGTGACTTAAAAAGTAAATCACTGGTGAATGAGGTTCTTGCCTTTTCGTTTTGAAACAATTACATGAAAAGGGAAGAACCCTTGCAAGCATCGTCATTCATGTGGTAACAATAGATCTGAGTCTGCAGCAGCCAAAACAAGTTCTTCAAACTGTGCATTACTGCGATTATTAAGAACTAAAAAATAAGGACAAAGAAATTAGATAATTTTTCTCTTGACTACTTCCATCTAACTCTATTGTTCCTATTGTCTCTCTTCTAGCAGCTGTGCCTCAGCAGCCTAAAATGTTGGTTTCAGTGCCTGATTTCTCAGTGTGATGTAGGACAAACTGTTGCTTTTAGTGAAATCAAAGTGAGATGACAAGAAGACTGTTAAAGTGATCTTTTAATTTAATCTCCAAAGATGAAAAGTAAACACAGCATGCTCATGTGTGGCTTCCTGTAGGGATATTCTTGTGCTGGAAGACATTTGAAGAATCTGTTTAGTGCAGTGCGGGGTCCTGTTTGCTATTCTTGGAAAGCATTTTGGCTCACTGTCTATAAATCAGAGAAGCTCCAACCAGTTATAACGAAGCTCATGAGCTAACAAAAATCGTCATAATGAAGGAGTTAAATGTTACAATTATGCACAGTTAGATACATACAAGGATCTCCCTGATGAATTATGAGGAAAAATAATCTAAACTGCGTGGGATTTTAAGATATTGACCTTAAGATTCACATTTTCAATATAGGATGGGAGATGATGTGATTGAGAGCAGCCATGAGGAGAAGGATGTGGGGGTGCTGATTAATGAGAAGCTCGACATGAGCTGGTGATGTGCGTGCACAGCCAACCGTGTGCTGGGCTGCACCAAAAGCAGCGTGGCCAGCAGGGCGAGGAAGGGGATTCTGCCCCTCTGTTCCCCTCTTGTGAGATCTCATCTGGAGTATGGTGTTGAGTTCTGGAGTCCTCAACATAAGAAAGATATGGAGCTGCTGGAACAGGTCCAGAGGAGGCTACAAGGATGATCAGAGGGCTGGAGAACCTCCCATCCGAGGGCAGGCTGAGAGAGTTGGGGTTGTTCAGCCTGGAGAAGAGAAGGCTCCAAGGAGACCTTAGAGCGACCTTCCAGTACCTGAAGGGGCTACAAGAAAGCTGAGGAGGGACTGTTCACAAAGGCTTGTAATGATAGGATGAGGAGCAATGGGTATAAACTGGAGAGGGGCAGATTTAGACTAGACAGAAGGAGGAATTTCTTCCCCATGAGAGTGGTGAGGCGCTAGCCTAGGTTGCCCAGGTTAGCTGTGGCTGCCCCATCCCTGGAGGTGTTCAAGGCCAGGTTGGATGGGCCTTGGGCAGCCTGATCCAGTGGGAGGTGTCCCTGCCCATGGCAGGGGGCTTGGAACTGGGTGATCTTTATGGTCCCTTCCAACCCAAACTATTCTATGATTCTAAGTCAGTTACAGAAAAATGCTGTTAGGCTGCCTTGACAGAGATACAGTGAGAACAAGTGCATCAGCCAAATGTTCCTGTTGTGCCTGTGAGTTTATAAGGAAACTCTGGTGATTTTGCATTGTTAGAAGGCTATTTATACATGTATTCATCTGACAGCAGATGCTATCATCTGACTTTAGTGCCTTACTCTGCTACTGAAAACAGCTTTATTTTTCTCTTTCTGATAAAAAATAACAAGGTTGTGTTTATTGTGTACAGGTCTCTCCTTGTGTTAAAATGACTTATTTTAATGTTGCAGATCTTCCAACTACTGGCTCAACCGCATCCAGTCCTTTCTCTACTGCAATGAAAACGGCCTCCTGGGAAGCTTTTCTGAAGAGACTCACACGTGCACTTGCCCCAATGACCAGGTTGCCTGCCATGGGTTCCTTCCCTGCACAGTTGGAGATGGCTCTGCCTGCCTGAGCTGTGCTCCTGACAATCGCACCCGCTGTGGAAGCTGCAACACCGGCTACATGCTGAGCCAAGGGGTTTGCAAGCCGGAGGTGGCAGAAGCGACAGAGCACTACATTGGCTTTGAGACCGACCTTCAAGATCTAGAAATGAAGTATTTATTGCAGAAGATGGACCGGAGAATTGAGGTCCATGCCATTTTCATCAGCAATGACATGCGTCTCAACAGCTGGTTTGATCCTTCTTGGCGCAAGCGGATGCTCCTTACCCTTAAGAGTAACAAGTACAAGTCAAGCCTGGTCCATATGATACTGGGCCTCTCTCTTCAAATCTGCCTAACTAAAAACAGCACCTTAGAGCCTGTTCTTGCTGTTTATGTCAACCCTTTTGGGGGCAGCCACTCTGAGAGCTGGTTTATGCCTGTGAATGAGAACAATTTCCCGGACTGGGAGCGGACTAAACTGGACTTACCCCTTCAGTGTTATAACTGGACACTGACTCTGGGCAACAAGTGGAAGACATTTTTTGAAACTGTACACATCTATTTGAGGAGTCGAATAAAGTCAAATGGTCCAAATGGCAATGAGAGCATCTACTATGAACCCCTGGAATTTATTGATCCCTCCAGAAATCTGGGCTACATGAAAATCAATAACATCCAAGTGTTTGGCTACAGCATGCACTTCGACCCAGAAGCAATTCGAGACTTGATTTTGCAGTTGGACTACCCCTATACTCAGGGATCACAGGACTCAGCACTTCTGCAGTTGTTAGAGATACGGGATCGTGTAAATAAACTCTCTCCACCTGGTCAGCGTCGCCTAGACCTCTTCTCTTGCTTGCTCCGTCATAGACTCAAACTGTCTACCAGTGAAGTGGTGAGGATTCAATCTGCTTTGCAGGCCTTTAATGCCAAATTGCCAAACACAGTGGATTATGACACAACCAAATTATGTAGTTAACCATAAATGTGAAGCACAACAGAAAACCTTGAAGGAGTTTTTACAGTGCTTTTGTGGAACAGTTTATGTTTGGAAGAGTAAATTTAAATTGTCTTTTCAATATCTGTCTTATATCAGTCAATACTGTTGGATGGCAATTTACACACATGAACTCGCTGACAATGAATATATATTATACCTGCAGTTTTGGTTTATGAATGAAATAAATACTGACACCATTCTAGAAGACATTCTACTTTTTACAATAAATTTCATTTGTAATTTTATATGTTCCGTGGCAATGCTTTTGTGCATTACATCCTCTAGAGGGAACATAGAAGGATACCAATAAAATTTTGTAGTTGAACACTTATTAAAAAGAAATGCTGTGGGATTATTTTTTCTTACACAAAAGTAATAACTTTGATACACTTTTGTGTGCACTGAACACAGAGGGTGTAGGTAAAGAGGAGGTCACTCAAGATTTTAACAGGAACTGTAGAAAAGTCAAAGCCATGGAATA
Organism: Phaenicophaeus curvirostris; assembly: GCF_032191515.1. Classification (NCBI taxonomy): domain Eukaryota; kingdom Metazoa; phylum Chordata; class Aves; order Cuculiformes; family Cuculidae; genus Phaenicophaeus; species Phaenicophaeus curvirostris. Next base: position 9,115,556 of record NC_091399.1, on the reverse strand, counting down.
TTTCTGTCCTTAGGATGTGGATCTAAATGTTGATGCTGAGCTAAAGTGACAACTGTAATGATGCTTTACTTGCTTTACCTGAGACTTCCCTAAGATGTGCCCTTTTCAAGGTGCTGAACATGACACACCAACAGAGTGATATCCCATAGTTTAGGCTGGACAGGAGGTCAGTGTTGAAGATGCACAGTAATGAAGGGTTGCATTAGCTCACAGGAGAGAGGCAAGAGCCTGTCGTTGCAACTGATATTCTGACACAAAACAAACAACCTTGCCCAGCCAAAGCACTTTTTGATAGTCTCCATAATCCTTTGCTTTGCATATTTACAGAAAGACTTAAGCATGTGTATACATTACCTCCTCCCAAACACACACTATAATATTTATCTAGAATTGCCTTTTTTGAACTATTTACCTAAATATCATCCATGCTGATAAGATTCAAATTAATTTAAAAAAAATCCCTGACAAAGCAAGTGTTTAGTATGTGAATATGATTTTCATTGATACAGATAATATCCTTTCAGTGCAAGATTTTTCAGTTTTGAAAAATATACGCTTTTACAGATACATTACGGGTACCGAAATCTAGTTAATAGAGCTGAAAGTGCAAATAAATATGTCATTATCAACTAACGAAAATAATTAAATGGGCATGACTATGGATCAGAATTAGGCACTTGGGTATTTTACATGTTTTTCTGTGTACAGATATCACTTGTTAAGTGAACTATAACCCTGGGTTGCAGAGCAGATAATGCCCACAGAGGCTTGTGTGGGTTTCTGAGACGGTCTAGGTTTACAAAGTTGGCAGTGTGGCCGCACCACATACTACACGGCTCTGGAACATAGAATGCCTGGAGGAGCAGGAGTCATAATTTCTGCTTCTCTTCACCAAGCCTACAACACTGATGTGTGAATTATGATTAAGGAAACAGTTTTACCTCCCAAAAATGGTGCAGATGTTTCCTTCCCTGCAGATTATTTCTGGGATGATAATGTGCATCCAGGATGATCAGTGTCTCTTGTGCATGTGCTTACATATTCCTCTTAATTTTATGGTATATTTTGGTCCAACGTATGAGTATATGAAAGAGAAATACAGCTAAATGACAACGCAAGGAACAATAGCCGATGCAGGGTTGTCTACTCTCTGGACACAGCCTCTCTACTTCTTGCATGTCTGCCTATGATCTCTTTTTCAACACTGATTGAGCAGAGAAGAGGTTAAAACCACCTGGAAGGCAAAGATGGTTTCGGTCTGAGAACAATAGTTCCCTAAGAAGGTCTAATCCAGAGCATGGCCACCTTCTGAAAGCATTACAAGAGCTTTCTCTTTTTTTTAAAAAAAAAAAAAAGCGTTTTATCATTTGTCAGCTGACATGAAAGTGGAAGGAGGAGAGGGTTAAAACAAAACTAGGTATGTGCCTATCGAACTATGACTCTTTTGTGAGGAAAGGAGGAAGAACAAAGAATCTCTGAAGTCCCTTTAGGATCTCATCACAGGTGCATAACTCCCTCTAAGAGCATTTAGATACACCAGACTTAAATGCAACAGGAGGCAAGAAATACAAAGACTAGGTACAATCACTTAGCATGAATGGGACACAAGAAAATTTGCCAAAATTAGTTTTGAACACAAAATTTTGTCTTACATTTTTTCCTTGCTCTCAGCAAAGAAGAAACTTTACACACTCGTTGTCCATAAAAGAATAACGAAAAATAATTGATACTATAAATGCATAGTTCTTTTAAATGTACTTTTTATTGACCTCCCCCATCCTTTCATCTCTGTTACTCACTGTATCAGTTATGTATTAGGATGTAACTCCTATGCCTGCAAAATTAAGGCATTGTAACATGAGAGAAAATAATCATCATGTGAGTTAGATTTCCAGATAATTTTAAATAACTATACGTCTTGTGTATAATCATAAATTTTCCAAGTAAGTCCTTCCTTACAACAACAAAGAAAATCCCAACCTCCAGACTAATAAAACATAATTAAAACTATTTCCAGGAGGAGATGGTGATATATGATGTATACATCTTGCTCAATGAACACTATTAATTCAGCCAGTTCTGTTTGCAGAAGCTGAAAACAGTTCATATTCTGTTCTAACAGGGTAACAAACTTATCACAGCATTTAGTAACAATGTAAATTGCTTTGGTTCCACTAAGTATGTTTTTAAAAGACATGCCATAGACTACAAAGTACTTCTACAGTCTATCAGTGATCTGGAAATTATCTCTTCTTTCAAACTGGGCCTGTCCCACTGACGTTCAATGAATTTTATTTCTCCATTTCTGTCCAACGCTTAAAATTTCACTACCAAAATCAGCATTTCTTGAGGGGACTAGTTTGACAGCATTAGAAATGAAAGATTTTGTTTAACAGCAGGACAACAATGCTGTGTGGTTGCACAAAATGGGAAATACCAATTCTTAGTTAAAAGTTTTATCTGGTCCACTGATCACATTAAAGTCTCTAGCCAACCGGAATTTAGTTACAAACATGGAAAACTACGAAGCATTTATTTTCATGCATTATTTCTCAGCTTTTAACAGTTTAAGAGATCAAAATGGACAAATGCAACCGATTTTGATTGAAAATAAATCAGTGTTATTTCTAGTGAGTCTTAGATTAAATTGAATATATTAACAATAGCTTTTTTTCTCTTATCAGAAAAAGCAATGTAATCCCTGTCATATTTCATTATTAGAATAAGATGGGGTAATTTTATCACTTCAGTTCATCCCAGATATATTTGAAATTTTTTATGTATTTATTAAAGTAGCTGGATTACAATCACACAGACAGAGAATAAAGTTGGTAAAAGCTAGAACATAAAGATCTCAGCTACACGGAGCAGTAATCTCCCTGCAAGTCCAGATATTTGACTTTAAGGTTAATAGATGCCATTTCCACCTAAGGACTCTAGGAACAAGAAGGTGAACTTGCTTTGTGAGCAAGCTCTTTGTGACACTGATAGGAGGTAACACGTTTCAGATCACTGATGCCATCCATGGAGGCATTCACCTGGGAAACTTAAGACATCTAAAATTAGGGTTTTAAGAGAGAAGCATAAGCTTTTTCCATTTCCAGAAAAGCTCTGGAAGAAGATTCAGGCATCACAATAGCCTATGCCTGTCCACCAACTATGCAAAGATCCCAGGCTCCTAACCTAAGTTCAATATTAAAAGTTGGGCAGCGTGAATAACCAAGACATGCACAGAAATGGGCAGAAGTCCTAAGGCTGTTATTCACGCAAAATCTGTTGAGCCTAGGACAATTCCCCAGGAAAATCAATGATATAAGTAAGAGACTGGGGGGTAGGGGAAGAAAAAAAAGATGAAAGAAAAGATCAGTCATCGAAAGAGGCAGTTATTAAAAAAAAAGCAGTAAGAAATTAATGCAGACCATATTTGGCCATTGCATGATCATGCAGGAAGCTGCTTTGGTCAATGCACTGACATTCAGCAAGGTGTGATGTAGCTTAACCACTGCAGAATCAGGCCTTCTGGAGGTATCAGGGAAGACTTTATAGTGACCTTCCAGTACCCAGAGAGGGCCTCCAAGAAAGCTGAGGAGAGACTGCAAAGGCCTGTAGTGATAGGACAAGGGGCAATGGGTATAAACTGGAGAGGGGCAGATTTACACTAGACAGAAGGAGGAATTTCTTTACTATGAGAGTGGTGAGACCCTTTTCCAGATTGCCCAGGGAAGCTGTGGCTGCCCCATCCCTGGAGGTGTTCAAGGCCAGGTTGGATGGGGCTTGGGCAGCCTGACCTAGTAGGGGTTGGAACTGGGTGATCTTTAAGGTCCCTTCCAACCCAAACTATTCTATGATTCTATTTCTAAAATACTAGGAGAAAATGTAAAATCTGCCTATGAAATATGATGTTTGTATTTACAACTGAGTTTCCTGTGGTAAGTTCTGTGAAATTTCCCTAAATCAAGTTAAACTTGGGAATATCAGCCTGCCTCATAAATCACCAGTCTGAACGAGGCATGCTTCAAGTGATGCACGTTGGAGTTAGGAGCATGAGGATAAATTTGATGACATGAAATGAGCCTGCAGATCTGGATAAAACTGTGAATAGGCACTTTTTATGCCTTGCAGAGACAACTACAAACGAAGCCTGTTTTTGTAAAATACAGGATGAGGTGTCCGCATGTGAAAGCCACACTGCTGTGGCCTCACCTGATCTAGTTGCAGGGGGCAACTATAGAACAGTATGAATGCAGCCCCTTCATCTTAACAAGTTTGTCACAGGGGTAAGAACGAGATCTTGTTTCTCCTTAAAATATTATTACCTATTCATAATGTAAAGCTCCACTGTATGACTGTACAAGACTTCATATACAATCCATTAGACATCGTGGAAGGCATCAGTGTCCAGCTTCCACTTATTAACAGAGGCACTCACCGAGTAACTGAACTTCATCTGGGAGGTGTTCAGAGAGTTCTTAGTCTTGCAAGAAAGGACTACCTGGTGGCTGAAAGCACCTATGTCCGGCTCCTGGTTAGTGTTTAACCATCATTTAGGGAGCACAGTGACCCTGAGGGCTGCAGAGAGGAGCTGCCAACAAAGATGCAGCAGTTTGCGTGCTAGTTCAGGGTGGGATGAAATGTCCCAGGATTCTGCCTGAGCTACTTTGAGATAGTAAAGTCTCTGCTAGTGTTCTGGTAGGAAAGCTGATAATTATTTCAGACCATGGTGACACAACACAGAATACTGCTCCTGTAAAAAAAACTCCTGGGCTGTTCTTAGTGTATGAGATGCACCAATCCAGCCAGTGCTGCTGAGAGAAAATGTGGTTAGTCATTCAGGTGATGGGCAAGTGTCTGGTGCTGCCTTGGGAGCAGAGATTGGAACGATCAATTGTAAAGCACAGTGAGAAAGGGCAGAAGTTCTGAAGGGGAAAATCTGGAAGGTTCTGTAGGAAGAATTCTGAAAGAGTTCCACTGTGGGTAAGGTACTGCCATGGTGAAGAATACATGTGAAGAAAAAGGATAGGCCAGTGATACAGTTTTCCTAGTGTACAGGCATGTTTTCCTAACAAATCACAAAATTCTGTAGAAGAAATTCTCATCTCCTTCCCCTGCATGAACAGGAGCAGTTGCTAAAAATCAGGACTTAGTCTTTGCTGTAGGTGTGCATCTTCCCCCAGACTGCTGTTTCACTAAGACTGTGTGTAAAGATCTTCTGGACAAGAAGAAAGAGCAAGTGTGCCAACACTGTTGAAATACTCATATTCCAGGAAAATTTCAGAACAGAGTGAAAGAGTACATTGGTCTGTTATCTGAGACCTGAAAAAATGTCAAATCAGGCCTGTACACATGATGGCATAGGAGCCCTAGCTCTCAGGTAATGCCTTTACTCTCTCTTTAGCTGATAGCTTTCCTTAATTCTTAGCCAAAGTACACTGGCTGAAGAGAACGGACTGAAAGCTGAAATGCAGACAGTGCAGTGATGCACTCAAAATCTTAACATAAGTACATAAAGATGAAGCTGAATGTTACTTGAAGTAGTCAACCTTCTTTAACAGTCCTAAATGCCAGACCCCCCAAATCCAAACAAAACCCAAAATGCAAGTATCTCAATGGAATCCATAACTTTTTCTTTGGATCAAAAGTTCTGTCTGTTTACTAAACAATCAATCCTATCCTAAGCCCAGAAGCTTTATGTATTACTTTACCCAGAATTTAGGGCCCAGTGGAAAGAGTCACAACCCATGATTTGATAATATAAAGTATTGCTTTCAATCCTGAACTGCAGAAAATTCAACAGAAGTGTGGGCAATGGTGGACCAAGCTGGCTACAAATTCATTTGATGGTCTCCAATATTTAACTTCTGCCCCCTCTGCAGTCTGGGTGAGGATATGGAGCTAAAATCTCTATGATCTGACAGATGATCTACCTCCCACCCCTGTGATGGCCTAGTTTCCAGTTAGAAGGATGTTGGCTTGCCTTTGTTTTCATTTCCAGAGTGCTTCATTAAGTTTACAAATGTTTCATTAAGTTTTATTAAATGCATTAAGCTGAGAGTAAGGAGCTGCACTTTGCACACTGGGTGAAATAGATTCCGCGGAAAAAGCCTGTTATCGAGAGTGATCAAGAATGATCTATGCATGCTTTGGCTTGAAGGAAGGTGGTTTTTACTTGCTATTTCTTTAAGGGGATGAATTAACATTTTGCAAATGGATCATAAAAATCATAACATTATAGAATTGGGTTGGAAGGGACCTTAAAGATCATCCAGTTCCAAGCCCCCTGCCATGGGCAGGGACACCTCCCACTGGATCATGTTGCTCCAAGCCCCATCCAACCTGGCCTTGAACACCTCCAGGGATGGGGCAGCCACAGCTTCCCTGGGCTACCTGTTCCAGTGACTCACCACCCTCATCATGAAGAAATTCCTCCTTAAGTCTAGTCTAAATCTGCCCCTCTCCAGTTTATACCCATTGCCTGTTGTCCTATCACCATAAGCCTTTGTAAACAGTCCCTCCTCAGCTTTCTTGTAGCCCCTTCAGGTACTGGGAGGTCGCTATAAGGCCTCCTGGGAGCCTTCTCTTCTCCAGGCTGAACAACCCCAACCCTCTCAGCCTGTCCTCATATGGGAGGTGCTCCAGCCCTCTCATCATCTTTGTAGCCTCCTCCGGACCTGTTCCAACAGCTCCATCTCCTTACACTGAGGATTCCAGAACTGGACACCATACTCCAGATGAGGTCTCACAAGAGAGGAATAGAGGGGCAGAATCCCCTCCCTCGCCCTGCTGGCCACACTGCTTTTGATGCAGCCTAGGACATGGTTGGCCTCCTGGGCTGCGAGCGCACATAAGCTTTTCTACAGCACAACAGATTGTATGAACACAAGCCATAGTGTACCTCCATCTAAAATATGGGAATTACATAATATGCAAATTGCATAAGGTAGAAGATATATGATTGTCATACATAAAATATCCATAGCTATCGTATCCCATTTCTTACATATTAACCTTACAACGCTGCAAAACCCATAACCTTGCAAAACTGTGGGTTGTTTGGGTTTTTGGTGGTGTGTTTTTTTGGTTTTTTTTTTTCCTGCCTGTGATTTCAAGAAGTTATAGCATTTAACACTGCCTACATTCTCCTATAGTCCAGTTTCCCCATAGTTTGCATCAAAGTTTCTCCACATTTTGAGTCACTCAGACCTCTAGTCTTTGTTTTGCTCTCAAAAATTTCAGTTAGCAGTATGAGCAGGAAAAAAACAACATCTTGTCATTCCTTGGCAGTGAAAACAATAAGAAAATTGCTCAGGAGAAGTAATGCACCAAGCAGCACAAGACAGCTTTATCCAGCAGTACTTTAGTTTTAATGTGTTTTTGCAACGAGAACTGAGAATTAATTTGGGCTTTACTACAATGCTGCATCATTAACTTCCAAACACCTCTAGAGGTTTTCTGTTTCTCTGGTTTCATTGTCAGATCTGGAATCAGACTGCACTAGCCTTTAGTTCAGGTGCAGTATCGACCTCAGGCTTATGCAGCTCTGCTCTTCTCTTACAGAAATGTTCTATTTCTCTTCTCTTCTTCCTGATGTTTTTCTTTTTTTCTTGAAAGTTTGAGATAAAATCTTCTGTACTAATCCTTACTTTCACATCTAGAAACTGACAGTTAACACGAGATGACAGGAACACCCTATTCAACAGCTACGTGAATAATAGCAACGGTGAACAGAGGCCAGAAATACCATTTTGTGACTTTTAAAATTCTTTTTCTCATTCTATTTTGGAGAAAATGTTAATCTTTAAAAGGCTTTCTAAGAAACATATTCTGCCAATATCTAGGTTTTGCCTGGGAATTTTGGTTTTAATTTCATCTCCTCTTGATCAGTGGATTTACCAGGACCTGATTAAAATTTAAGTGAGAAAGGCTGTCAAAACAGAAACAGCTCCATGAGATATTTAGCTTACAATGAAATGGAATTTTCTACTGAAAATCTTTCTGACATGCCTCAGTGAGTGATAAAAACTTTGACAGGTCTCTCTTGTGTGGGAAGATTTAAGAGAGTGTATGTGTCATGCACACGTTCACCTCAGTAACTCCTTTTACTTGTAGTAACAAGTTCTTTCTTATTCACTCACCAGGCTTTACATCACCACCTGCAAGGAGAGCTAGGTGTCAATGCCAAACTCAAATCAATAAAGAGCTGAAGTACCTGTAATGGTGCCAGAGGTAATGTCTCAATTAATCTTGCTGAATTAATGTCTGCTTCATTTCCAGGAAGTCCAAAAGCATACGTAATAGACTCGTTAGGCACTATTAAAACACTAAGAGAAAAATGGTGCTGCTCTAATTTGGATTACTCCATTTGCAGGAGGACTTATGTATGAAGACCATCATCATGAGCTAGTTTGATTCAGGGAAAAAAAACAGAGAAAAATGCAGTCCCTTTATATTGTTCTTTGCTACCAGGTAGAAAAGCAAACAGGAATATTGTTCCTCCACTGTACTACCGCAAGGAGCACACACATTTGCTGCCAGTTCAGCCTAAAAGTAATCACTAGTTCTGGTGGATTTGTGATACTGCAGAGAGACCAAGCTGCTCTTGAGGTCCTGATATATCTGAAGAGGAAATTCTAGCATCAACATCCATTGCAGAGAGTGAATGTTGCTCAAGACTCTTGGACACGTGCAAGTCCATGATAGAGACTGCAAGAGCCCGGTCTCCGTGAGCTCTGTACTTGCTTCACAGAGAATGAGTGACTTGTGCTGTCTCTCCAAAGTCAGGGTGGAGGCACCTGCTGCCGTTCTCTGCTATCGTTTCTTTTGCAGTCCTCAAGCTATATAATCTGGCTGTATGCAATGGTGACGAAGCTTTCTAACAGCACTGCTGATAATGCTGTTATTACTTGGTAATTTCTTCCATTGTGAACATAGGAATGCAATGATTGTTTGCCTGATGCTCGATTGTGATTTTGGCAATACAGACCTGCACTTGCTAACAACCAAGAAAGTATCTGATTAACTCCTTTCTTCTGTACTTTAAAATGTAGTTAAGTCTCTCCATGCTCCTGCTGGGCCAGCTAGCAGGAGGGCTCCTCTTAACTTCCTCCATTGTTTAGTAACAAAACAGCTGTAGGAGTTCATGTGAATGCCTGAGCAGCAGAAACACTGCCATGTTGTTCCAGCACAGTGCTTTTTGCACATCTTCAAAGCAAAATATACACGCACGTAAGCAGCATGCTAAGTCTACCGCTGTGTAATTTAGTTCTGCTGGCTGTCAAACACAGTAATTCAATACAAGTCACTGCAAAGCTGCCACTAAGGAGAGGCAAAGGGATTTGAAATGTAAGAGCTTCTCTGTGATTCATAATGAAAACTATCCATAAACATTAGAAAACAGTGCATTTCTTAAAATATTCAGAGCTTCATTCTTTGAGGTCTTGTGTACTTCTGGAGAAGTCACTAAACCTTCCTGTACCCGAAGGGGCTACAAGAAAGCTGGGGAGGGACGGTTCACAAAGGCTTGTGGTGACAGGACGAGGAGCAATGGGTATAAACTAGAGAGGGGCAGATTTAGACTAGACTTAAGGAGGAATTTCTTCATGACAAGGGTGGAGAGGCACTGGCTCAGGTTGCCCAGGGAAGCTGTGGCTGCCCCATCCCTGGAGGTTTTCAAGGCCAGGTTGGATGGGCCTTGGGCAGCCTGATCCAGTGGGAGGTGTCCCTACCCGTGGCAGGGGGCTTGGAACTGGATGATCTTTAAGGTCCCTTCCAACCCAAACTATTCTATGAAACGGTGAAAGCATTCCCTCAACAGGAGTCTCTACAGGGTTAGGAATAGGCTCAGATAGTTGCTTATTGAGAAAAAATATAGCAAAATCCACATACGGCTCAGATTGAACATTATGTGTGATTCTAAGATTTTCTTACACATTTTTCTTGATTTTTCTTAACAAAAATTTGCAAATTATACATAAATAGAATAATAATTTTGGGAGTGGCAACATCACCACATTTAGAAGATCCTTTGCAAATCATATTTAATCAGAGTAGGATACAATCCTAAGCCTACAGGTGATCAGTAGAAAAAAAATACTACAGAAGATTGACATCAGTATTATTACAATATGCTCAAAAATATAACTAGAAGTCACCAGTACTTTAAACAGTCACTCAGCAGCTATCCGTCGGTGTCTTCACAGGACAAAATTTCTACCCTTTTGTATATATGACTGAGAGAAGTATCATCTAGTGAATAATTAATTGAAAAGCACCTGCAGCACATGGAGGATTTGGAAATGAAATCAATAAAAGGGCACCTGAAACTCATATTATTAAATTTCAATGTCTGACGATGAGGGAGAAAGTAGTATGTGTGTGGTCCTCACTCAGTGACAGCTGTATGTCACTAGGCTGGAATTTAGCTCAGCCCTAAAACAGCCTTGTGTGTAGAATTTACATTAGGCATTATGTAGCATTTCTTCACATTTATGATGTTGCCATTGATATCAGAATCTGGCCATAAGCACTCATAGAAAACTCAGACACCTTATAGCTCCACTATAGTTTGCAGCCAATAAGGCAATAAATGTCTCCTCCAGAGCAGCTTATTAATTCTAACCCTCACAAATAACAACATTATCACTGTTCAATGATGGAAGGCCAATAAATTTTAACAATAACCAAAGCAAACATAATGCCCTAAAACACAAGTGAATGAACTGTTTCAACAGAGCCAGATGAAAATCAAGGTAACATTAAGAAGCATAAATACAGTGCAGTACTGAAAACTTTGGACTACTTCAGTCCTCCAAGAACCAATAAGCTTCCAAGTTGTCTCCTCTCTATGAGAGCAGAAACTCCCATCAGACGTCATCATATGCATGCAAATGCATGATTGGATGAAAATACTGATAGTTAAGTACCAATGATACAAAATCATATTGTCAGAAAGATTTGCTGTTTTGAAAGCTTGAGTTTAAGTACAATTCGGTCAGTCGAAAGCTCTTAATATACACAGTCCCTTATGCTGGATTAAACCAAAGCCAGTGCTTCCCACTCCTCAGACAACTATTGACCTCTCTTGCGAGGGGCAAGGCTTATTAAAAATCAGCAAGAGAACATGCATTGACCCTCCCACTGAGTCTGCAGTTGCAAACAGAATGTATCACTATTCTAATGAACTGCATCAAGGGATAAACAATTATTTTTTTTGGTTCTTTGTATCTCCTTGCTGGCACATTTTAGTGCATTATACAATATCAATAAAAAGTGCCTCACATACAGAATTACAGAACATGGGGCTGGTTGAAACAGGATTCAGTCCATTTTCTTAGACCAAGGCAGCACTAACAATCCAAATACAGTTCCTGGCAGATGGTGGTTGACTTTGCCCTCAGAGAATTTCAGTAACTGAACCTCCACAACCCTCCCATGCAATGTATTCCAGTGCTTCACAACTCTTACATTAGCTGCCAGAGCATGGCTTTAATATCAAATTGGAGCAAGAAAATATCATGGTTTAAGCCATATGTTTCTACTTTCCTCACAATTGATGGGAGAAGTGGATAATTTCCTTTCCATTTGAAGTTTGTTATAAAGTCCATTGTTTTCTTTCCAGCGTAAACATGCAGAAGAAAGTTATGGAGAATTAATGATCTTGCAGTCCCTCTAAGGACTTTGAAATAACCTAGATAGCTCTCACTAAATTAATTATTGAATTTTCTCTAATTAAAAATTGTTCATAAGAAATGCTTCCTAACAACACAAGGGAAGCTTGACACGTCTGGTGAAAAACTGCGCTTGCATTTTCAGTGTTTGATTACCAAAACAAAGTTGGATGAACCTTTAAAAGGTCTTGCAAAAGCCAAAACACAGTTTCTCTGCAGATAGAGTACTTGCTTCTATTTATTGATCCCAGTGTTTCCAAGACAGATTTTCTTACCTAGTCATTACAAATGTGCTCTTTCTCCCCACTGCTAGTCTTGCAAATGATTTGTACCTTCTGTAGGGTAGCATCCATGCTTTCTCTCAATCCCATTTCAGATCTTGCAGTTCCTAGCACAGTTCTCTAAGAATTCTTGATTTTGCATGTGGTCAGCATCGTCTATGTCACAGAGCGGGGGAGAACAGGGGGTAGAGTGAGAAAAGAGAGATTTCATCTTCACTGTGGGGCAGTGCAGCTCTCTGGAATTGTAACTACTGCTAATGCTGCTGATTTCTCCAAACAATGGGCAGTGCGAAGGCTCAGCCCCCATCAAAAGAGGGAATCCGCTCTCAAAATGATTGTTCAACCTTAAACAAGGTTTGAAGTGTGGCACTGGGCATGGAATCACCACTTTACTTAAACACTACCAAGAATCAAGCAGTAAAAGTTTGATTTTTGTGATTATTGGTACATGTATAGCCAGAAACAAACTGGTGAATCTTTGGAACTGTAAATTTTTGAGAATTGACTTTACTATTAAGCAACATAGACAGTAATATAACGTATAGCTTCTATCCTCAGGAATAGAGAAATTAATAGGTAAGACTCAGGTTCAGACACTTTTTTTTCCACTATACCAGTGCTATGGTACATTGACACACTGGGAAATGCAGAGAAGGTTTCAGCTCAGAGACTGGGATTAGGTACAAATTGCAAGTCAGTGCAGAGTACAGAGATTATTGACAATTCTTATTTAGGGAGGACTAATATGTACATTTCACTGTTCTGACTTTAGACTTACTGGAGAAAAGAATGAAAATACAGATAAAGATTAAACGGGATGGAGCTTCCTTGTAGCGGCCACCATAGACATATCCCCAACATGTAAAAAGCTTTCTATAGGAGAAATTTACATGAAGACTACTTTTAGTTATCCTGCGTTCACAGTCAGTTTGGCTATTTGGTTTATAAGACCTCTTTAAGTGACAACTAATTGACAAAACCCCATTTTGTTGATTTTACTATGCAATTATTCCTCTAATATATTACAGAAAGTGTCTAATAGGAGAGCAAAACAGGTTAAAGAACTGCATTTCTTCATTTTCAGGTGAGTTACATTTTTTTCTGGATGTCTAAGACTACCATTTTTTAGGCTAATACTAATGATGGGATGTATATTATTGGACATAAGAAGGGAGTGAAGTAGCCAAAAACAAATGAAAAAAAATTCAGCAAGCATCAGAATATTCTTGTCTACTTTCTTAGTTGAATATCTCTGATACTACCTTAAAAGGAGGGCTCTAAAAGTCTGCAGTGATTTTATTCCCAAGCATCATAGCTCGCACAGTCTCAGCAGTAATCCCTTCACAGTGGTTCTCTAGTCTCTCTCTATATACGGCAAATGGAAACCTCAGGTAGCGATGGCTTCAATGTATTGTATGAATCACTCTTTTGGTTTATTGTCCTTATCTTCAAGAGAAAAAAAGATCGAAACTATTCACATCAGAAATCCCATCCTTTGTATTATAAACCCTCTAGCTTCTGTCTCCCTGGGGGAGAAGCTGTAGCTTGTGAACATGTTTGCCAAGGTTTCTAAAGACACAAGATACCATTATAATTCAGACACTCGTGAGCATTGTCTTGACTGGATAGATCACAATTTAGGCTTATTTCCTATATGAACCATAGAAAAGCTTTGTGACTCGACATGGGACTGCAAGAGCATTTACAGCACAGGGATAAACTCCTCCTACCATCCCTTTCAGCTCATTCCCAACTCCACAAAGGCATTGGGCTTGGTTTCCATACAAATTATTTGATCCAACAATATCACAGGAATTTAACAAAATAGTACCAGAAATGACTGGTTTTTTTCTGCAAATTCTGCAAATTTGGGAAGAATTTGAACCATCCAACAGGGTTTATGTAACTGTGGGGTTACTGCTCGAGGTTCTTCTTTCTAACCCTACTCCAACAGCTGGATTGGTTTTACTAGCATAGTTCTGGAGACTGAGAACTTGTACTCTGTTTTCTCATCTGAGCTGTTAATAAACTCATTTACATAAAATCACTGCAAACTTTTAGAGCCTTCCTTCAGGAGAAATTACAGTTTAAGGCAAATTCTCTTTCTCTGTGTATGTAAATGTGTGTAGCCATAAAGTAGCCAAAAATAAATTGAAAAAAAAAATTAGCAAGCACCAGAATATTCCTGTCTGCTCTCTAAATTCTCTTTCTCTCTGTATGTAAATGTGTGTGTAAGAAGGCCATAAAGTAGCCAAAAATAAATTGAAAAAAAAAATTAGCAATCATCAGAATATTCCTGTCTACTCTCTAAATTGAATATCTGTGATACTGCCTTAAACTTAATTGTCTGTCTTGCCCTCTATTTTAGCAAGAATTTAATGCTCTAATCTTTCTGGAAAAAAATGTTTTAGATTGGCCAACAGATACCAGTATTTACTGAACAAGGGAAGTCATAAACACTTATACACAGAGGAACATTGAAGAGACATAGGTACGTTTCCTGAAAGGACAACAACAACATGATTTTTAAGCTTTGGAAGTGTTCCTTCGTCTTCACCTCTTAGTCCCTATCGGAAAGTATAATGAGAATTTTAATGAAGAAGAAGAAAAAAAAAAAGAACTAAAAATGATACTTTCTTTTAAATCTCTCTAATTTAAAATAAAAACAAACAAACTAAAACACAACCTATCTTTTTACCTTCTAATATGTAGAGGCAGGGATTTTCTATTTTGTTTTCTTCAGGTTTATTTGAACAGAATTGCTATTAATGTGATTAAATAAAATTCTAAATGAAAAGGCAAAAAAGTAATACAAATGCTATAGCTTATACCATAGCATTACTGTGACATCTAGGAGCTCACAAGGTCTTTGTAAAAATATATATGATCCCACGAAGGCTTCCTAGCATTCAGAGGTTAAAGGCATAATACACAGGTGCATTGCCTTTTAATTTCATAAATTCACTAGCTAACGAGAAGAACAATACATGCAGTAGATAATAAATTATAACTGTGCAGAGTCTTAAGTTTTTCTCATTCAGCTATGCCTCCTGGGAAGACTTTTTGCTAGAGAAGCTCAGAACCACCACAATGCTCATTAAGATCGATAGCCTTGTGGACTGAATAGGTGCCCCCTCATTTTAATTTGAGTCACTGTGTGACCTGATTACAGCAAGGACAGTAGGAGCACCTACAAACCAAACCTTCCTGCCTGCTGGCAAGGAGGAAAGGGTTGATATTAAGACAAATTAGAATCCGGAAATTGTCCATTCCTATGCTCAAGGTTACCACTTGAGTCTTGCTAAATATGTTAAAAATTTGTAGATATCGCTTATCCTAACACTGTCCAAATACTAGGAAAGTTGTGGGAGGCTCTGGACGCTCTCTGGGGGTCCAGACACATACAGGTTCAGCGTAACACTCCATTTCTCTTAGGGAACAAAACCTTTTGCTTGATTTGTACTCCCCTGATTATTTTCCACTTAACACAGAACTTCTATGAAAACCCCTTTTAGCTGACTAATGATTATTTGTCATAGGAATAATGCTTTTTGTTGCCATTACAATGTTTAATACATATGCATAAAAAGACTACACGGACTTTATTCAAAATGGTCCCCAAGGAAAGATGCTTCAAATACCAGGAAATTTTTGAAGGTAGGCATTTGACTTCCACTCCTGATTTTATACTTCTGCCAAAGAGGAACTTGAAGTTACCTGGTTTTATAGCTCTTCATTTTCTGTTTCTTTGTTTCTTTCATTATAGTTCCAGGCTGCTTTTTCTCAAAATCAGGATCTCTACCAAATCCACACTGAACAAACTCTAAATCAAATTTCTCTTACAGGGGAAAAAATATGGAATATTTTCTTGCCTGGAGCACTGTTCAACAGTGATAGCACTTTACTTAATATGTATGGACAACTACATTTTCTAATGCAGTACCAGGCAAATATTGATCTCTCACTGTAAACAAAATTCAATGAAATTTCATCGAGCAGAACACATAAAATAAGTTACTAGCGCTGTAGAAACTCTCTGGCTTTACTAGACTCCATTTAAGAGAAAAAAATATCCAATAATCCCTGATGGCTGCAATAGGAGACATTTCCAGGTTCCACTAATAGACAACTTTTCTCCTTTTGGATGCTGCATGTGTGCTTAATCATTAGTATCAGTATCACCGAAGCCTCACCCTGCTGCTTTAATTTAGACTCTCCTTCATTCAGGACTGGGAATATATTTTTGGACTCTACCACAGTGTCTCGACATCTTGCCACATTTCAGCCACATCAACCAGATCTCAACACCAACATGCTTGTACTTTGGTTTCAGATCACTTGAGTGAAGAAGTATTTTTTCCATTTCAGGTGTTGGTCCCTGAGTCAGAAAGTCATCCTGGTCTCGTGGAGTATGCACACACTTCCCATTAGCTCCAGGGCTTCTGTTTGAACTGGAATATAGCCTCACAGGTCACACTGTTTACTTTTGCCTATCATCTACACCTTAACAGATTCAGCAGGCATTTGACAAGTTGCTTCAGTCCCAGAGAAGACTGCCAGAAATCCATACCTCAACTTTCCAGGCAGCCAGAGTACAACAAACACAATCTACTGCCAATCCCGGAAAAGGGATAGGGAACTGGCCAGGAAATCCAAGAGCATCCTGCACAAATGCCTGCTTTCTCTGCTAAACACAATCCTACCACTCCACACTGAAATGTAAAACAAATACCAAGTTGAATTTATCACAAGAAACAAAGCCAAAATAAACCCCAAATAACAGGCAAGCAACTGGTTAGGAGGCATAAGAAGTGCGGAAATGATACCTTACTTCTATTAGAGAGTGATTGTTAACTGCCATACCAACAAACCTGATCACATCAGAGAGATATGTATTTATTAGCTCATGCCAGTTCCTTGCATAAAATTATTAAAAGTTCACTCTCTTTTCAGTTATATTTCATTCATGCTGTTATTTCCTAACAAAGATGCACTTGGCAGGGAAATGATTTTTCACAGTGTTGTTCGACGAACTTATGCTGGCAAAATCTTCAAGCATAGCTCAAATCAGAAAAGCACTGGAGAATACTCCTCGAGCAAAGAAAATTAATAACCCTTTAGTTAAATTCAACAGAGGACAAGAATTAAATATTTTTCAGTGGAACAGCTAAGGGAGTGATTTGATTCTTTTATACTATTCAAGGACCTTTTAAATAGCCAGTTTATTTGTTGTTTAGTAAAAGACAATGCAAGTAGTTCACTACCTTTAAAGAACATCTTCACATGCGCTGACAGAAGCTGAAATTTCCTCACAGCCTCAGCCTATAGTTCCAATTCAGACAAAGTGCCTATTGAGTTAAAAAGCAAGTAAGAAATACTCTCACCCTGATGTTCAGTAGAAGAAGGAGCAATATTTTACAAGGTCTGTTAAAGCAGTTTCCAGTTCCTGGTGCAATATTTCTGACATATGCTATTTCACTGTGATGTTTCCATTGGCACTCTAACCCTTCAGCCAGCCATGAAAAACTGAAAAATGACTTTGTGCAATTGAAATGACAAATACAGATCTACAGGATCAGCCTTCAGCAAGAGTCAATGATCATAAATTCCATGTTTCCATTGTCTCCTTGAAAAATTTATGATGTAGTTTGGCTTACTTCTTAAATGAACGCTGAACACACTTGTCAGCAGAGTGATTCCACAACTCTTTAAGCAATAACACTTTTCTTTAAATCCTGAAGATTTGTCCCATTAGGAAGTGGTGCAGCTTTACAGAAGCTGGGTGGACAGCAATTTATTACTTTATTTAGGCTCTCTATGGCATTTGTATTGTGGTTTATTTATTCATAGTTTATTCTGTACCATCCAGAAACATGCCTCTAGAAGAGGCTTCTGGACCTGAGCCATGCTGTGCAGTGCAGTGTGGAATATCCTAAGATCTTGGTCTGTAAAGATAAAATAAGAAGCAGGAAGGCAGTGCATATGAAAACAGAGTAGGATTTTCCTTTGACAGAAAAAGGAAAATTAAACCCAAACCAGGAATACTCCTAGAACCAGGAATACTCTGTCAAGGGAGCTGTATCCTGTCAGTTCCTCAAACCCAGTGAGAAGCTGAGGAACTCTGCAAGTCATCACACCTGAGAAAATATAGAAAAGGCTCATTGGGATCTTAGGCATTTGCTGCTGCCTTTCTGCTCATCATTAATACAATTCCTTGGTCTCAGGAACTATGCAAAAGACTAGAAAAATTGGAACAGCTTAGCAGATTTGATGCTTTTATGCTCTCCTTTTCACAGTACGCTTGTATACAGTGCACTTGAAAAACCATGGACAGATGATAATTTTGGGGAGTGGGAGGAGAGCAATATGTTGGTGTAACATAACTGAGAAAAACTAGTTACCTCATTCTCTTGTTTTAAGTACAAAAGAAGGCAAAGAAAAGCTGATATATGGCACATATCACCCCTGCCATATGTTCACTTTTCACATGCGCACTGCTCTTATCAGTGTCTTTGCTCCTGTACGTGCTTCTGTGATAACAAAATAGACAGAATGAGGAGGTGCCAACATTGCTGTAGCAGTCATTCTTTTGCTCTTTTTAGTTTATGAACAAAAAAAATTTGAATATTTGGAACATTCGATATTTTAATTCTTCCCTAGCTTGCAAGTTTGGTTTCTTTTTTTTTTTTGCATCTTTTTTTGTTACAAATTAGAAGTCTTTGGTGCTATTCTAGTAACTCTCATTTTTTTCTTATCTTGGAAATAAGAGTTCATAATGATAATAGATGCTGCTCTTTTGCCATGTTATCCCCTGTGTCTAAGGAAGTTCGTTATGAATTCATCAGAGCAGTCAGTGAAGGGTATCATAAAAAACAGGGCAAGCATCTTTTTAAAAGTCCTTTAGCATTTCTTTAAATGATTCTGTGTTTGAAGAGAAGATAAAGCAGAAAGCACAGACCTCATAAAACCTAGAATTATTTTTTGTGTGACTTGGCACTACTTGTAAGCATATTATACATTAGAACCCTTAAGTCTATATAAATCCCTTTTTTTAAAGGGCTGCTAATGTCTGTCACTTCTAAGTGTGACGCAGGGTAGGATGTTTGGTTTTGCTGTTAGGGGTTTTAAATATAAAGGCCAACGTATCACATTTGAAAAAGTAACACACTCAGTTTGGAAGGGGCAAGTCATTTTCTAGGGAAAGGAATCCTGTGATGATTATGTGTAGGAGGACCAATAAACTAGGAACCTGGAAATGTAAAAAATAACACAGAGATTACTGAAACTCTCACTTCCAAGTCTCTGTGGACTCTGAATTCTAATACCAGAACACAAAGTTCCAAGATGATTATCATTTTAGGCTCTAAAAATGAAGTTTGATCCATTTGACTCCATTTTGCCTAGCATCATTTTCATGGCAATGAATTCATTTACAGGGAGTCCTTCAGAAGTTCTCTCCCCACAGGACAGGATGACTAAATACATTTTTCTCTTAATTTTCTTCCTTTTATAATACTTAAATTATATATTATGATGGAATATACAATATATATAGACTAAAATACGTTAGATTATATAGCAATATTAATTTTTAGCATGTCTGTTCTTTCAAATGTAATTTAAATATATCTACATGAGTTTTTCATATTTAATACACTGTAAACTAGAAATACAAAGGATTATCCTAAACTAGAAGGCTCAGATTTAATATAAATAATTGAGAATTCAATCAAACCCTTTTTTTAACAAGTTGATATGTACTGCAGATGACATTTCACCCAGCAGTTTAAGTGACCTTTCATTCTCCTGCTGTTTCTGTAAGCACATACCTAAAATGGGCTCATTTTTCTCCTCTTGCCCAGACATTCTCTGTGTGTATGCATGCAAAACAATTGTCCCAGGGAGCAGTTAGGGGTGTGCAGCTTTTAAAGGCGTTCCCTGCCACAGAGCAGGAGATAAGCTAGGTTATTTTGGAATGAGATGCTGCCGAGTTCCACATTGCAGTCAGTGTGCAATAAGCAAAGTATAACTGCATTATAGTCACGTTATTAAGGAGAGGATTCACATCGCTGCTTACAAGGTTGTAAGCTTTTAAAAAAATATGACAGACAAAGAAGACATTCAGAAGGAGAGCAATTGGAGCAACACAAAGAAAGAGTTGGCTACATTAGACAGCAATGGCCTTTGATACCCAACCTGCTCAACACTCTTTAATGAGGTATCGAGAGTTACAGCCTTCAAGGGGTCTGTGTGCTCACAGCTGCTTGGAGCAGCACACAGATGGACACAGACTGTTGTCTGCTTGGCCCTCAGAGAAGCTGCAAATGAGGCATTTGGTTACCTTTTCAAAACATGGAATGGACCTTGGGCAGCCTAACAGCATTTTTCTGTAACTGACTTAGAATCATAGAATAGTTTGGGTTGGAAGGGACCTTAAAGATCACCCAGTTCCAACCCCCCTGCCATGGGCAGGGACACCTCCCACTGGATCAGGCTGCCCAAGGCCCATCCAACCTGGCCTTGAATGCCTCCAGGGATGGGGCAGCCACAGCTTCCCTGGGCAACCTGGGCCAGGGCCTCATCACTCATGGTGAAGAAATTCCTCGTATCAGCTTTCAAAGTGAGTCTTTATGTCAAGATTCCATTGCTGATCTTTAGATGCAGCAATTTATTCTTTCATTAATGGGAAGGAAGAGAAAAAAACACCTCTGCAGAGGGCAGTCATCAGGACAACAAGTCCTTCCCTAGCAAGTTCACCCTTGACCTCTTGATGTTTCCTCTTGATCTAGCAGTGTTGCCTACATCAATTGCTGTAAGCCTTATTTTTATTAAATATTTCAACCAAAGGCCTCATTGGACATCATCATAGTGGATGCTGTGAAAAGATAGAATAGGATTTGTGGAGTTTCCCATGTGGTCTCCTCAGAGCCTTCTCTTCTCCAGGCTGAAGAACTCCAACTCTCTCAGTCTGTCCTCCCTGTATGGGAGGTGCTCTAGCCCTCTTATCATCTCTGTAGCCTCCTCTGGGCTCGTTCCAACAACTCCATGTCCTTCTTATGCTGAGGATTCCAGAACTGGACACAATCCTCCAGATGAGGTCTCACAAGAGAGGAATAGAGGGGCAGAATCCCCTCCCTCGCTCTGCTGGCCAACGCTGCTTTTGATGCAGCCCAGGACACAGTTGGCCTTCTGGGCTGTGAGCTCACACTGCCGGCTCATGTCAAGCTTCTCATCAATCAGAATCCCCAAATCCTTCTCTGCAGGGCTGTTTTCCAACACATCAATCCCTCATCCTGTATAGAAACTAGGGATTTTCCTGACCCACCTGTAGGACCTTGCACTTGGCCTTGTTGAACCTCATGAGGTTCTCACAGCTCCATTTCACCCACTTGTCCAGGTCTCTCCAGATTAGTGCATACAGTGCTTTCTCATAACTGAACACATGCACAGTTCTCAGACTCTACTATAACAAACAACTCTGAAGAGCAACAATAGTGACATTTCCTGAAGTGATAACAATGGAGAGAAAGCTTATCTTGCAGCACCAGTGCAAATTAGAGCACAAGACTACTTGTGTAATTTAACATAATAGAAGTGAAGTGTCTGTGCCAGTCATGTGAAACTTGGCCAAATGAATACCTACTCAATACCATCTTGCTATAGACCATTGCATAAACGGTTTAAAAAGTACATTAAAACATTCCCTTTGATTGAGGATAAGTATCAGTAACTCTCAGCTTTAGCCTACTATTCTCAAGCCAGTGATAGCATTATAGAATTTAAAATGTTGTAGTATTGCAAGGAACAGTCCCAGCACAATGTATCATTTTTATTTGCATTTCTTGTAGCCTTCTGGCATCTTATTATTCCCCTGGACACAAGGTCAGTAACCTCAAAGAAATAGCAGAAGATGCATTTCATATACAGTTCTAGCACTCCTGGTTTAAGAAAAAAATTCTGCAAAATTCTTACTGCAGACCAGATTATTAGCTTTTTGGAAAGAATTTGCATCAGCAAGCTGACTGCCCTTGACTTTATGTATAACCTATTATTTGGGATGCTGCTCTGAGACACAAACAAAGAGCAGAAGCCTCTGGAATTATCACCAGGATTAATCATCACTGATTTTCAACAGTCATCTAAATATCTCACATATATTGATCAAGATATTTCCCCCACCTACTGTAAACACACATGAAATCACAGTCATATTGGCTAGGTCAATACTAGCTTTGGGCAAGTGCAGCCTCCCAGGGAGATCAAGCCCTGATCAGATCCTCTGTCTGTGCTTCTGAGAAGACAACATGTATGGGACGGGCTATAGTATCATAGAATCACCAGGTTGGAAGAGACCCACCAGATCATCAATTCCAACCACTCCTATCAAACACTAAACCATGTCCCTCAGCACCTCCTCCACCCATCCCTTAAACCCCTCCAGGGAAGGTGACTCAACCACCTCCCTGGGCAGCCTCTGCCAGTGCCCAATTATCCTTTCTGTGAAAAATTTTTTCCTAATGTTCAGCCTAAACCTCCCCTGGTGGAGCTTGAAGCCATACCCTCTTGTCCTGTCCACTGTCACCTGGGAGAAGAGGCCAGCACCCTCCTCTCCTCAACCCCCTTTCAGGTAGTTGTAGAGAGCAATGAGGTGTCCCCTCAGCCTCCTCTTTCTCCAGGCTAAACAGCCCCAGCTCTCTCAGCTGTTCCTCATAAGGCCCATGGGAAAAGCTTTAAGTGCAGTCATCCCTCAGTCTCCCACCAGATGTCCAATCCAGCTCTGGTCTCTTCCCCTTTTCTTTCTTGTGCTACACCAGGTGCCTGATCCTCGCATTCTAAACATAGGGAGGAATTTCTTCACCATGAGGGTGGGGAGGCCCTGGCCCAGGTTGCCCAGGGAAGCTGTGGCTGCCCCATCCCTGGAGGCATTCAAGGCCAGGTTGGATGGGCCTTGGGCAGCCTGATCCAGTGGGGGGTGTCCGTGCCCATGGCAGGGGGTGGAACTGTATGGGCTTTAAGGTCCCTTCCAACCCAAACTATTCTACAATTCTGTGATTTTCAAAGGGTTCTGAACGAATTAGATTAAAATTATTGCAGTGACTACATAATGACCAAGATCAGGTGTGGGGCAAGTATAAGCTTCAGGCTCTAAGTAAGCTGAATGCTAACTAACAGAGAAATGACAAAGGAAAAGATGAGAACATGAAAATATTTCTCTATTAATCATGCCACGGTCCATGGAGGTCCTGTGCTTATTGCAAAGAGGGGGATTTTATGCTGTTCTTCATTTCTTTGTTTAGCATTTTGTCTTAGAGGCTGTAATCAGGAGCAGTATCCCAATGACATGAACAAACATCATAAAGTCTAATCTCTGCCCTTGAAGTTGTCTAGTGCAGAAGTGCTTCCATTGAGCTGCTCACCAGTTATTGTGATTTTGTAGCTGAACATTTCATATACGCATTTCTCTAACATCATGGAAAAAAGATCTCTTGTTTCTCAAATGAACTCTTCATTCATTATGAACACTTTACCAAGCTCTGCTCCTGATTACCAGTGCCCTGGAAGTCACAGCAAGCAAACAGTGACACAGCCTCATTCTTTTGAAGTGTTTCAGTAATCACCTTTGCCACTAGATTTCCCTCCCCCCTACAGATACCCCATTCATTCATTATTTTCTGGGATTAGGACCAGATTCTTTGTCAGCCAGTGTTTTCCAGGATCTCATCTATTATACTCTGAATTGGCAGACTTTATTATCAAATGAGCTATTTGATACTGTTACTCTAAGAGCCTTGCCATCCCCTTTAACAAATTTCAAGAGACATTTTGTTAGCTTGTTGCACAATAAAGCAAATCCCTGCGGATTTTAACCCATATACAGAGATTTTAATTATATTTTCCAGTTTATAACCTTTTGCTTTAGACATTAAGGGAAAAGTGCTTCTTAAGTTCCTAGCATTCTATTAAATACATAGGTCCTGAATTTTGAAAGGCCCTGGAGAAGAACAGTGTCCTTCTATAAAGGACAATCACCTTTTGGAAAGTGAAAACCAACAATTTATTCTTTGAATAATGAATTATTTCTGGGAAAGGCTAAGAAGCTGATTTGTTATTCAGAATGACTGACCTGCTGCACTAATTCAAATGAAGCTGGGAAAGAAATATAATTGGCCTTCCTAACAACGATGTTTAGCATCAATATACAGTTAGTCTTCATTACTCAAGCTAGAAGTAACATTGCAGCTCTCTATAACCATGCCACCATTCTGTAGAACATTTGGAAGTTTAACTGCAAAAAAAATCGAACAATTCAGTGTATAGAAAATCCATTAAGGCTGTACAATAGTTGAATGAGGATGTGTTTACAAAGGCACTGTTCAGAACATGGAAATACTTCCCTTCATTCACCATTCAGAACCTAGAGTCAGTGCGTTTCTGCACTGCCTCTCAGCCCCTGACCTTGCAAACATCAAAAGACATTTCCCTCTTATGTCCTTGGCTCTGCAGCATGCTCGTAACCGAGCCTTCAAAGTACTCCAGTGTGTTTCACTGTTTAAAAGAATACGTAACTGCTGGGTTTAGCATTTAGCCTCATTCATAAAGTACACAGTCTATAACCTAGCCTGTTATTTAAATGCAAATAGTATTTAAACAAGGCTAATCTGCAGGGCTTTTGTGTATAGAGTGATATACGGGAAGGAGCTGTTTAAGGTGAAACAGTTTACCACTATGATTTCCTATTCACATCAATCATCTCTCCACATGGTTCAACAATTACAATGGTTCACAACTGTAGGGACTATGACAAACTTACTTCATCGTTTAAATACCCATGATAGCACCTTTCAGCATCAGAAGCTGATAGAAAATGATAAAATTGTTAATTATAAGTTGTAAACAGAAAGAAATACCTCTATTCATCAGTGACCTGACAATTATAAATAGAGCTTGCTTACACACCCAACATCCATACACCGAAATGTTCTTGTGGTAGAGGTGGTTCTGATTTAATGTATTTCATTCTCCAGAAATGGTCAGATCTTCTCGTTGCAGGGGGAAAAGCATTTTTATTTTCCTTTCTCATCTTAGTACATGGATATAGCAGAGTAACCACCCCTCCACCCAGAAAGGATATCGAAAAGCCAGTCATGAAAGTGGGATTTTTCATCCTTACATAAAGCAGGATTACAATGGATATGTCATGGTCATCCATTCTTCTGAAATGCACTTCAGGCTTTGTCCAGCTCAAAAGAGACTACTGACATTTCTCCATCTTCCTGGGTGGTTCTTAGCTTTACAGTGTCGATTTAAATTGATACTGGCACAACCCAAAGAGTGTCTCCCCCCTATCCTGTAATCAGGATAGTGACTGTTTAAAATGATCTCCATGTTTCCTTGGCTGTAAATCAATTCTTATTATTTCAGGGTACGCTATGACCATGTTCTAAAATGGATGATGAGCCACTTGGATGGGCTATTTCATTCTTCTAGGTGTAGAAATGAACTGTAATATCACAGCAGGAATTAGAATCATAGATTAGAATCATAGAATCACCAGGTTGGAAAAGATCTACCGGATCATTGAGTCCAACCATTCCTGTCAAAATAGTTAGCATTGGAAGGAACCTTCAGGCCCATCCAGTTCTAACCCCCCTGCCATGGGCAGGGACACCTCCCACTGGATCAGTTGCTCGAAGCTCCATCCAACCTGGCCTTGAACACTTCCAGGAATGGGGCAGCCACAGCTTCCCTGGGCAACCTGGGCCAGTCTCTCTACAAAAGTATTTTTGTTAGAATTCAGAATTAGAATAAATTATTTTTAAATAAAGAGATTCCCACTTTTAGCAAGAACTGAGAAAACAGATGAGTTAACTAACAAGAACTCACATGCAGGAAGCATGCACACAGGTGCCACGTTTTGCAAATAGGAAAATTTGATCACAGAAAAACATTGGACTACATCCCATGTAGGGTGACTTGTTCGATGTCCAGTTCATACAGTTGGTTAATGAGTCACTTGTCAAACACAGAATTCTCTGTTATTTAGGCCATTAAGACAAACATTTCCTTGGATGAAGACTACTCTCAGAAAGGTTGTAGCACTAACTCACTGGTCTTCCTGAAGGAGAAAGGAAAAGTAGAAATGTGAGAGTCTGGTTCTCTCTGGAGGTTAATACTATTTCTAAACTAGCAACACTACTAAAAGTCAGAGAAGTAGTGGGTGAATTTCTTGTTTTGCTTTGTTTGCATGCGCAGCTTTTTCATTACCTGTTAAACAGTCATTATCTCAACCCGCGAGTTCACTAACTTACACTTCCAACTCTCTCCCCCATCCAGCTAGGAGGTGTGAGCAAGTGGCTGGATGATCTCAAGTTGCTGGCTGGAGATAAACCATGTCAGAGGGGAGTAACAAGAAGGGAACATTACTTGCCTTTGTAAATATACATGTGACAAGACATCTGAAAGGTCCTGGGGAAAGAGTATTTTCCCTTGAGTAACTTTTTATAATAGTCACAGCATGTAACTCCCACTGTAATATTAAGTTAATGATAAAGTATACAAATGCACAAAATCCTCTAAAATGTTTAACAATATCAAGAGGCATATCAATTATTTACAGTCTAATTGGGAAAAATTTCTCTTTAAGCTGAGAGGGATCTGTGACATCAATATAAAAATCAATATGCTGTAGTCACACTAGAGAGTCACTGCAGGGTGCTGAATGTGTGCAGGCTCTCCAGACTGAGTGAAT
This sequence comes from Phaenicophaeus curvirostris, assembly GCF_032191515.1. Classification (NCBI taxonomy): domain Eukaryota; kingdom Metazoa; phylum Chordata; class Aves; order Cuculiformes; family Cuculidae; genus Phaenicophaeus; species Phaenicophaeus curvirostris. The sequence goes on along the minus strand of NC_091399.1, from coordinate 9,088,863 downwards.
TCCACAAACTGCCAGCGAATTCTACAGAGAACAGTCATGGTCCATGGGTGATCTTGTGATTTTTTTCGTTGTAATCCCAATGTTTGAACATGAAAGCACATGGCTGTTGTAACACAGCACTCAAATTTGACAAAAATCAGTAACTGAAGAGGTTTTTTTTCTAAAATGCTTTCTGCTTACCTACCCTTCCCCAAATGGCTTTGTGCCCCACTCTAAGTTGCAAGACAATGTTTCTTCAAAAAGAGAGCATTTTCACATGACAAAGCTTTTTCATTTGGAACAAATGCCTCTTGATCTCTGCACCTGCATGTTGAGTTATTCAGTAATTTCATGTTCCTTCATATCTGACAAAAACTTACTTGGCATTTTGCCACTACTAGCATCCTCCATTCTGCTTCCCAAGCCTACAATGTCCTAAGAAACCCTGTTCTGGCATTCTCCAGCATGCTGTAGACACACAGACATTGACAATGAGACACCTCTAATATCACTCCATCAAGACAGAAAGTTACTGAAAGGGATGTGAAGGAGATGGAGCTGTTGGAATGGGTCCAGAGGAGGCTACAAAGATGATCAGAGGGCTAGAGCACCTCCCATAGGAGGACAGGCTGAGAGAGTGTGGGTTGTTCAGCCTGGAGAAGAAAACGCTCCAAGGAGACCTTAGAGAGACCTTCCAGTGCCTGAAGGGGTTACAAGAAAGCTGAGGAGGGACTGTTCACAAAGGCTTGGAGTGATAGGACAGGGAGCAATGGGTCTAAACTGGAGAGGAACAGATTTAGGCATTTGTGAAAGCCTGATGTGACATTAGACCATCAGGGATTCATAACCCCAGATTTCCTGCTCTAGGAGAGGATCAATAAGCCTAAAGAGAACACCTCTCCAGGCAAGTAATTTCCACTAACACTCTCCAGCCCCCAAACACATGCAAAATGGAAGATTAGTTGGTTTTAGGAGCAGCATTATCTCTATTTATATCAGAATTTTGTTTTTTATAAATTTCATCCACATCTGTAGCTGGGAGGGGTGGGAAAGAGCTGCCTTTTTCAGACCTTTCTCCCAGGAGTTTCCAGGAACACTAAAATTCTCCGCAGTTTACTGAGCAGAATAAATGTTTCCCACATTAATCTAAATTTTAAGTGATTCAAGGAGACTGAAAAGAAAACCAAGAAACAGACAAATCAGCATTTTCATTTCTAATTCCCTAATGTTAACAAAATAAACTTTAAAAAAGTAGAGTTCTCATGCAAAACATTTGACTAAATCTAATCCCATTGCCTTCATCTTCCACCCTCCTGAAGTTCCTCCCTCATTTATTGTAAGCTACACAACTCTCTGTTCAGAAATTCTCACAAGACTTTCAGTGAGAGACTGAGTATAAAAATGGGAAACATTCATTTTTCTGAACCCAAATGTCATTGTTAGGTTGTGCAATTGAAGACTAATCACCATAAACACAAATCCCAGAAAGCGTGAGAGGAACAGTGCCAGTCAGGGGAATTCTAGGAACACAATCAATGTAAATGAGTCCCTGCCTGTTTCAGTTGCTTTGAGGCCAACTGAGAAGGACTTGTCCCTTGTCACTGCTGGGAAAACACAGCAAGATGAGCCAACCAAAGAAACTCCTTGAATGTGATGCAGGCACAAAGGGGTTAATGACAGTGGGGTTCAATACAGGATGCAGAAGAGCATTTGTGGATTACACAAATAGATTACGGGTTATATTATAGTTTTGTAGGAATGAAGAACACACTCTGGGATACTCAGAGGGACAGAAGGCAAGGGGATGGAAAAGTCAAATATACTGTGGGTAGGAGATAGAGGGACAATGAGCATGGGAAAATAACTGAGAAATTTCCATTTCTACTTTGTGTGAGTGCTCTGTCCTAAACAGGGATGGGCGACTGCTAGATAACATCAAGCTGGAACAGCCAGAGAGTGGGGAAGGAGGTCTGAGTGCAACCACCGTGTGGAAACAGACACTGGAGCTCATGTGTTCACATGTTAAGAACTGGGGAGCTTGCAAGGTCAGTCAAGCATCTGGAGGGATACAGGTTGTGTACACATAGCCATGTCCCACAAGTGGACATCAGTGTGGATCAGTTGGAGAGAAGGAACAAGATGAGGCCATCCACACTGTTTGTGAGTGTGATGTTTACATCAGTGTCAACTAAGGCACATGCACCAGGGGGAACCTACCCAGTCTTGCTGCAGGCAGGGACACTGAGCCTCTCACATCTGTCACACTGCCAGTGTGAGCAATCCCTAACCATAGTGGTGGTAAATGGCATTAAATCCAGCTGGAGGCCAATTATAAGTGGGATGTCCCAGGGTTCAGTGCTGGGTCCAGCCCTGTTCAATGTCTTTATCAATGACCTGGATGAAGGCATTGAGTGCACCCTTACCCAGTTTGCAGATGACACTAAGCTGGGTGGAAGTGCTGATCTGCTGGAGGGTAGGGAGGCTCCAAAGGGATCTGAACAGGCTCAACTACTGGGCTGAGTCCAATGGGATGAGGTTTAACAAGGCCAAGTGCCAGGTCCTGCACTTGGAGCACAACAACCCTATGCAGCTACAGACTAGGAGAGTCTGTCTAGAAAGCTGCCTGGAGGAGAGGGACCTGGGGGTGTTGGTTGACAGCTGACTGAACATGAGCCAGCAGTGTGCCCAGGTGGCCAAGAAGGCCAATGGCATCTTGGCTTGTGTCAGAAACAGCATGGGCAGCAGGTCCAGGGAGGTTATTCTCCCTCTGGACTCGGCACTGGTGAGACCGCTCCTCAAATATTGTGTTCAGTTCTGGGCCCCTCACCACAAGAAGGATGTTGGGGCTCTGGAGCGAGTCCAGAGAAGAGCAACAAAGCTGGTGAAGGGGCTGGAGAACAGGCCTTATGAGGAACAGCTGAGAGAGGTGGGGTTGTTTAGCCTGGAGAAGAGGAGGCTGAGGGGAGACCTCATTGCTCTCTACAACTACCTGAAAGGGGGTTGAGGAGAGGAGGGTGCTGGCCTCTTCTCCCAAGTGACAGGGGACAGGACAAGAGGGAATGGCCTCAAGCTCTGCCAGGGGAGGTTTAGGCTGAACATTAGGAAATAATTTTTCACAGAAAGGGCACTGGCAGAGGCTGCCCAGGGAGGTGGTAGATTCACCTTCCCTGGAGGTGTTTAAGGGACAGGCATATGAGGCCCTAAGGGACATGGTTTAGTGTTTGATAGGAATGGTTGGACTTGATGATCTGGTTGGTCTCTTCCAACCTAGTTATTCTATGATAACCAGTGCAGCCTTGTCTAGAGCTTGCTCTCCTCACATATCTGGTTGCTGCTGGAGTTCAGTGGTTACCTAACCCAGGTAACTGCAACAGCACATAGGTGTATGCAAAACCAGTACGTGCAACAGCCCTTCCATCATGGGCAGAACACACTACAGTTAATTTCCAAGCAGAGATATAGCAAAGGAATCAGAGCAGCAGTAATTCAGCACACAGCAGTGATCTGCTGGTGCCTGATCTAACATGAAACTGCCTCACCAGCACTCAGAAGTTTCCTTTTAGCAGCTGTAAGATCCCTTTTTTGGCATAACTTAATGGACCAGTAGCAGTGTGCAGAAGCCTCAGAAAGCTGCTTTTGTTTCTCTAGCCATCTGCCCACTCTTGAAAGAAGTCTGTTCAAATCCCTGCAATTACTGTCTTTTGTTACTATCAGGATTGTCACAGCTCTCAGGGGCTACTATGAAAGCTCTTCTATGGGCTACATTAAATCAGTTTCTGGTTTTGAATACTGCATAATGTCCTCTCTCTATGCCACAGAGGAGCTGAAAATTAAATAGGTAATCAATTACCTTTAAGACATATGTGCCAGACCAGCGTACAACTTCTATTGCACTCAGTCTTTGAAATGACTCTTAGCTACTTTAGAACAGTAATGACTAGCCTTATAAGCGACTAATATGAAAGTCAAAGTTCACCAGGTAAGGGGAAATAGAATACTTTTATAAGAGAGATTAAGTTTAGAAAGGTGAATGTTTCTAAGATGTCACTCTTTAGAAACAAGAAGCATTAAGTTTAGACAAAAATTAAGTTAAAATATCTTTTGTAGATTGGTTAATCCTAGCCTGGATGAATAAAGAATTCTCAATTAGTAGATATGAAGAAAATCTTTTTTTAGTGCCATGGTTCCTTCCTGAAAAGTAGAGGACTATTTTACAAATTACTTTATTTGCTATGCAGTACATAAAAATTGCTTTCTTCAGATAAGGACTTTTCCATTCAATTCTTAGTAATAAGATTGTCTCAGATTAGGACATCCTTTGTTGGTTAGTCTTCAACAAGAAAAATAGGTAGTAATCATGCTACATAAAGTCAAGCAAGACCCCAAATTGGTTTGTTGTTGGCTTTTTTTTTCCCCGTTGTCTGCAGTAATCCCCAGCTAGGGTAGTTTAAAAGTCCTCTTTCTAATAAGACTACAAATGATCAGAGACACAGAAAGAGCACTGAGAAAGATGCTTCTGCAGGCCATCTTCTTGCATCTTATGCAGACTCCTGGCATTAAGACTTCAAAAGTTTTGGAAGCATTTTAATGCTTTCAAAGGAGTTGAAATAGCTGCATTCCTAAACAAGGATCTCTGGGTATTTATTCACCCTTCTGAAGGCCAGAGGTATATTATTACCTTTCCCGTTAAGTTAAGCCTTCCGGATCCTTGTCTGGCAGAATGGAGCCTTAGAGTTGCTGAGCCAGAGAATAAAAAGAGCCTCTTCTGAAATGGTTTTGGGCATGAAACTTCTGGCACTTCATTAACATTTTTACTTGAGGGTTCCAGAAGTTGCATCACTCAAGATACCCTCTACAAAATCTCTTTGAACGTTTTAGCATAAGAGAGATTATTTGAAACAATCCTGAAGGTATCAACAGCTAGCTTCTCATGGATATTTGATAGGCCTTCTGTTGCTTTTGGAGAAGACAGTTTTCATGTGTTTAAAAAGAGTTAGCTTTGGTAGGCAGTAAGCATAAAACCATCCTTTATAATTAGATTTATCTATTAAATATGACACAAGAGAAAAACCGCATTTGGCAGTCAGTTTATAAACATGCAGGCTGGTAGAGAAATGCATAGTACAGGATAAGTTTAATAGGAAACTCAGCTATTTTGATCCTTGACTGCTTTTGTTCTGTGCACTCAGAAAACATTTTAGCCAAAAAGCCAAGCTCTACATTCTTTCCATGATTCTTTTCCTCCAGACATTGAAATACTATAGATAGTTTGTAGAACTTTCTCAAATACTTTGCTGTGTATTTATTAAAAAATACCTAAAGCTGAGCCATCCAACTCTGCTTCCGAGGAAAAAACTTCTTTTGGCAAGTGAAGTGAATATTCTACCACAATATAAAATTTTAAATCAGACAAATTTTGCAAACACCAACTATAACTATAGCTGAGACAGGAGCAGTATTTTTTTTTTTAAAAGACTAGAGTTTTTTGAATATTTTTTATAGTTTCTGCAGTAACTCAATTTCAGAGTAAATCTTCTGATAGTACGTACAACTATCATTAGCCCTTTCATATGAATGGCCACATTACTAAAAAAATAAAAGGAAAAAAAAGGCTGACTTTACCCTTAATCTAACAGAAAAACTAAGTTTTAAATAACTCCATTTCTTATCATTTTTTCTTCTCTAGTTATTTTCTGCCTTTTTTTTTTTCTTCTGCTAAAAGTCTGCCCCAAAGCCTCTTCCAACCAACAATAACCATTCCACTTGTTCCAGGAAACCATACTAGAGCAGTAAAAGACATTATTGATACATTTACATTTTTCTGATCTAAATTAGTTCTTTAGAGCTAATTTATTACAGTCATGAAAAAAACAACCAGTTTCCAATTTTTGGCTTTTATAGACCAGCTGGCATTTTGGATTAAGAAGATAAAGGCTGCTAAAGAATCACTTGCATGAACAAGTAGACTGAAGTGAAAAAATACTAGGAAACCTCAGTGAGCTACTACCTTGACATTAAGGACCAATAAGAACACAGAAGCAAAATACATAGTTTTTCACTAAAAGCATAAGAAAACTGGTTTAAGCCCCTTAGCTTTGAAAACAAACAAACAAGGAATGTTTTTCACACTTGACTGACCTTTTTTCCCTCCCACTTGTAAAAGAAAAACAGAAATCCAAATCCACAAAACCCCTCAGAGTTCTTTTGAAATATTGTTTCTAAATATTAATGCTGTATTTGCAAACCTTCCCAACCTTAACCAGCTACTTGCCCACCATCCTGCTCACACACATGCTCATTACTTTCCATTTAGGGCCAGACAAGCTTTTATACATTCCCTAATTAGCTGTAATGAGCTAATGGCAATAGCCATCTGCTCTGATTAAGTGAATCGGTTACAAGAGTTGCTTGTACTCACCTCATGTTCATTCAATGGTCTTACCTGTTGCATTGCAAGAGCCCTTCTCAGAAAGAGATTTCCGTCTCTCCTGGCTGAAACCATCTAGTACAAAAGTTTTCCCACGAGCATTAAGTGCCCTTGTGCTTCCAGGTTGGGGTTAAGATTAAAGGAACAGGGGAGCTGCTCGGCATCACAGTCAGAGCTGCATTAGCTTGCATTTTCATAGCTGTTTAAGAACCAAAACTGGTAACTTCTTAAAATTCTTCACAAATCCATATACTCAAATCAATTCTGTAAATAGACTTTAAGTCCAAGAACAGTTTTTTCTATACCATTGAGAAAAGTTTAGGACAATGGAGTTTCAAAAGTCTTCAAATTTTTAACGTGCCTTTTTCATTAACTAAGAACAGAATACACGTGTGATTCTTTCCTTAATTCATATTGAGTGGTCAAATTTGCCCTTTGAATAACTCCTTTTCAGTTATTTCCAATTCTCACATGCTTGATTTAATTGTGTAAAGATTACCATTTATTTTTGCATATTTATATACAAATCATATGTACATGCTACAAGCTTTATTCTAAGAAAAAGGTACCTGCCAGGTATAATTATGTTAGAAATGGAATTAAAGCCTAAAAGGCTTCATTTTATTCCTGTTTCTGTTAGTGGCCTATAAAATGTTGCATGAGTTGCCTTCTGTGCCTTAGTTTTTCACTCTCTGGTAAACCAAGATGACATTTAATTCCTCCATAAAGCACTTTTCTATTTAAGGAAGCTAATACTGCTTATCAAGAAACTATGGGGGAAATGTTATACTTGCATTTCTTTTCTGTACACGCTTTGCATTTCTTCTGTACCCAAAATGCTGGAGAAATGGAAAGGTGATCAGATCCCTGGAAAATCAAGGCGATACGTGTGTTAGTCTTGGATGCACTTATTTTAGTGAAAAGGCTAGAAAATAATCATCTCCTCCCAGAAAGTATAAGTTCTTAGCAATTCTTGATTCTTATTATACCAAGATAAGGATGACAACTGCCAATTAGTACATCACCAGCAAGAGTTTCGAGCTTTCAATGTGCTATAATGATTTACAGAGTGACAAATATTAAGACTCTACAGCTACAAAACTATCTTATTAAAAATCTATAATGAATATGGAGAGAAATTCGATTTTTAACTGTTTTATTTTACTTTGACAAAAGATGTTCAACAGGAAAAACAAGAGGTGACACTAACAACTGATTCGTGTTCCATTATTCAAAATGTGTTTCTCCAGACATTAGCTTCTCACATTGGGGTTGCTGTTATTGCATCTAAATTATTAATCTGTTTTTATTGAATATGACCATTTAAGAATCTAAATTACACATGTATAATACATATGCACCGATACTCAAATGACAGACTTGCTGCCTGCATTACATAAAACAAATGAGGTTCATGGGCTGTGTGCGCTGAAATTGTAACAGGCAATATTCTGCTTGAGGGCAGTTAATGTAAAGGCAGATCCCAACAGGGAGAAATTCTTGGTTGTCTTAGTTCATCACCTTAAAATATGAAATGAGAAGCCTTCCTTTTTAATATTTTTTCCTTTTCATAATTGATTAAGTTACAAATAATTCGGGACACCCTTTATCTCTAATGTTCACAGCATTACTGATCTGAGGTGGGACCAGTGGATGCTGCCATGGATAACATTGATCACAGAATGGTGTGAAGTTTCTTTGTATTTGTATGTCTTAAATATCCATCTTGGTGCAAAACTCCATGTACTGAAGCATTTTAGCAGCAGCAGAAGAGGGATGGAGAGACCCCTCCTCATATACTAACAGGGGACGAAGCCAATTTCCTGCTGAAAGGTCTGTTGGATTCATGGGGATGGTGACTATTCTTATGTTACATTCCACTTTCTTCTGCTACTTTTCTTATTTTTCTCTCTCTGTCCTTATTCTCTCCTAAAATCTTCCTCACATTTTTCTTAGCACCTTTGGGTGAATTTGGTTGTATCAAAGTTCTTGTTGCAAACTGTTTTTTACTTTGACTGATCTCAAAGTAAGTATTGGAGTTTTAAGTAGACCCCTAGAGTGATTTGTTGCTTCCATTGTGGCCATGCAAACATTCAAAAGCAACCTAACCCCATCCTGCTGAGCTGATCTGTTCAGGCCAGGTTACAAGAAATGGCTTGGCTTGAAAGGGACCTCCAGTTCAAAACCTCTGCCATGAGCAGGGACATCTTCAACTAGATCAGGTTGCTCAAAGCCCTGTTCAACCTGATCTTTAAAACTTCCAATGTTGGGACATCCACAAATTTTCTGAGAAACCTGCCCCATTGTCTTACCACTCTGTAAAAATGTGCTCCCTATATTCAATCTAAAGTCACCTTCTTTAGGTTGAAAATGACTGTCCCTTGTCCTGTTACTGCAGGCCATGGTAATACATCCTTCTCCATCTTATAGTTACAATAAGATCTCCCTGGAACCTTCTCTTCTCCAAGTTAAGTAATTTCAATTCTCTCAGCTTTTCTGCATAGGAAAGGTGTTCTTGCCCTCTGATCATTTTGTGGCCCTCCTTTGGACCTGCTGTCCATGTCTTCCTTTAATTAATGTTCATAATACAAGGCCTTTTTACAGATTTGAAGGTAGAACACAGACAAATGAATTTCATAGGAGTATATTTCCTTCCGTAATCCTTAAGAACTGAAAAGGAAAACAGGATGTGTCTGATTTCCAACTGACAAAACACTCGAAATTTGGAGAAGCCTGTTAAAAAAATTTCTCTGCTCACTCTAAGAACATGTAAAACCGTAAAAAAATGTTGCTTTTGAGTTCTACTGCTTTTGAAATGACTTTAAAAGTCATGTTACTCATGTAATTTTGCAGAATCAACCACTGAAACAGTTAAATGTATAAAGTGGTGTTCTATACAGATAATGTTATTAGCAAACTAGTAGGAGCTGATAGATTTAACACTGGCTTCTTGACTGAGGAGTATTTGTTATTGAACAATTTCCAATGAAAATCATTGTAACATCAATTAAGGCAGGTGTCTGGCTGAGCTTTTAACAAACTGTATAAAAATCTTGATATATGGCTAACTGTATAATAAGGTAAAAATTAGATGTCAATTCAGGACAAGAATAAAAGCTACTTGATAAAATTTAATACCAAAGTTGAATTTGAAGGTGCTCGTGGGATCATTAATACCTGGAAGAATGTATGAGACAATTCAGTCTTTTACATGACCCTTAAAAATAACATCAGTGTATGGAAACTCATTAAATTTCCACATCTCCTCCTCCCTGTCTAGCACAAACCAGACAGTTCATCTTTCCAGTTCTAACATGATGCTTTTTCTCAGCTGAGGTCTTGTAAATGGTCATTGCTGAAGAGTTTGTGCTTGTCCTGGATGCGGCTGACATTTTTCTACAGAAAAGCAGCTATAAAAATCAGGGTCATATGTTATAAATAACTCAAACCAGAAGTGTACAGTAAAAACTTGTTTTTATAACTATACTAGTCAACTTCTCTCCTATTGCTATAAAAACAATGTGTACAAGGACAAAGAGGTATCCATTTACCTTATTAAAAGAGATGTGTTTTGGACAGAATTCATAATTAGGAACCCATTTGAAAAAAATTCCTATGTTCAATTTATTAGAAATGGACATTAAACCACTCACACATTATCTTGTTAATGAATACTTATTTTTTAAAGTAGCGACATTGAATCCATTAAATGTACCAGAAGCTGAAGATTGAATTATATTCCTCTGACAGCAGTTAAGCTGGTGACAGCTGATTTTTGTAGCCTTATTGAACAATAAACCAGGTCAGTGTACAAAGGTGGCCTTCATTTAAGGAAACATTCATCTGCCAGGGGAACATCAAGAACCCACATCTTCAACTCATTTTAGAAAGCAGCAAAGGAGAAGGCAGAGAACAGATTTTTTTTTTCCCTAACTATTATGTCTTCAAAAGAGAAAAAGAGTTCTTTAATGGTTTATCCTTAAGAATATGCCAACTGCTAAATATTTCTTATCCTAATACACTCTCTGAAAGTCAGGCAGAATTAACATTCCCTTGTAGAAATGGAGGAAGCAAATTGGAAATCAAAGAAACCTCTGTCATTCAGCTGTTTACTAGAAATGTTTCTGATTCCAGGTGGCTACAAGGCAAATGATAATCCCAGAAAAAGGATAAATTAATTAAAATTAATATCTTTAATATTCATTGGATAGTATTCTGCTGATTCTGCTCTAGTATTCTCTCGGAAAAAAAACTTGAGTAATTAAGGCTAAAGCCAAATATCACTTCCTCCTTTATTTGACACATCATTTTGGGCACTATGTTTACTGGATGTTCAATACAAAGGAGAAGAGAAATAAGACAGTAGGGTGCAACCGTTTCAGGCTTAAGATGGGCTGATACAGAATGTTAGCACCTGTATTTAAAATTGAGAACCAGAGCTTTCCCCCTTAACTAAACTCTTGCTGTTTGCTAGAAATTAATATTTGCCTTCAAACATAATGTTAGCAAGCATGTATGTATTTTAATTTCTATAAATATTCTTGAATCAAGCTCATTTATCCTATTTCCTTAGGTGCTTCTGTTCATAAATCCTCATTTGCTCTTGCAAGTTGTAGGTGAATAAAGATGAAGTAAAAATACACTTGTTCTGTGTCTTAAGACAACATTTTTGAATTAATCTTGCGTATGCATGTAACATTAAATGTAACTGAATTTATTTTACGCACATATAGTTTATGTTGCTATTTCTTGAACTTAAAGGAAAATATTTCACAGTTATTAGAAATTAGTTCACAAATTAACAACAATGTTCTTATTTTGTTGGGTATAGAGAGCATGGTATTTCCTGAAACAGAGCCACTGGTCCATTCTAAATTATTTAGTAAAGTCCGTTTCACGAAAACCTTGGACTTTCTTATCAGTTACGTCTGCTGTTGATGCATTAACTTTAATTTTCTTGTATAAAGAAGCCATAAAGTGCAATCTGCTTTGTCCTATTTTTAACAGCTGAGAAGCGCATTACTGAAGTAGACTGAAATTAGTAAATTCAGTTAAATCTTCTTGCAGAAAAATTTGATATTCTCACCAAAATAATTTTTGAGACATCAAAGCAAAGAAAATAATTTGCAAAAGCTTTCTATGATCCTCTTAGTGTCCTTTTACTACTACATCAGAAAATCATAGTAAGAAATAATTAAAAAAATGCTGAGAGAAGTGTAATTTTGTATGCCGTGCAAAACAAGCCAAAATTTTACACTCTTTTCCTATGCAATTCATATAGAGACACGACTAAGAAGGGAAAAGCATTCAGGAAGAACACTTCTGCCCAGCTGCAAAGAATGAAAACATATATATTTTTTAATAAAACTAAAAAAAAGCTGTCAGACTAAATGCTTTCTTATTAATGGGAGTAAATAAAGGTCAGATTTAATGATGAATACATTAAATACACAGTTATATTTCTTACAGAAATGGAAGGAGAGCTCAGAAGTTTAATACTACATTTCGAGTTGAGTCATTTGCTTTACTTGCTTGTTTATGAGCTCTTTCCCCAATCCCCTCTCCTCTCCACTCAGCTCCCAGTACAATTAATTAACAGAATGCAAATTCCAGCAAACCAAAATACTGCCTCCAACCAAAAAAGGGAGTCAAATAAATGAATCTCTTCCTCTGAATCTCTTTCTTCCTTTCTAATGTTAAAGGTTAGAGACACATGAACGAGTGCTGAATGGTTTGTACATGTGAAATAAACAAAAATAGCATCTAGAAAAGTCCACAAATTTCAACAGGTCAGTGAATGAGAGATTTGAAGTTTTAAATAGATTTTTTTTTTGAGAGAGAGACCTATCTGCTTCATCTCCTCTTTCATGTAGTGGATAATTAATTAGATGGTAATGATGAAGCAGGGCTGCAAAACAGGCAGTTTATAAATCCTAATACTACATATTAGAAGCAGCTTATGAGCTCTTCTATAAACAGCTGGGGTTAATCTCTAGATCAATGCCTCTCATTCTTGTGGGAGTCTTCAATCTGCCTGATATCTGCTGGAAGTACAACAGAGCAGAAAGGAAGCAGTCTAGGAGGTTCCTGGAGTGCGTGGAAGACAACTTCCTTGCACAGCTGGTGAATGAACCAACAAGGGAGGGTGCCCTCCTGGACCTGCTGTTTGTGAACAGAGAAGGCCTTGTAGGGGATGTGGCAGTAGGTGGACGCCTAGGACAAAGTGATCATGAGATGATAGGGTTTTCTGTTCTAGGTGAAGTGAAGAGGGTGGTTAGTAGGACAGTAGCATTAAATTTCCAGAGGGCAGACTTTGAACTCTTCAGAAGGCTGGTTGGCAAAGTCTCATGGGAGACGGTACTAAAGGGCAAGGGAGCCCATGAGGGCTGGGAGCTCTTCAAAAAGGAAATCCTAGCAGCTCAGGAGAAAGCCGTCCCCATGTTCCGGAAAATAAGCCGGCAGGGGAGAAAACCAGCTTGGTTGAACAGAGAGATCTTGAGTGATATCAAGGAGAAGAGAAATGTTTATGGGCTCTGGAAGAGGGGACAGGCCTCTTGGGTGGACTACAGGAGGGAAGTGAGATCGTGTAGAGAAAAAATCAGAAGGGCTAAGGCTCAGCTAGAGATCAGATTGGCAAAGTCTGTGAAAGATAACAAAAAGTCGTTCTATAAATATATAAATAATGAAAGGAGGACTAGGGAGACCATACAGTCCCTATTGGATGCAGAAGGAACAACAGTGACAGGGGATGAGGATAAGGCTGAGGTACTTAATGCCTTCTTTGCCTCAGTCTTTAATTGTAAAGAAAGTTGTTCCATCTGTGTACAAACCCAGGAGCTAGAGGAGCAAAATGAGGGTCCCATGATCCAAGAGGAGGTGGTCAGAGCCTTGCTAGCCTGACTAGAGAGCTACAGGTCTATGGGGCCGGATGGGATTCATCCAAGGGTACCGAAGGAGCTGGCGAATGTGCTGGCCAAACCCCTTTCCATCATCTTCCAACAGTCCTGGAAGACTGGGGAAGTCCCACTGGACTGGAGGCTGGCTGATGTTGTGCTCATCTACAAGAAGGGTCGCAGGGAGGATCCAGGAAACTACAGGCCTGTCAGTCTGACCTCAGTGCCAGGGAAAGTCATGGAGCAGGTGATCTTGAGTGCTATCATGAAGCACATGCAAGAGAACTGGGTGATCAGGCCCACTCAACATGGGTTCACAAAAGGCAGGTCTTGCCAAACTGACCTGATTGCCTTCTATGACAAAGTGGCTCAGCTGCTGGATGTGGGAAAGGCTGTGGATGTGGTCTTCCTGGACTTCAGTAAAGCCTTTGACACAGTTTCTCACAACATTCTGCTTGATAAACTGTCAGCCTCTGGCCTGGACAGGCGCACACTCTCCTGGGTGGAAAACTGGTTAGATGGCCGGGCCCAGAGAGTGGTGGTAAATGGTGTGAAATCCAGCTGGAGGCCAGTGACAAGTGGGGTTCCCCAGGGCTCAGTGCTGGGTCCAGCCCTGTTCAATTTCTTTATCAATGACCTGGATGAAGGCATCGAGTGCACCCTTAGCAAGTTTGCACATGACACTAAGCTGGGTGGAAGTGTTGATCTGCTGGAGGGTCGGGAGGCTCTGCAAAGGGATCTGAACAGGGTGGACCACTGGGCAGAGTCCAATGGCATGAGGTTTAACAAGGCCAAGTGCCAGGTCCTGCACTTGGGGCACAACAACCCTATGCAGTGCTACAGACTAGGAGAAGTCTGGCTAAAAAGCTGCCTGGAGGAGAGGGACCTGGGGGTGTTGGTTGACAGCTGACTGAACATGAGCCAGCAGTGTGCCCAGGTGGCCAAGAAGGCCAATGGCATCTTGGCTTGTATCAGAATCAGCGTGACCAGCAGGTCCAGGGAGGTTCTTCTCCCTCTGGACTCGGCACTGGTGAGACCGCTCCTCAAATATTGTGTTCAGTTCTGGGCCCCTCACCACAAGAAGGATGTTGAGGCTCTGGAGCGAGTCCAGAGAAGAGCAACAAAGCTGGTGAAGGGGCTGGAGAACAGGTCTTACGAGGAACGGCTGAGAGAGCTGGTGCTGTTTAGCTTGGAGAAGACGAGGCTGAGGGAAGACCTCATTGCTCTCTACAACTACCTGAAAGGAGGTTGTAGAGAGGAGGGTGCTGACCTCTTCTCCCAAGTGACAGGGGACAGGGCAAGAGGGAATGGCCTCAAGCTCTGCCAGGGAAGGTTTAGGCTGAACATTAGGAAAAAATTCTTCACAGAAAGGGTCATTGGGCACTGGCAGAGGCTGCCCAGGGAGGTGGTTGAGTCAGCTTCCCTGGAGGTGTTTAAGGCACGGGTGGACGAGGTGCTAAGGGCCATGGTTTAGCGTTTGATAGGAATGGTTGGACTCGATGATCCGGTGGGTCTCTTCCAACCTGGTTATTCTGTGATTCTGATTCTATATTCCTATTCTAAAACTTGCCTCTCTCCACACCATCATTAGGAATTTTGACTAATTCAGCATCAACAGGGAGTAGGATTGCAAAGTTTCCTGTGCACACAGCTACCCCATTTTGGCAGATGGTAAAGTAAATAAATAAATGCCTTGAAGAGCTTTACTGGTAAAGTCTAAAAACCCCACTTCAGACTTTCTAAAGCACAGTTATCCTATTTAACATACATAGTATGTGCTCCCAGTAGGGTTATTTGTTCTATAAGTAGAATCTTAATTACTATCTTTGTGCTGATGACATCCAAATATAATAACTATATCAAACAGTTCATGATGACTTAGATGAATCTGTCTCTAGTCTGAAAGGATGCTTATTAGACATTAAGTGTTGAGTGTCTGCTAACGTTTGGTGCTTAGAAGAGAATTGATTTTATTTGGCCCATTGCCTGCTAAAGAGCAGTTCCTCATTTATGGTACCATTTGTTGGGAATATAAAATAGCCTCCTCACTGAATAATATTGAAGTTATATTTGACCCTGAAACTCGTTCTGAGGGCTACATTGTTAAGTCTTCATATTTACACATCAGGAATTTAGCA
Organism: Phaenicophaeus curvirostris; assembly: GCF_032191515.1. NCBI lineage: Eukaryota > Metazoa > Chordata > Aves > Cuculiformes > Cuculidae > Phaenicophaeus > Phaenicophaeus curvirostris. The sequence continues at coordinate 9,073,426 of NC_091399.1, read as the reverse complement.
AGGTTAAGGACATTGCTGTTTCAGCAGGATCTACGACTCTTGATTTATGTCCTACCACATCAAAGCTGGAATCCTGTAATTTGTTGTTTGCAGGTTTTTCCTGGCTGTTTTTTGTACACACTTCAGCTGCATAGAATTCAACATTCTCTAGAAATAAGTTACAAGAGAATATCTGCAGAGAATGTCAGCTGGCTGTCAAAATGAGTCTGAGACACTTGATGACGTTTAGAAATTCTGCTGCTCAGAAATCGACCTGTTTAGAAAGCAGAGGTCGCTGCTGCCATCTAAACACCTAAAGTGGATTCTGCATAGAAGCTTGGGTAGTTTTGTAATGAGTGATTTGTGCAAATTTCCAGTGTTTCTCACTATGAATTCTCCAGAATTCCCTGTTCTTTTCTAGAATATGATTTTAGTTATTTTGAAGAGCTGCTTATTTAACAGTTCATTGAATTCCTTCAGAACTCTATCACTTGTGCCAATAGGAATTGCTAAACTGTTTGAACTATTACTTGGAAAAGCGTTTATTTAATGTGACTTAGATCTAAGTATTTGATCTGGATTTCCTTTCATCTTCCGTAAAACCCAGCAGTTTTAGGAAATGCACAACAAGTTGAAGAATGATGCTCAGCCTTAAAATTCAGGAAAAACATAGAGAGGTGGTGGTCTTTGGTGTAATTATTGATCACAAAATGGTGTTAGATGATATAGTTCTATACTCATTAACAGGCAAACAGTACTGCTCAGAATGCTTTACCATTTTCTCTTTATTTCTTAACAAACTCCTGCCATTATTCCCATTGAGCCTATTTATGTTCAAAGTTTCTAAAATTCTGTCCTACCTTCAGCACTGATCACTGTTCGGTGTGTGGTAGACGGTACCTTTGCAGCAGTTTGATAAAGGATTTGCGGAGCTGTTTCTGATGCCGTGTGATTTCACACTTCTCTCCTAGAGCCAGAGTCTCTGTGTCTGCCAAATTATAGGTCCATGCTCAAAGGCTGCTGACGTAGTTAATCAATATGTCACAGTCCTGTGATAGGCAAAAAAGGACTTTGCTTAGGAGCTAAGAAATAAGTGTTAGTCCGGCTAGTGTATTAACAGGTAATTTAAACACAAATCATTCTTGTTTGTCCAGTGTAATACTAAAAATGCCCTTATCCCAACTCTATAGAGAGAGGCCTCATCAGTTACAGGGTTATAATTGCTATACATGAAACTCTGCCAAATTCCACATCTTTCTTCTAAAGTTATACTCATCTCCGCAGTGTTCTTCTGTGTCCAGAGGTGGAAAATCCAGGCATACTCCAGAAGACAGTAGCAGGGAAGCAGGGAAGCGTAACAAGTGTCTGCATCCTGGTACCTTTATTAAGAGGAGTGTGATGTTCTTGGTGGTGGGAGCACCTTCTTCCTTTGCCCAGGGTTCTGCTTGGATTATGTTGATATATTCTTAATTCAGAGGCCTTCTTTCACATTAACGCCAAGCAGGGATTTGACTGCTGATCACTGGCTTCCCTGAGCTTTGGCTGATGTCAAGGGCTCTTTGTTAAAGGAAGTCCCTGTGTTTCTCAGGCCATTTCCCCAGGTGACATTAACAGCGCTTATGCTTAGAGGGTTATACACTCATAGTCATTTGACCACTACGCAACTGTTATAATAAACAAAATCTATTAAGTTCAAGGCAAGACCAGAAAATCTTGAGATCCTGCATAATCAAGTCTCCACAGAGCTCACAGCCTTCTACTAAGTAACACAAAGATCATATTTACAAGACTATGACAGAGAAGAGGATGGGTGCAGCCTTCTTTCTGAACAGTTTTGGCCTGAAAAATGTTACAGAATAAGGGAAACTCACTCTTTCAGGGAGGTCAAAATTTTCAAAGCAAGACTGCAAAACAAAGTGTTACAGCAAGGCTGGGCTTCTTTCCTGGAATTCCTTTTTATGGCGCACACCTACAAGCAAGGGCTGTTCTTCCCACCTAAAGAATAAACATTAGATCAATTGAACTACACTGGGCATTCCAGCAATGCTTTATCTGTGGGACACTTTGCTATTCATATTGAACAAAAATATTGAATTAATTAGGAGAAATAACTAATCTGAAACCCAGTTTATCTAAAGGAAATTTGACCTAAATTACATCCTTGAAAGGTTTTTTGACCACTAAAATTATTTCTTAAGGGCTACTGAAAAATGTGTGTATCTCAAACATGTCCCCATGGTCACTGAGTGTGACCAGGCGCTGAAACAAAACAGCTAAAATGACAATATCATTATGAATTACTTTTTATGTGCTTTTAAAGGTTTCTTTTTTTACTGCCATTACAAAGCATAAGTTTTCTTCATTTGCATGCATGTTACTTCAGCCTTTTATTCAATAAATTGTGCTTACACAGATTAGACATTATGTCTGCTCATGAGTTAAGCATGTGCCTAACTGGCATTTCTGAATTCTTTCAAACTACATATGAATTACATATTCACATTGTACATAAACAGATTGAATCATGGAATCAGAGAACCATGGAATCAGAGAACCATAGAATCATAGAATAGTTTGGGTTGGAAGGGACCTTAAAGATCATCCAGTTCCAACCCCCCTGCACTGGGCAGGGACACCTCCACTGGATCAGGCTGCCCAAGGCCCATCCAACCTGGCCTTGAACACCTCCAAGAAAGCATTTGATTTCTTCCCTGAGCTGGAGTATCAATATATATGATTTTCTTAACAGAAATTGCATGACTGAAATGGAAAACACTCAACCTTTAAATGTTATAACTATCAAGTGCAATGTTGCCTAGACTATTGTTCAATGAATCAATACACAAGCTATATATGTTAAGAAAATTATTCCACCCACTTAACAATGTATTTAACAAGGACAGAAAGTTTAAATGAGGTCTGTACTCTTTTTATTTTCAGAAATACTGGTAGTATATTCGATAATTTCAGATTTTTTTCTCCCATCTTTTTTCATCCCATGGGATACGGAACACTAGTGTGTCTATAAGTGAATACAATCTTTTTCTTTAGCAGAATTTAAAGAGAGGATATTAATATTTTGCAATTCAGCAATGCCAGAAGCAACTCCATGACTGCACTGTTAAAAAGTAGAGACATGTTGCTCTTAACATTACACAGAAGATTAATTTTAATGGCATTATATTCCATACTAACTATAACATCCTTGGGAACCCAGGATCAGACACACTCAGCAGTGGTGGTATTAAAATAAAGGTGAATATTACATATCTACATTTAGCTTAATACTGAGAACATTGTATGAACGTCATAATGAAGGTAACATATTACTGATGGTCACATATATTACTGAAAACAATCTACTAAAAATTAGACAAAATTCTTATTTAGGTCTGTCACATCTTTCTACATTGTGGCTTATAGAAATAATTCAAAACATCCTGGATGACAGATGTAGTTATTGCACTAGAAAAGTTCCTTCCACTCTAGAATGGGAAATGAAATACCTGAAATCTGGCCTTTTCAAACCAAAAGTGACTTTAGCTGCCATAACTGTATGTCAGTAAATCAGTGCATGGAAGTTCTTAACACACCAGCTTCAAAAGCTCAGTCAATCTGAAGATGTTTCTTCAAACATACAGACTTAAATACAAGACCTGGATACTACAAGAAAACTGATAAATATTTGTGCCCTCTATGTAATTTTCTGCCCCTGCATGCAACCACAGTTGCAAATTGGTCCTTTAGCAGCTCTGACAGTGCTAAACTGACTGATAGAAGTGGCACGGTAAATATAGCAGCCACTGTATCCCTTCAAGGCAAACCAGCCTCAAGACATGCAGAAACTTGATGTCCCTGACTTTCACCATCAAAAGGCAAGGAAAAGTCTGTGTGTCTACACAGAACCAGTCACATGTTCATGGTGACTTCTAAACCTTTCAATAACCACATGCCACGTTATAAATAAAATGATTGGCAACAAGCTGTGTTATTTGTTAATAGGAACCCCACAAATGAATAGCATTAATCTGATAAAATATTTTTTTTACGTAACATTTATGGTTTCTCTCTTTATGACTCTAATTTCCTCATGTAAAATAAAGCCAACATGGGGAAAACACTTTCTGTAGTTTTTATCTGATTATATGAATAATTCCAATTTGTTACACAGTGACTGTGAATGACATATTTGATTGCTTGAAACATTTAGTACAGCAGTTCTAAAAGCCCAGAAACCAAATAATACACACAGTGATAATAGGGCAATTGTATACATTTGAAAGACTGCTTTTCTCAGGGTTTCACAAGTAACTTCAGGATTATAAACGATAAAACCTTCACGTTCAAATGGTAAACTGCATGATATAGTGATGAGTGACTTGAATTACCTTTTTTTAGTGGTATGATTAAGAAAAAAAATGAGTAAAAAAAATAGAATTTTCTCTAAAGAAAAAGTTCTTTCAGACTAGTGAAATGGGCCAATAATGTTCTTACGCAGCTTGAAAGGGGGAAATGCAAAATCCACCTTGGGTGGATGAACTCCAGGTACCAGTACGGGCTGAAGCGTGACCAGCTGGAAATCAGCTTGGCAGAAAAAGACCTGTGAGTCCACACTGACATCAAGCTGATTGTGAACCAGCAACGTCTCCTCACAGCAAAGGAACCCAACAGCCTCTGGGGCTGTATCAGGCAGAGCTTTCTGAGCAGAGGATGCCCCGGGGAAACTTGTCTCTGTGTGTTAACACCTGATGAGAGGGTGACAGTAGAGAAGTAGCTGAACTCTTCTCAGTGGTTCCCAGTGTCAAGACAGGCGGCAATCAGCACAAGATGAAAGGCAGGAAATTCCATTTAAACATAAGAAGTTTTAGGTTGGTTTGTTGTTTTTCTTTCTTAATCTGTGAGGGTGTTTGAGCATGGAAACAAGTTGTCCAGAAAGGTTGTGAGTCTATGTTCAGTGAGAGGGTGGGACAAGATGATATCCAGAGGTGCATTTCAAACTCAGCTCTTCTAGGATTTTGTGGCAGCGATAGGTTTGAGTATTAAGCAAAATCACTGTTTAAAAGACTCCACATGGCTACAAAATCGAACACCACATCAAAAATATGCCAAGATGTTAAAAAACTCCAAACTTTCTGAGATTCTTTTAATTTTCAGTTGGATTAACACATTCTTTGCTAGGAAGTCCTTTATGCTGCTCCCTTCCAATACAGAGAATGTCCTTTTCTTTTTCAGAGCCAGTGTTTTTATTTCTGCATTGTCATTCAACTTTAATCTCCTAATATAACCTAACCTTTCAAAGGCCTCGAATGAGCTAATTTAATTGAAGTTCAAAGTATCTCATTGTCATGTATTGCTGTGACGAATTGATTTCCATTAGGTAGTGTTTACAAGCACCATAGCATCACCTGAGGTTCCTACTACAACAAAAGTGTTATTAAAACTAAGGGTTACTCAGTGGCACTTTAAAACTTCAAATTCTTTTATATATATATATATATATATATATATATGTATGTTAACATGGTTTATTCACAATGGATACTCTTTCTGCTCAAGCCTTTAATTTCAATTTCACGTAGATTTTGGCAGGATACCAAAGTTATTTGAACTCAGCTGAAGACTTACATTGACTATGACGGATAACGATTTGAAATGCAAAATATGCATCCCAAATAGCACAGAGTACCCATAATACTTAGTAATTTATTGACATTTAACAATATTATCATTTTGTGGGGGAGTGATCTAGAATTCAGGAGTTCTTTAACAACTCAATGATTTAGTCCGAATTTTCTGCAAGTGCACAGGCGGACAACATAAGAACTGGTTCAAAGATTTAACTAATGCTAATAGATCAGGTTCTCTTCTGTAAATGCAGCTTGTAAACTGAAATAAATGTCCAGCATACCTAGGAAAACAATAAAACCACACAGAGTTGTTCCCTTGATGATCAGTGTATACTAAAAGGTATGCCAGATAGCTGTTTAAGTCCCAAACTTCAAAATATTTGAGTTATATTAGACTCGATATTTTTCCCCTGTTTTTCTAAATCGATATTTTTTCATCTTTCCACCCGATTTCTGTATCTATTTTAGTTCTCAATGAGGATAGCCCAAGAATATTCATTGTATATCTCGTAAATACAGAGAATTGAGTTTACTGCACAATTTGTTTTAATTTTATTTATCAGATCAGCCCTTTTACATGCACTTTATATATCTGGAAAGCTGGAATGGAGGCTTGGACTGAATTTGTCTTGCAACCAGAGAATGAAAAGTGTTTTCGCAATGCCACCTAAGAAGAGCAACTGATCTCACTTAATGTTGCTCTGCACTTCGCTTACAACTGCATCTGCAGATTTGCCTTTGTGGATTCAGACAAGGACAAACTAGACTAAAAATAAATAGGAACAAAAATGAGAAAAACTGAAATATAGTGATAAACAGCTGTTGTCTTGGGATCTTTTTACTTTTCTTTTAAAATCAGCTTGTGGTTAGACTTAATGAATAGCATATGCCTGTTGCTATCACAGTAGTAGCAGTCCAGATTTCTGTCTGGAATCATGATTGATTAACTTGCAGAAACTTGAAGGCTGTTCAGCTCTAAAGATTTGATTCAACCTTATTTGTAGATATGTACACCAAAAAAAACTTGAAAAAAATGGACTACGTCTACCTAGAAAAAAATTTTTTTAAAAAAAAGAAATGAATGCTGCCCTTACTGTTGTAAAAATGCCAAAATCCTGCTTTCCAGGATGAGGCTGAAAAGCGGTGCTCAAGGCCCAGACAGGAGAGAGGTATTCCTTTCAAATCTCTGGATAACCTGTATCCAATGGTATTAAAAGCTCATCCAAGGAGAAATGTCAATAATTCCTGTTTATTATTAAGTCTTAGAAAACTGAGGAAACTGAAGGAGTGGGAAGCTAATCATAGAATCGTAGAAGATTTTGTGTTGGAAATGACCTTAAAGCCCACCCAGTCCCACCCTCTGCCATGGGCAGGGACACCTCCCACTGGATCAGGCTGCCCAAGGCCCATCCAACCTGGCCTTGAACACCTCCAGGGATGGGGCAGCCAAAGCTTCCCTGGGCAACATGTGCTAGGGCCTCCCCACCCTCATGGTGAAGAAATTCCTCCTTCTGTCTAGTCTAAATCTGCCCCTCTCCAATTTATGCCCATTGCCCCTTGTCCTATCACCACAAGGCTTTGTGAACAGTCCCTCATCAGCTTCTTGTAGCTCCTTCAGATACTGGAAGGTTGCTCTAAGGTCTCTTGGGAGCCTTCTCTTCTCCAGGCTGAACAAGCCCAACTCTCTCAGCCTGTCCTCATATGGGAGGTGCTCCAGCCCTCAGGTCATCTTTGTAGCCTCCTCTGGACTCTTTCCAACAGCTCCATATCCTTCTTATGCTAAAGATTCCGGACCATGGAATACAAGCATGTGACCCATGTCTGAAAATAAGATCATTTGATATTTAGAAGGAAAAGATAGAAAAATTCATTAGGTAGATATTGAAACGAGGTCTGTTGACTCTCTTTAAGAGACAACTACTGCAAAAAGTGAATAAGGATCTTGTTCATGGATGTGAATTTTTTCTGTCTCTCCTGACTAACAGAACACTCTTCTCAATAAAGAATGCTAGTCTTTACTCTGCAGTGTTTGCTCAGCATCACTCTTGTGTGAGTGTCACAAATGACATTAAATTTGATGACTGTAGTGTTAAAAGCTTGGCAAAATCTTAAATACCAGTTCCACGGGAAATGTCAGGTACAGCTGTGATTCACATCCAGCAGAAGAGCAAAACTTCAAAATTTAGGCTTTTATTTTATGGGCCAATCTAGATGTTGCCTTTGGTTACAGGTAATTGAAAAGCAGCAATTAATAGAACACCTAACGTTTTCTTTTTTTTAATTACTGCAGCTCCCAACTATACTTTCTCTTTTATAAAGCAAAGCTGTCAAAATAGCTGTTTTTTCAAGGTGTATGTAATGTTTTACCTAGTGGCATTTTCAGGTATTGTTTAGCCTTTTTTGGAGATTAGTAATGTTGTTTTGTGTTTAGGTTTGAGTATGGGTTTAAATATTATTCAATTATTATTAAAAAGTAAATTATTTTCAAACATTAAATATACTACTATTAGGATTTTAAGACTGATTTTTTAATTTAAAATTCTAATTTTCCAAGTAAAAATGAAAACATATGCAGAAATGAAGGTACAGTCACTGCAGGTAAATGCAATACCAGCCTCTCAGGTTTCAGACAACCACTTGACTGTCTCTGTACCTCATTAGTTCTAGGTTTGGTTGGTTGGCTTTTTCAGGAAACACCTGTATATTTCCTGTTACTTCTACTCTTCTGTTCATTACATTTTGGTATCAGTTTGGGAAGGATTTATTATTCCCCTTGTTATTCTCCTCAAAAATAGAACTTATAATTATTTTTCCCTATAGCCAGAAGGTTTTATACGTCACAGCGAACATACTACAATGAAAATATATTGATTTTTTTTCTTGTCATTTTTATTTTACCCAGTCAAGTTGTTATATGACAGAAGATTCAAGCTTCAACTTTATCATTGTTAGACAAGGGGGTTTTGCTATAAATTTTTCTCCAATACATTTGCTGTTCCCATATAAAACTTGACATTTGAAGACTAAACCAAACTAGTCCTAGATTGGTGCACACAAGTGCAATGCGCTTTTGGTGGTGTATATTGTATGAATACCAGCTGAGAATTACAATAGTTTCATTCTAAGAAGTAAAGCAAAAACCTAAAGAAAGAAGTATTGGGTATTTATGGCACAATTTATTTCAAAAACAATATTAATTTTGTAATTATAGATGAAATTGAGAGGAAGACAAACTGAAAGCATTGTAAACCCACAAAACTCCTTCTGTTTTCAAAATAATTTGATAGATCAATCAAATTTCCATTTAAAGAATGCAGCAACCTCTCAGGTTTTGGTGTTTTGAACATCTCTGCTAAACCTACTAGTTCCCTTCTGAAATGCTTTGTTGCTTCCAACATATTCTCTCTTTTTCCAGACATGATGTGCTATTAGTATCATCTAACTATTAATTATATATCCATTAAATCTGACAGAGTTCATTATTATCAAGTGGAATAATGCTATGATGGTTCAAAAATGCTGTCAAAGTTACATTTTTTAAAACACAGTCTGATGGATGGAATTCTCCAGAAAAAAATGAAGGCAATACCTTCAGGGAGAACAACAAGAAGAAAGGAAGCAGTAGGCAAGGTGATATTTTACCCTTGTGAAACAGAGTTTAAAAAATAATTTTAATTAAGGAAGGCTTATTTGCAGATTACTTAAAGAATGATTATTTGACTTCTGTTAGTATCTACAGTCATGCAAATTACTTGCAGACAAACTACATATTAGAGAGAAAAACTTTACCTCTTAAAAATACATCACCCAAAACATTTTTGTGGTTCACTGTCAGACCTGGACACCTGTAATAAATCTCATTACGTTTCCTGTAAGGTCAGCATTATTTGAAACAGAGTTTTATCCAGCTCACTAGTGTTGCATAGTCACAAAATTTGTGCATCCTTTTATATTTCTTTGTATGTTTTGTAAGATTTCAATATCTTGCAGTTATTTAAAATGAATTATTAGCAGAATTACCTATATAATTCTTTGTAGCCCCAATTCAGTTGATATGAGAGCTCTATGTTTACTCATGCCTGAATTAAGTCTGCAAAAGCAGCAACACCACATAGGGTACAATGTGGCTTCAGGAAATGCATTTCTTGCCATAATATGTGAGAAGGAAAAGAAAAACAATACAGCTTGGCTTTGAGAACACAGATCAGTTTGAAATAAATGTATAAATATTGTTATTTGTAAAGTGACCACATTCTGTGTGGTATCACTGTAAAAAACAGAAGCACAGAATAGTGTGAAACCACCTTTAAATCCAGCCTTTAGGGTAAAACTCCATCAAAAATATATTCCATCTCAGTGATGGATCAAACATAGCGTGGGAGGTTATCCCAACCTCTGAGACAGACAATATATAATGTAACCTGTGGTCACCTATTCGGGGAGAGGGAAAGGGCACATTGAAGAAACAAACAAACAAAAAATAAAGTCAAAGGATTTTAAGGAGGACAAAGCCAAATAATAATAAAAAAGATTGACACTAGACGCAGAAAGGAGAGGGCAAAGGGTCTGCAAGGCCATTATGTCTATACATGCTAAGATGGCTTTCAGCCTGGTACACTTAATTCATTTTCTATTTGTTATTCTGTTGGCAACCAAGCTCCTACACCATGCATTTGTCAGCATCGAATTGCATTTGCTTCATGTCAGAAAACCATACATAAAGGCCTTCTGCTATTTTTCTGTTGTCATTGTTTACCACAGCTCTGAACCTTGCAGCACTGTGTGTGCAGGGAGTAAGGTAACAAACATGGGTGTATTTTAAAGCTTCGTCAAAGTGAGGAATGTTGCCTTTGAACTCATTAAGGAGTGATTTATGTGGAGGATCTCTGGAAAGTTTGTTTGTTGGATCTTTTTCGCTTCCCTGCGCAACATAGTCCTTTGCAATATTTCTGCAAAAAAATAAAGGATTGGCTATAATGTAGGTATTCTTAACTGCCCAAAAAGTCCTTGGCCCTCAGAAGGTTCTATCTATACAGAGCATCACTTTCTAATACTACCATTTTATTGAGATTTAGTGGAAAATACTTTCGAAAACAAGCAGGGATTCCTGTGGCTGCAAAGACTGCCAGGTCTCCAGATTTCACGTTCTATCAACGTGTTTAGCACTAGGCCAGCTAATGAACTAGCCTGTTATAAAGAAGATCCGAAAGATGATGAGTAAAATCCTGCCCTTGCTAATGTCATAGAATCATAGAATCACCAGGCTGGAAAAGACCCTACTGGATCATCGAGTCAGCATGAGTTAGTTACTATCCTCAGTAGGCTCACATTTTTCACCCAATTAAATCTTTTCACAGAAAAAAAGACTGCATCTTTTCATTACTGAATGACAAGCCATTTGTTTACTGTGTGCAGAGCTAGGCTTCTTTTTCAGCCCATGCTTAGGAGCGATCACAGCTGTCAGAAAAAAGACAATATTAATAAAAGAAAAGGCTATATCCACAGCCACTAAGTCTACCCAGTAAGGAACAAGGTATGTTAATTTACACAAAGTTACTCCTGTTAGACTGCTGCCTATATGGAGCTAATTCAAGTATCTCCATGTGCCACTCAACATAGAGATGATGTCAAAGAGCTTGGCATGGCATTTGATATCAAGTAGCTTTATCCTGAGTATGATACCATACCCACAATCTTCAGGTGAGACTGGATGTGCAGAAAATGCAGAGGATAAAGCAAACTCCTATTTTCTCTCTGGCTCCAAGAAATACAACAGCAGCTGTCATATACAACATGCACTACAAATTCTTATTTAGCAAGCTTATAGTGATTCACTGAAGTTGATTGTTCCTGTGCAAAATAGTTACATCACTGATTGATTTTACCTAAGATGCTTGAGTTGATGTAGCTATCAAACAGAAGTGCTACTCTCCTCAAAGGATCACATTGCAGTAAAGGACTAAGCTGCTTTAAAATTAAACTGACTCCTTTAATCTTCACTAAACAGACCCAGTATTTCAAATGCTCTGAGAATATCTAAGCAGACAGTTTAATGAATTAGATTTAACAAATCTTTTTATGATAATGAGTTGGATCCATTCTATCAGAAGGTTTCCATACAGCTTTTTCCCTGTGTAGTTCCTAAACTTTGGTATTTTCTCTAAGAATGAGGATATTTTTTTCTACATGAGCATATAGAAATATTGATAGAAATATTGGTATTTTATAAGAATAGAAATATTCATTTTGATAACTGTATGATTTAGAACTCTGCCCACATTCAATTTACTAAACTCAAATTTAATAACAACTCTGAGCAGATGGTAAGAAGGTGATTGTCTTTTTAGAAGTGATAGAAACAATTGATGAAATATAGACTTAGTTTTATTACTGACATTATTGCAACTGCTTATTGCAAATATTTGAGAAAGTATTCAGTAGATGAATTTATACATATATAGAATGTGCATCTGAATCATAAAATAAGGAGTGTTTTTGGTTGGAAAGGACCTTAAAGGATCATCCAGTTACAATCCCTTGCCATGGGCAGGAATGGTTTCAACTACATCACATTGCTCAAAGCCCCATCCAGCCTGGCTTTGAACAGTTCCAATGATGGGGCATCCACAACTTCCCTGCGCAACCTGTGCCAGCATCTCACCATCTTCATTGTAAAATACATCCTCCCTATATCCAATCTAAATCTACATTCTTTTGGTTTAAAAAACGTTGCCCCTTACCCTGTCACTGCAGGTCTCTCTCATCTTTCCTGTAGCCCCCTTTCTATGTTGAAAGGCTGCTGTAAGGTCTGCCCAGAACCTTCTCTTCTGCAGGCTGAACAACCCCACCACTCTCAGGCAGTCCTCACAGCAGAGGGGCTCTAGGCTTTGGATCATTTTTGTGGTTTCCTCTGGACCCCCTCCAACAGGCCCATGTCTTTCTCTATCTGAGCACCCCAGAGGTGGATACAGATATGCATAATATATAAGGATGCACAGAAACAAACATACTCCAGTAAAAGAATTTGTTATATATCTATATATCACCTATATCTATCTATCCCTATTACATATAATAAGAATAAACATAATATGTTTTCTTTGTGTTTATGACATTTGAAGAAAACCTGTGCTTGCTTCTGGGACTAAATATGGAAAGCAAAATATTTAATTAGACAGGCATGCATCTAAAACATAAGGAATAAATACCTTTCCCCACTTTTATTTATCATAAACTGTAAAAGAAGTAATAGTGTTGTTAATGTCCATTAGGTTGGAGAGGTTTTCAAAGTGTCTTTCTGACCTTGATTCTCCTTAATTCAGGAGTTTATTAATTCATAAGATATTACTATTTCTCAGATTGCCTGGGTAACATTTTCTTCACTTCTTGACATCACATGTCATAAAAAACCTACGCAATGATTTCATAAGAAATATCTGCATTGATGACAATGTTTATGCAGCATGGGGTCTTGCAGCCCACATCCTCAAGGGTGAATATGTACTGAACTTCCACAAAAACACACCATCCTGACAGAAATCAGTCCTGATCTCTCACAGTGGGTACTATAAATGTATAGGATTTTAAAGAAATAAAGGATTTTGCAACTTTCAGAATTTAATCCCCACATAAGAATTATTTAAACTCCTCTGTGAAATGGAGAGTTTATTTTCTCCTAAGACAAAGCTAATCTATTGAGAAGTTTGTGATTCACACTGCAAGTGACATTTTCTAGAAGCTCTTATCATTAGTACTAAAAATGCTTTACCATCTGTCTGCCTCTCTCTTCACTCATTCGTTTTGCTGTCTGGAGTTGTGCTATTTATTTATTGAAGAAAGAGAGAGAGTCAGCATAAGGAATGCAGATATCCTCATTTCGGCATACTCTTTCCACCTCCTGCCTCAGTCCCCTGAGTAAGCTGCTTCTGCACAAAATCACATGCTTTGATGATGAACACTATCAGTAAGGACAAAGACTAAATATAACTCAAACACCAGATTGCATCTCCTGTCAAACAGTTTACTAACTAGTACGTGGTAAGTCTTCATTCACCTTTTGTCCAACCCCCACTTAGCATGAGAGGTAAGAAAAAACCCAGACCAACCCCCTAAAACAAAAGTACAAACCAAAAAAACATAAATCAGCAACAAAAAACCACCTGAGGTTTTGCTGCTTTTTCTATTTGTCAGTTTGTCCTGCTGTCACAGACACATCTCTTCACAACTACCTTCTTCCTCTTCCCAGGTCCTTTAAAAACATCCACATGAAGGCTACTGCAAGTTCTTGCAGGGATGAAAAACATGGTGCAAGCACATAAAAGTGATACATACGTACAGGGGATCCTAAGCTGTAGCTTAATAAGAATGAGTTGGGTGATGTAGAATTTTTGTCATGCGTCCATAAGCAACTTAAGAAATTAAGTGAACCAAGTAGTAAGACTTGTAAGTTAAAAACAATTTAGAAGAAAGCAACATTCTTCTGTCTTGGAGTTCGCTTACATTACGTGAACATTAAAACTGATTGCAGTGCACTCTTAACCATCAAGCTTGCATTGTCTGGCTAAATTAGAATAGATAATTTTAAAACACCATTGAATGCAAGCATTCAAAGGGACTAAGAATGCACCTTATGTCTTGGTTAAGGTTAATCACATCATTAAAAAACCAAAATTGCCCATTCAGTGCCTTACTAAAACTGAAACCCATGGAAACCAGTTCAAACTGCACTTCAGCATCCCTGACTCACCTGGTAGCAACATAAAAAGATTCGCTTTCCCACTGCCTCTCAGACAGCTACCAGCCTCTAGCTTTCAGTTATTTTATTAGTCCATAATCAGTGAATTGCTTACACGTCATGGTAGAGTTCAGTAGCTCCTGGTCCTTGGAAAATGAAGCACTGGGTGCAGGAAGATGCTTCCTGTGTGGAAGTAGATGAAGACCTGTGTGGAAGTAAATGAAGAAAAAAACAGAAGTAAATCTTTGAAGTGAATTATTTTAAACAGGTGTTCTTCATTACTCTTTTAGAAATCTTAGTTAGCTTAGTTTCAGAATAAACTGTTGGGAGCAAATTACAACTAGTACTGGTACTCAGCTCGGAAGACTTTAGCAAGATGATGTCACAACTTGGTATCTTTCAACCGCACAAGTAATTTACCAGAAACACATAGAATCATAGAACCATAGAATAACCAGGTTGGAAGAGACCCACGGGATCATCGAGTCCAACCATTCCTATCAAACACTAAACCATGCCCCTTAGCACCTTGTCCACCCGTGCCTTAAACACAATGAACCCCAAACCCCTCTAAAATCCTGGTCTGGCAGGAAACCACCTGATAAACCTTTAAACACAGGAACATGGGTAGCATAATATGATGTTTTACTCTGATAAGGAATACATTGAAGAAGCAGTGGAGCACTTGATGAATATGCAGTGATTGATGAGGGTGTGTGCTTAGAGTGTGCTAATGAACAGCAATCCATTAGTGTAAACATATAATTTCTCAGTCATTACCTATACATTAACATTTGATTTCATATCTTGTCAACATCAAGTGGGAACTAACACACAGCTGAAGGAAATTTCATTTGGATGACTGCTCAGTAGAAAAAAATAGCTTGAATCTTAAAGAGCATAAAAGGACACATTAATCTTCACCCTCCCCAGAGCTGCTCTGCTGAAGGCTATGGCAGTGGACTGGTTTATTGGTAGGACAGCTTGAACTATGTCTGCCTTCTGCATGATCGCTGAACCTTATTTTCTGTTGCTCAGGCTCTTTTAACCTCTGCAAATGCCAATTCCTTCACAGTATCTGTAAAGCAAAAGTGACAGAGGTAAAAAATACTGCCTAAAGCCAGCAGATATTGAAGCTGTGAAAATAGGTATTTACCCTAAGACTCTTTATTCCTGGTAAATAATCCTAGAAACAATGAAAGTGAGTAACAGATGGGGTTTCAAATACTGAAATTCAGCTGCTGACAGTAAATGTTCATAATAAATGCTGTTAAGAAAATCTGAAAAGCCACAAATGGCACTAGATCTCACAGTGCATTTCACAGGATAAAAAGAGCAATAATATCCCTGAACCTCCAGATTTCTTTCTTTCTGATACCAATGTATAGTAAAGCAGGAAGGTTTTTAAAGACTATTTATCATTATTATCCTCCTGTTACTTGGTGTCAGAGTCATGGTCTTTATTAAATTTACGTACAAATGATTTTTCTTGCAAGTCACTGTTAGAGATTTGAACAGAAATAGGTAACTTTGGAATGAATACATGAAACAATTAATGACTCCAAATAATGAAACATTTGTCATCAAAACGCAGATTTTGAGATGTGGAATATATAAAAAAATCTTGAATAGTATTATATATGCAACAAGCAAAAGATCTTCAGAAGAGAATACTCAATTATGTTGTTCACAGTCCTACATTTGCCTGATTTTAAAATGGCTTTAACTCCTAGAATATTAACAGTGATCAAAGAAATGCCAAAATTTGCAATTTTACATAATGACTGGTACACTGCAGAATAATTTCCTCATAAAACAGAATTTTGCAAACAATACCATCAGAAGGATGTTTAATTTTCAGAGAAATTTACTGCTTGGGGTTTTGTTTCACTTCATTACTGAGGCTGAACTGGGTTCTCAGTGAATGATCTTCAAAATCAAAACTTTTCCTTAGCCTTGTTGGTAGTAACTAGATCCCTAAAGAATGATCTCTAGAATTATTTATATTCCCCTCAAAAATCAAAGAAAATACAGCCTTTGTCTGTTTTCTTTTATATGATTTTTTTACTATCTTGTTTTCTAGTCTAATTTCTTTGTGTTGCAAAACCTGCCTTTTAGTCTGGAATTCTCATTAATAGAGGATGGCTGTAGTCTTCTGTATTTACAACTCCAGAATGCAAAATTAAAGACCATGATTAAGCATATTCTTTCCAAATTTGCCATAATTAACAACTAAACAGAGGTTTTACAAATGGAATTAAAAGCATCATTTACTTGTCTAAAATGTCATGGAAAACATCTCTTAAGTTTGATTTATTTTGGGGGCAGTTATTAAATATGTTACTGTAACAATATATGATGAAGAAGCAGTAATGAAGAGTTGAAATCAAAGTTAATAATGCTCTGTGAAAACAGTTTTCTAACTAGGTCATTTCAGTTGTAGAATTAAGTCCTTCTTCTAAGCAAGACATTTTCAGGGAAAAATGAAGACATAGAATCATAGAATAGTTTGGGTTGGAAGGGACCTTAAAGCCCATCCAGTCCCACCCCTGCCATGGGCAGGGACACTTCCCACTGGATCAGGGGCTCCAAGCCCCATCCAACCTGGCCTTGAACACCTCCAGGGATGGGGCAGCCACAGCTTCCCTGGGCAACATGGGCCAGTGTCTCACCACCCTCATCGTGAAGAAATTCCTCCTTCTGTCTAGTCTATATCTGCCCCTCTCCAGTTTATACTTTATACCCATTGTCATATCACCACAATCCTTTGCAAACAGTCCCTCATCAGCTTTCTTGTAGCCCCTTCAGGTACCGGAATCAAATACTCTTAATTTATCATAGATGGTTTCTTAAGCAGGGAGCTCCAGTCACAGTTTGAATCATGGTTGCTGTAAAAGATTGATGCACTACTTGGTGGTTGGAACTAGATGTCCCTTCCAACCCAAACTATTCTATGATTAAAGATCCTTTATAACTAGAAAGAAGGGATTTCGGAGCTATGTGTAACATTGAGGTGTACGGTGTATTATTTTGTTGAATTCTCCTTTCATGGGATATTTCTCAAGATCTACGAAATACTTGGCTTGCTTGAGGGGAGGAAAAAAAAAAGTGATAAAGTAAAGGAAAGGAAAGACGGAAAGAAAAACACAGCTGGAAGTAATTTGTTATGTGAAGTACTAAGAACAGAAAATCCTTGAATTGCTAGAGCAGCTGGAGGAATATTTAAATGTGAATAAAAGCAATTTGTATTTTAAGGCTTTATGAAGAGTTTTTTTAACTTCTTAAAGCCTTTTCTGAAGGAAAATTTCATGCCCGAAGTTAGATCATCCTTTACTACAGTGCATACCAGAATTGTATTAAAAATTGAAAATAATTTACCTTAGTTATACTGTTAAGTACATCAAAAAACATCTTATGAGCCCTGCACAAACAGCAGTGGGAATACATGCCTGGAACTATTCTAGCACAGGTAGCATTTATATCAAAAACTTCATGTCGTATAATGACTTTTTAACCTTTCTGTTGGCAATGCTGTGAGAAGAAGGGAAAAGCCTCTGGTTAAACAGGCAGGGAATACTACAACACAGAGTCATGAATCCATAGATGAACTTAAAAAGTCACAGAAACCATCAGCAAGAGTAGTTGAGTAAAATAATAAAACAAAACATATAAAAACCATGACCTTGCCATTGTGGAATTGTGTAACAGACATAAACAGAGGTGTATGTCTATGGCAATGCCCATGACACTGAAATTTGATCCCAACACATTCAATGACTTCAGTCTAAGATAGATGACTTGTCATTCAGTGGCATAAACCAAGCTATCTCCTCTCTATTTTTTACCTCTGGTACAAGAATGTCAGTGCAGAGCCTGTGATTCACACCATGAACAAATTCTGTGAACACTCAGGCCTATAGGCATTGCCTCTGAAACTCTGCAGGAAAAAAAGAAATATCTGTGGCTTATATGGGGTCAAATAAGAGCTCATTGTGTATCTACAAACTGTTATCCAAGCGTTCCACACTACTGTGCAAGTATTAATAAATGAAGCTTTGTGACATTCAAATGTTATACAGACAGTTGGTGGTACAGGAATGCTCAAGCGAATGAGTAATCTCAGATTGAGATCCTGCACCATCCTTATTATAAAATATCCTTATTATTTTCTGTAACATTTTATGATACAATAGTATTTGGAAAATGACTGTATTAAGAGCATGACATTTACTGAAGTGGAGCTTTTCATATATGAAATAATTTCACTGCAGGTTATTGTGCAAAACAGAAAATTCAGAAGCAGAGGTCAGATAATTTCTTTTATAGACTACTAATCTAAAGTTAATTTATGATCTTTCCATTTTGCTATCCTTATTCAAATGAGAAATAAAAAATACAGCTTCTTTCTACAATCTCATGTTTTGTCCCCTTTATGTTATCGTCTCATGTGTGTTTTACCTCTTGAGCACCATTTTATGTTCTCGGTGTTGCAAGTGGTTTATCAGGTTATGTTTACTCTTATGTGGCTCAGACCTATTGATTCATGTGCAGTTAGTGAAGGCTATGTATTGCACAGCTTTCCAGAACGAACACATGATGTTTGTAAGAATCTTTGTGCAGCTGTTGTGAGTTGTTCTGGGGCAGTGGCCAGACACCCACGCAGATGCTCTTGTTCTCCTCCTCCACTCCCAACAGGACAGGGGAACGAAATAAGATGGAAAAGCTCATGAATCAAGACAAAGATATGGGCATCATGGGCAAAACAACAAGACCTGGGGAAAATTCATGTACTTTATTACCAGTTAAAAATAGAGTTGGGTGGTGAGAAATAGGCAAAGAAGATCAATCATCTTCCTCCTGCACCCCTTTTCCCAGGCTCAGCTTCACTCCTTTGCTCCCAGCTCTTCTGCCTCCTACCCTGAGGGGTGCAGGAGCAACGGAAAACAGAGGTTTGCGATTCATCCATCACAGCCCTTCTCTGCTGCTCCTTCCTCCTCAAGCTTTTCCCTTGCTCAAGCGTGGGTCCTTTCCATGGGCTGCAGTATGACTGGATAAACCTGCTCCAGTGTGGGCTCCTTGGAAGCTGCAGCTTCTTTCCCACTGTCTGTGGTTTAATTCCTGTCCTCTGAAATACATAAAGCATAGAAATTGCATATTACTGTGGTTGCAGCTGGTCCACATGATCATCGCAGGCCCTTCCAGCTGAACTGTTCTGTTCTACAGATATTGCACTGATGTGCTATTGCCACTTAATTGTTTTAGAGCCAATTTTTGGATGCTTTCAATAAATAACATTTTGGTGTACAGTATATGAAGAAACCCGAGTTGCGTGAAACCTTACAGAAGCCAGGACCATATTATTCTCCTTTGAGTAAAGCAACCAGCTCTCCTATGTTGTTTCTAATGGTTTCAAAAAAGCTCATTTTTGTCAGATTTGTTTTCATTTCCAGTTTCTCATGGAAGTAGAAATCTAACCTATCTGCAGGACTAATACAGCTATATAATATTACAAGTACAGGCTGGCTTTTCTGTGCTGATTACAAATGTAATCAGGTCATAATTGTTGGTTCCTAGTTATCCTCCTACTCTTGAGTCCTCCCTCATTGGCAGCTTTTTCTGGTTTTGCTAATTAATCATTGATATTCTTATTATATTCACAGTTTGCACACAGAACATTGCAAGAATCCTAGCTACATATTTGAGAGTTTATTTCTAAATTTCTCATCCAAGATATATAACATTTGAGCCTAGTGAAAATCTATATTCACATATTATGTCCCTTAAACATTCCAGAACAATTTGAATATCAAAATTAGAAGAAAAATGAAAAGATCACTGATGCTTTATGTGTATTCATGGAAAAGTGTTCTTATTCAAAATCATATTGAAATCAATGGTATTTTTATTTCTTTCAGTGCAGGCTGGACAGCAAATGTTTCTACCACGCTTTATGCTATATGCTATATACAAACAATGATCCTGTAAGTTCAGTATCTAAAAGCCTAACAATCTTAAATATATTTTTTTTATTTTGTATTATTTGTTTCTGAGGAAAAGTATGTATTGCTACTTTCCCTTTATGGAACGAACCTGACTGATTAACACACAGGAACCCAATGACCATGTTGGACTGAAGCCTGGATTTCCCTGCCCTGAGACGATCACTCTGACAACCTGACATTCCTCCCTTCTGCAGGCAGGACTTGGAGCAGTTAGGCAGCTTGATTTCAGGTGTTTTTAACTAAAATGTTTATTTGAACCTTTTTGAAAGGTTTCCTTCTAAGTGTTGTTTTGTTCTTGGCTCCAAATGCTGATAGCTGGTATTTTATCCATCCCAGCCTATTTGTGCGATGGGAAGATCCTCCCCATACTCCTCTACTTTAGAAAAACCACACAATCCCTTAACCCTTCCAAAAAACCCAAATCAATAAAAAAAACCGCACAAAAATAATCCTGATGATAGAAAATTAGAGTTCTAAGAAAACATTCATAACAGGTACTAGATATCTACTACTGGGCTAATTAAATCATAACAAGAGCAAAAATACCAGTGACTGGTTTGGTCAAGCAATATTAACAGTAGGAGACAGTGAAAGACTAAACAGACAAAGTAACTGAACTACTGTGTCATATGGAAAGATAAAAATCCATGCCAGCCCTGTTCTGTTCTTGCAGAGTGATTGAATCAAGACTTGGCTCACATTAAACAAATTCAATTAATGAAATTTAACCAGGAATAAATCTGATGGAATTGCACAACACGTTTCATTTGAATCAGTTGATCACGAAATAAGAAATTATCAGAAGTGGAATACTTGTACTTTCAAGTAACATCAAATCAATCATTCCTCATGCAATTCTAGCAGATTTTGCAAAGCACAGATATGTCTGAAATGAGGAATATCATTCCTGCTGTGTGTGCTAGAAGAGTTTTAAGTGGAACTGTTTTCTCATTCTTTATCTCTATGTCAAACATGCCTTTTCAATTTTATTCCCCCCAACTGCCTTCTCTGTTCAGAATTTCTAAGTACATGTGGACTTTGAAATTAAGTTTACTAGATATCTTCTATGGAGCTCTTAAAAAACAATTATCAGATGGACTCTTTAGTCATTGTTGCCTAGATTCATTTTAAATTGGAGTTCAAGAAAGAAAAGGTGAATGAGTCACACAGTAAACCACATTAAAAATTGATTATTCTATTGTTTCACTAAATTATTATCTCAGTTTTTCACATAGAAATGTATAGATAAGAGAATTGGATTGTGTTAATTTGAGATATGATTGTCTTTTTTGATATACAGCGTGATCTTCTCTCCATAGAATACTGGCAAACTGCATCATAGTTAGAACAAATTTTAAAATAATACTAATGGACTATATTATGGACATACTCAAGCCCCTTTTATTATTTCATATCAAAGAGGTTGTAAAAAGTATCATAGAAAATTGTAGGTGAGATGTGATAGAGGCTGGAGTGAGAACATTCTGGAATAATGCAAGGAGGGAGTAGCAAATTTTCCTGTTGAGCAATGATTAACGAATTTACTGGAATTGTTAAAATCTATCCACTATTTATAGTCATAGAAATATGAGTTAAGATGTCAGCTAGAATCGGTGTTAAACCCACTACACGGAAGATCGCACATATGTTCAGCCACTACAGGTGTGACACAGGAGCCAGGAGCCAGCAAAACATGCAGGCAAAAGTTGTTTTTGCAAAGGCAGATATTCTACAAGGAGTAACTGTTCTCCTTATACCCATTAGGACAATCCCTTTAGGTCTGGAGCCTGTGTTTTCTTCCCAGGTTAACACTCACACTGAGTCATGGAAAGCGGGCTGAGGTTGCCAGGACATTAACAAACGCAACTATTTTGAACACAGATATTCAAATATTGATGTAATCTTTCCTCTGGTATTACTCTGCAATGCATCATATGCCTGAACCCCCAAAACAACTTCAAAATCTTTTTTTTCAGTCTTATTCCATTTGTCTTGATGATGGCTTATCACAAACCCTTTAAACATAGTTGTCTCAGGATTGGCTGCTGGCTGGAACACAAGGTTCCTACTCCAAAGGTCATTCCCAGCAGTGCCCCCCAATTCACCTGTGTGCTGGTGCTGGAGCTGGGCAATCAAATGCTACTGCAGGGTCAGAGAGAAGTAAAAATTTAATACAAAGCAACTGTTCCATGTCCACCAGGGTAACCTGCTTATCCCAAGGCATAATCCATTTTATATTGCATCAATTTCTTTTGTGAAAAACAAAATGTAAAAGGGAAAGGGTTACCACTGGTATGGCTGTGACGGTGCTGGGTTGCCCGGCAACAGTAAGTAGCACGATTTGGATCAAAGCAGGTCTGGCTAAATGGAAAGATGAGTCAGAGGCACACTGAAATGAGCAAGAGAGGACTATATTCTCAGTGAACTTTGATTAAAAACAAAGCAGAACTCCCTGAACAACTGCCTCTTGCCCTTAACTTGTAAGATATAATCAGGTATGTGCTTCTTGCGAGGAGGTGGAGGTGAAGGGCAACCACCCAGTGGCTTCAAGTTACATTGCCAGGTAGGAGCTCACGTTCACATGCAATCAGTCTGCAAGAAAATGTTAGTGCTCAGAGATACATCTCAACAGTGACGACACTTCTCCTAATAGCAAGTGCAGCACAAGCACCCTTTCCACACTGCTTCTACAGTGTGTTTCAAATTCATCCTGTTGAGAAAACAGAAAAGAAGAAAGAACCATTTGTTTTCCACATCCATTAGACCTGTCATGCAATGGCCAAGTAGCCACCAGTTATTACCACGGCTCTGGAAAATGGAAACCTGGGCTTCAGTCACTGAACTGCAATTTTCTTTTCCTGACCTTCATTCTGTCATGGATGGAAGCTCATCCGAAAGTAACAAAGCGAGTGTAGCTCCCTATAAAGGCAAGTCATTGAATTTAATAGGAAATTAACACCAAATAAAATGTCACTAAAGAATACAAACTGGGAAATCCTTCAGTTCAGGACTTCTTACTGAACACCTACATTTTATACATGAGATGGATGGAAATGAAGAAAGAAATTAAGTACAAAGCAGTAAGATCAACGACAGAAATTATCTTTTATCTCCAGTGAACTGAAATCTAGTAGAGATATTGTGAGGAAATGCCTGATGCAAAATAAAGTGAAAAAAGGTAGTAATGAATGGACAGGTTAAGGAACAGGGCCCACTACCAGAAAAATATTTTTGTCATATGTCTTTAGAGAAAAAAAAATTTTGAAGTGTCAGGAAACAACATTTTAGAGCAGTAAACATATAACAGAAAACAGGCAAAAGAGCAGACACTCCAGTACTGGCTGCCAGTGATGCAGAGCTGGAATTAGCTTCAGCAAAATGAAGAATGAATAAGGAAAAAACAGTAGTGGTGGTTATTAAAGAGCTGTTATTACAATTGATTAGTGCCTCCTTCTGATCTCCCTCCCCAGTAACCTTTCTATCCAGTAAAGATTCAGTCTATGTATATAAGGCTGTTGTATTCATGCAGGTGCTGCTGAAATTATCGAGGACATTTATGAGTTACATCTGAAATAGAATATAAAATGGATTTTGGCAATCTAAGTTGGCCTCCTGGCAATGCACATGGTGTCATTTCTGATGGTATCTCCCTGGGAGGCAAGAAAACTGGTCAGTCCAGAGCTCGATATTATGAATCTGATAGGCTGTAACCAAGCCACAAGACCTTAGGATACTTTAGGCAACTGAAATTATTTATGGGTTCCTACAAATGTAAGCTAAGCAGTTGCTTATTTACCTTAGAAGAAACCAGTTGAGGAGTATGACTCCTGTGCTCATGTGTTTTGCTAGATAGGAGATATTATGATAAATTCCCCTAAGTCCAAATGGCCTGCGAACAAAATCATTGCATTTCTTTCCAGCTACACTGTGTGTCAGGTCTCAGAATGTAGCGACATGTCCTTAGAAATTAAGTTTTGGGTAAGTATTCAGGTAGAAGATGCTTTCACTAAAATTCTTCCATGTAGGAAGTGTGTTTGAGTGTCTGTATGTGTATGTAGACACGTCTATGTTTGCACATATGTATAAATATGCACAAACAACTACTATACACACACATAGAATGTATAAAAAATGATATAATGCTCTATTTTTTCTTTATTTCTGCTTTAGCTACCTCAAGCTGGTGAGGGCAAGGAACACAGACCAATGCTTTCATGGAGGAGGTAGCTGCAAGCAGCAGCATTTGACACTGCACCTTCACTGGACTGGCATTGCACTAAACTATATATAATGATTCCCCATCTACAGCGATGGCAACATGAAGAACTGTTTCTCCAGTCATAAATAGAGCAAAAATATAATATTTACTTGTACCTGATGTCTTGTTATCCTCTAGAGATCATTAAAGGCACTCGCTGACAATTCAGCTTCTAGCCACTTGGTCAATATAAAATCATTTTCCATTTCCTTGAAAAAAAAATATTTTTCAGTTTTAAATCCAGAGAAAAGAATTTCCACAGATATATCTCAATGCCTCAAATGGTTACATCTTTTTACTGCATACCTCTATTTCTTTGATTAGGATTAGTATGTACTAGTATCAGCAATAGCATTAGCATTATTATCAGTATTAGGCTGAAGCAAATTACCAAGCATTGCTCTGATGAAGCATGCCCCAACATGACAATTTTTCATCCAGGTCCAAAAGGGTCTTTTTACTGAGGTTAGACTATGGTTTGGCACATGGTTACTTTTCCTGCTACCAAATATCACATCCTTTTTCAGTAAGGTAATATCGGAGTGCAGGTGGACTACAAAAATTCCATTTATTGAGATAGCTTTTGTTCCTCTGAAAATACCTAATGTGATTGTGGTTGTATTGAATTTTATTATCTGTATAAAACTCACTCAAACCTACAGATAAAATGCACAAAATATAATAAACTTGCTTCAATGTTCCAACTTGTAGTGTTCAGTGTGTTCTTTTTTAATCTTTGTTAGAGATATGGGAAAAAGAAATAACAAAACCTGTATGCTAGGCACAGCTGGCAGTTCCCTTCAAATATATTAAACCCTGAATAAAGACTAACAAAGATAGCAGGCCTTTTTAATGAAGAAATATCTTTTTAATATATTATTATCAAGAGTTACAAGGAATTCAGAGAGCCTAATGAGGCAGTGAAAAAGCTGAGATGAAATGTAAACAATCAGCTATAGTTGTGCTTTCCGTTTAATGAGCACTTTCAAAAGGATGAAGGAAACCTGGCTCTCTTAAATTCTGGACTTGGTTAAGAATTACCAACCGAAAATGATACGTTTTAAAACACATCTTTGCAGGTTTCCCCTTCTATAACCTCTTTGCTGGAGAGTTTTGGCTGAATAGATGACATAGCTAATAGATAAAATGTAAAAATAATAAAATTCATCACTTTACCAAGGCAGAAGTCATGTATTCAAGTTACAGCAACCAAGAAATAAATTGAAAATAACCTGTTTTATTTTTTTTCCTATTTTTTGAGGAGCAGGCATCAATATTAAATGTGACATGTTTTGTGGATCTCAGAAATCTTGAAGATAGAAAGCTCCCCTAGCCTTCATGGCCCTTCAATGCTATGTGTTCAAGAGATCCCACACAGAAGCTCTCACAAAAACACTCAAGTTGGAGAAAATGTTATAGCGGGCATGAGTGAGACCAGTTGTTTCTCAGCAGTTTTATGGCACACTAAAAATAACATTACTAGTTGTGTTAGTCATGATTCAGGCTTCCTGACAAGGAGGGAATATTCATACTGCTGATTGCTATACAGATTTATAGAGATATACATTATTTCAACATTGGAAAACAAGGGAAAAATGATCACGTAACTTTTCTGGTAGTAAATATATACAGTCTCATAACAAAGGAATCATCTTAAATGTTCTGTGTTACTGGTTTCAGAGTATGACATTTCAAACGGTTGTCAAGGCAGATGTGCTCAGAAAAGTAGAGAATATAATTGTGAGTGTGATCACACCTCTTAACAGAGACACTTAAATATAAAATGCAAAGTGCAAATTCTGTGCCATGCAGACACTTTACTGAATACCCTGACAAGTGCAAAATCTTTCCCAAAAGATTCTCAGGTGGCTT
This sequence comes from Phaenicophaeus curvirostris, assembly GCF_032191515.1. Lineage (NCBI taxonomy): Eukaryota > Metazoa > Chordata > Aves > Cuculiformes > Cuculidae > Phaenicophaeus > Phaenicophaeus curvirostris. The sequence continues at coordinate 9,046,954 of NC_091399.1, read as the reverse complement.
CAGCATCAGAGCCATGGGAATAAGTGTATAATATAGGTTACCTGGTAAGTAATACTTTATTTATTATTAATTATTAATTACTTACTAATTAATTAAGAATATGGCTCCTACTCCTTCCTACTCTTTCAATCTGAAAATAGAACATATTTCAACATGGTAAATTATTTATCCAGAAGAAAATTGTCTGGGGACTAACAAACAGTTTCAATAGACATTACCTATTTGAAAAGTTAAAAAGTTCTTTGGAATTGGGAGGAACCCTTTCCGTACATGGAAATCTTAGTCTGGAAACTTCAAATGGGTTTAAATTAAAGGTCTGCTCAAAATTTACAGTATAGGACAGAATTTACCATCCATTCCCATCCTCAAACAGAAAAGATCTCTGCTTTGATGGTGAATACAGAACATATGCAACTAAATCTTCGATATGCTTAATATTTCCTGGCTCAAATTATGTACCCTAATAAAAACCAGCTGAATCTTCACCTCCTTCAAACATCTGCTCCGGGTTTCAGAAATCTTATACCAAGTGTTTATAAAAGAAACATAATTCAATATTTTCAAATGATATACTGAAGAAAATTTTCCACTTGTAGGAAGCCGATAAACTGCTCACTTAATCTGTTTATGATTTACTACACTTCAAATGCAATTAGTCAGCATAGGTCATGGCTTTTCTTGTTGTTGTTTTGACTAAATGACTTTAATTTCCTTAAAAAAATGAATAGATAGCAAATGGCAAATAATGTATTCCATTGTTCAAGCAGACATTACCTTGTATAAATACGAATTACAATGTCCCATAAAGAAACATTCATGAGCAGAAGACTCAATCAAATTTGCTAATACATGTGCCTTCGGACTTCTGAGAATTGTATTCCTTAAATATTTGTGTAGACAAGGATTTAATTGATTGGTAGCAGTTAATGATTAGGTGGATACGTATTAAAAATCAAACATTTTCATCAAACATGTTCATCCAACAGGTTCATCTAACATTTTCATGTTTTCTTCCAGTTTTCTACCAGCTTTACTGATAGTGAGGAGTTTGGAAAAGAAGGTGTAATTTGGAAATGTGAGTAATTAAATTGGTTAAACCTTTATTCAGGAGGAATAGAGTCTGTCCATTTCTACTCCTCATTGTTTGATGCTTTATGACTAGATGCTCTACATCTTTTGCATACTGAGCTGTCAGTTAAGCAGAAGCTGCTTTGAAAATATGTTTGTGAACATTTAGAAGATAACAGTATGACACAACCATTTTTGAGTTTCATGCCTATTTCTATTGCAAAAAAAAAGACTGTGGTGTTTAGACAGGAAGTGCATTCAAATCTCTTGGCAAAACAAAATGTGTTACAAAGCTTAAGATGAGATGCTGTGTCTTGTAAGATGAGATGCTGTGTTGTATGTGAGGTTCAACACAAAAACCTGAGATTGACCCTGTAGCTCAAGAACCGAGAGTTGGAGGAGAGGGACAAGAGATGTTACAGAACATTTTCTGACCTGACACAGTGAGACAGGGCTTAGCTCGATCGCTTCATTCAGTGTAAGTGGATGCAGGCCCAAATAGAGACATTTCCTTGCCCTTGTTTGGAAATGTCAGCGTGCGAGAGTGAATAGCGATTGAACATCCAATTTCTTCTGAAACTGAAGAAATGCATGATAGAAACTTTTCAGTTATTGACTGAGGCTGATGGTGAAGAGATCCTGAAGATCAGTTGGTGTTCAAAGGGACCCATGGTTTGTCAGTAGAAGGTGTGAATGCAAAACCCATGAATACCCTCAACAGCCTTTCAGACAGTGACCTGTGGAATTGCTTTGAACACCGGCAGCATTGATGCAGCTGTGGGTCAGCTCAGAAGGGAGCTGTTGTGAAAGTGATCTTAGTTAATTTTCTTAATTTGTTAAATAAAAATTGCAGACAGGCACAGGCTTGGGGGGCGGGGGGGGTTGTGGTGGACCTTGTCTACGTGTAAAGGTCTCTTTATATATATATATGTACACACACACACACATGGAAACAAACAACTAAGAAGAACATAAAAATTTCATAAAAATTGTTAATTTATTCAATTTAGGCCTTCAGAATGGTGAGATGGAAATTCCCATGAGCCAGAAAGCAAGAGCAATGACTAACAGTGAATGGCAAATCAGTAGAGTATGGACATTTACATTTCAGTCAAACCAAAGTTCCTGGCAAAAGAACAAGCATGAACTTTGGCAATAAATTCATCTTCTGCTGATACTTCTATGTTTCCCCTAAATATTCTTTCAGTCCTAATAGTCAGAAAAAATAAGAGGTACAGATTGGGAAGTAAATACTTCTATTGCTTTGTTTATTACAGAATGAATAGTGGAGAATTTCCCCTGTATCATTCTGCCATTCCATATGTTTAACTAGCTAGAAGTGTATCAGAAGGAGAAGTAAGCTGCCATGTCCTTTTTAAGCCTAGTTTTCTTTATTGGCAATGCAAACGCATCTGGCAATAAGCTGAATTTACAGTGAAGACATCTTTCTTGATGAAATGAACGAAGCTAGGTGATAAATTTAATCTGGCTCACCAAAGGATAGCCATTTGTGAACAACATAAACTTTATTCAAATGAAATTAGCAGATAAAACGATCTCAGGAGTTCCTTGGGGGTGAAGAGGTAGATAACAGACTAATACTAATCTCACAGTTGTGATTCCTTTGTCACAAAGTTCTTCAATATTTAGTAGATCTTGCCTGTCAAGATGACAGTCCCAATAGTTCCATGCAGAAGTCCAGACTTCTTCTTCTGCGGTCAGAACTTCAGGTTCCTGGTTCCAGATTTCAGAATATAGGAAATGGTCCTATAAAACGGTATTACTAGTCAGGGAGAAGAAATAGTCAAGCACATCACAGAAATTGCTTGGTAGCAATATGAAAAGAGATTAGAGAGACTGCTAGAGAGCCAATAAATGTGTCTTATCTCTCCCATTCAGACAGAGGCTCAAAGTATTTTTAATTCTCGAAACTTCATCTTCAGAGCCGAATCTTTCTTAAGTTCCAAAGGAACTGGATAATTTTGAATGACCTAAACTAGAAAAGTCTGCTTTCCCTCGTTCTCCTTGCCACCCTCAGTCCATTAAAGTTAAAAATGAACAATATTGCTGGCTTTCACTTTAAAAACTATCTTGTGTGTACAACTTTTCCCTGCTTGTCCTGATTTGTTGTGTGCGCTTTATTCCCTGTCTCTGTGTAAATGCTATGGCATTACATCAGGCAAGAGACTTTCTCTTTTGGACTAAAAGGGTGTTTTTTTCCTAGTATAGGTCTATTTTCTGCGAGTCAATAAAATATATTAGCAAACTCTGATCAAGATTTGCAGTGATTCAATACATCTTTGCAGTTCAAGTCACAGGGCAAAATCTGTTTACGTTCCCTGCTAATGTCACACCATGTGTACACAGTAAAATGTTGAAACTTTATTTAAAAAACCCAAATAAACAGGCAGTGCAACAAAGAATCGGAAAATGAAGAAAATCTTTGGTTTATTAATGCAAAAATTTAAGATGTGCATCTCGAACAAAATAACATTATTCTCAGATAGGCAATGACTATACTAACTCAGAATGTTTTGCTTTTCCTGTGAAGTTCAATAATCCAGAGAATGATATGCTTTATAAATCAGAAAATTAAGGAGTCTAAAGTCACTTTGCTCTCTATGTAATATAATTTCTAAATACAAAATTCTCATTCTCTCTTTCCTGTGCCATAAAACTCGAGATAAAGGTTTTGCCTCAATTAAAGCAAGATTTAGGAGTCTGAATTGGCAGAGAGATAGAGAAGATGACCACCTCAGGGAGGATATTAATTTTGGTTTTATTAATTTTGCCCCAAAGAGTCAAATATAATTTGTTCCTGTGTTCTTCATCACTTCTTATTGAAGCCACAATGAAGGGTCAAGATTTAATTTCATGAAATCTCCAGGTTTATTAGAATAGTTATCCCAGATATTGGACTATATTAACCAGACATTGGCAATTCTACTCTGAAATGTTCAATGTCTGAAACTAAAACTACAGCCATAGAAGTGAGCTTATATAACCCATGTCCCTGCTGAGGCAGACTTATTTTCTACAGCCCATTTGTTAACTTCTGCACCTAGGTCTGCCTGTAAACATATTGAATGATGGGGTTTCCTCTTTCCTGAGAGCATCTATGGCAGAAGTCATATTCTTCAGTAACTATCAAAGCTTCTGACTTGTACCAAAGAGACAGGTTTAACTCAATGTATTGTTTACCATAGCTTCAAATTGTGTTTCTTCAACAATCTTCAGCAAGATATAAGCACGTACTTAAGTATTTTTTTGTATTAAGAATGGAATTTTCTGTGTATTTAAGTGTTTTGTTAAAATGGATACTCTGGGCTTACTCTGATCAGCTAAATTAATAAGATCAATTTGATATCAGAATATGCTGGTAGTATTATGAGAGGAATGAAGTTCCCAAAAATATCAGTATCTACCAGGCGACTACGTATGACGCCATATTATTTGTAAGATTTAATATAATTAGGACATAAGGAGAATGATAAACTGTGTGTTATTAAAATATTTCCTATTGTAATTAGTATCTTTCAGACAGTTCTCGTCTTACCATCTTTAGCTTGACCAGGCTCTAATCTCATCTATGCTACTATAAAACTCACAAATTCTTTAGCTATAGTTCTATTAACAATGGCAGTACTAAAATCAAAGTCAAAGGCTAGAAGTGTGCTAGTAATTCGCCAGTAGTTGCATTTTATCATAAGTTTTGAAGAAATTTCTTGATTCTTTTGGTCCAAGACAAGAGGAAATGGCCTCAAGCTCAGCCAGGGGAGGTTTAGGCTGAAGATTAGGAAAAAAATTTTCACAGAAAGGTTCATTGGGCACTGGCAGAGGCTGCCCAGGGAGGTGGTTGAGTCAGCTTCCCTGGAAGGGTTTAAGGGATGGGTGGACGAGGCGCTGAGGGACATGGTTTAGTGATTGATGGGAATGGTTGGATTTGATGATCCGGTGGGTTTCCTCCAACCTGGTGATTCTATGATTCTATTGCTGAGCCGACCTTGAAGACTACTGTGAAGCCCTTAGGAGGGGGTGAGGGGAAGATCTTGTAGAGCCTGCTGTTGCCCCTTGCAGCCCTGACAGAAAGGACTTCATAGGATCATATTCAGTATGTCCTTTTCCACCTTACAATTCTGCCTTCCAAGCTACTGAGCTTATTTCAGGTTAAAAAGGCTGGTTCTTGATTTCTGGCTAACACCTTCCAAAAATCCGTCAGGCAAATTATGATCAGGAATCTCATTTTGGTCACCATGCTTCATGCTTCCTTTTTTGTTACTCTGATTAATTCTGCTTAGTCAATTCAAATATCATCTAGCTGAACAACGTTTGGTGTATCAATGGAGTCTTTGTTATTAGTGCTGTAATGAAAATGCAGCCCAAATCCTGCAAGTGCAGTGTTTGAGGGTAATGTGTTTATTATGGAAAAAAATGGTATTTGCTGCATAATTGGGGTAGTGATAACACATTAATGTGCAGTTTGAACCTGAAATTATCTCCTTTTGTATTTCAAAAGTATAATTTAAAATGACCTCATATGAAGTCTTAGGGGAAGTCTTGACGTTATGATCACAAATGTTATTTTTGGAATAGGTGAGTCCAGAGACACAATATTAAAATGGGACAACTCATGCTAACTTTTAGAAGAACATTTTATCTTTATTTCACATACTCTGTAATTTTAAATATGTAATCATTAAATTACCATAAACATGTGTCCTTGGGTGGTAATAGTTACACGCCAGCTTTGAGCAGGACATTGGACTGGACATCTGAGGCCCCTTATCAGATTCTTGAAGAAATAAAAAAAATCTGTTATTTCAATTAATTTAGGCACCCTGATCCAGTGGAAGGTGTCTCTGCCCATGGCAGGGGATTGGAACTGGATGGGCTTTAATGTCCCCTCCAACCCAAAACAGCCTGTAATTCTTTGAATTTAAAAATCACATTAAATATTTGTCAAAACATGTCTGAAGATAAGACACAGCATTCTGCTTGATAAACTGTCAGCCTCTGGCCTGGACAGGCGCACACTCTCCTGGGTGGAAAACTGGTTAGATGGCCCGGCCCAGAGAGTGGTGGTAAATGGTGTGAAATCCAGCTGGAGGCCAGTGACAAGTGGGGTTCCCCAGGGCTCAGTGCTGGGTCCAGCCCTGTTCAATGTCTTTATCAATGACCTGGATGAAGGCATTGAGTGTACCCTTAGCAAGTTTGCGGACGACACTAAGCTGGGTGGAAGTGTTGATCTGCTGGAGGGTCGGGAGGCTCTGCAAAGGGATCTGAACAGGGTGGACCACTGGGCAGAGTCCAATGGCATGAGGATTAACAAGGCCAAATGCCGGGTCCTGCACTTGGGGCACAACAACCCTATGCAGTGCTACAGACTAGAAGTCTGTCTAGAAAGCTGCCTGGAGGAGAGGGACCTGGGTTGTTGGTTGACAGCCGACTGAACATGAGCCAGCAGTGTGCCCAGGTGGCCAAGAAGGCCAATGGCATCTTGGCTTGTATCAGAAACAGCGTGACCAGCAGGTCCAGGGAGGTTCTTCTCCCTCTGGACTCGGCACTGGTGAGACCGCTCCTCGAGTACTGTGTTCAGTTCTGGGCCCCTCATCACAAGAAGGATGTTGAGGCTCTGGGGCGAGTCCAGAGAAGAGCAACAAAGCTGGTGAGGGGGCTGGAGAACAGGTCTTATGAGGAACGGCTGAGAGAGCTGGCGCTGTTTAGCTTGGAGAAGACGAGGCTGAGGGAAGACCTCATTGCGCTCTATAACTACCTGAAAGGAGGTTGTAGAGAGGAGGGTGCTGACCTCTTCTCCCTAGTGACAGGGGACAGGGCAAGAGGGAATTGCCTCAAGCTCTGCCAGGGAAGGTTTAGGCTGAACATTAGGAAAAAATTCTTCACAGAAAGGGTCATTGGGCACTGGCAGAGGCTGCCCAGGGAGGGGGTTAAGTCAGCTTCCCTGGAGGTGTTTAAGGCACGGGTGGACGAGGTGCTAAGGGGCATGGTTTAGTGTTTGATAGGAATGGCTGGACTCGATGATCCGGTGGGTCTCTTCCAACCTGATGGTTCTATGATTCTATGACTCATCTACTATTGGGTGCATACAACTTCTTTCTTCATTTTACAAACACTCAGTCAACACTGAACAGCTCATCTGCTATTTGTTTCACTTTAAGTGTTTCCCAATCCTCAATGCGTTTCCAACATCATCCAATATTTAAATAGTATTTTTTTAAAAATATGTTGCTCAAAATTAAAAGCATCACTTCCTTTCTTCCTAAATGCTAATAAAGATTTTTGCATATGCAAAATTGAGTATTACATTTGTGACTGAGTTATGGAGTGAAATTTAATTTCTCCTGCTACATTACAACTCTAATAATTCACTCATTGGATACCTTTTTTAATATTGAAGCTGCCTCTTTGTTACAAGTTCTCAAAGGAATGAATTAATGCAGATAAGTCTGCTAAAATAAGGGGAAAACAAGAAATTGAATCACAGAAAGTAAACGATTTTTAAAGGGAAAATTTTATCTCTAAACTATGAAATAGCTAAGTAACTGGTTTTTCTTATGCAAAACCACCAGATTTCTGCCCTCAATGATATTTTTCTCGGTGCCTGCTAACCAACAGGTACTAAAAGTAAAATGCTTTTAATTTTAAGGAACTTTCACAATTTTGGAATTTCAGCACCATAATTTGAAAGCTCCTACTAATAAAAAGGCTGTCAAGACCCCCTCTAAATAATATGGCAATACCATTGTAAAAGAAAAAAATCTATCATCTTCAGTTTTTGGCTCCCTGCACTCTTGTATCAGGTGCTGGTACGGTGGGCTGCTGAGAAGCTCTAGTGAGCTGCCCCAAATCATCTTGCTTGTTCTCCCTACCACCATCTATGAGTGAATGTGAAACTCATGTGTTTCCCCAAAGTCACTAGTTGTACAAAGGCCATAAGATTGTGCTTTTTTTCCTCTTACAATTTATTTTCTGTATTTTCTGTCAGTCCAACATTAGTGGGTTTGTCCCTTGCTTTTACGCCTTTTACAGCATTTCTTTGTTCCATATAAAAAAGACATGGTAAAGTAAAATGAACTTGCACAAACAATCCTCCAAGGTCTGGGATGACTGCAGATGCATCAATGTAAATCTCAGATTTTTGTGGTGATATGACTGAAAAGTCATAGTAATTCATTGCTCCCTTTTGGACCCAGAGCCCTATCCTCAAGCCATAGGCATCCTCACTTTGTTCTGACAGAAAATATAAGGATGTGTCTGGTATTACACCAGGATCAGCACCCTGCCTGATCACTCACACCTCTGTTAGTTCACAAATATGTGAGATACCTTGTTTTCCTTCAGGATTTAGTGGGAATCTTTGAGCAGTGACAGAAGTTAGTATAAGGCTTAATCGAAAACACTTCTGATATAGTAAGCAGAGTGCAGAATACAGGCATGCCAACTACTCTTGGGAATATCTAGTACATGAACTTGAGGTAACTGCCATTTGTGGGCTTTTTCCTCTTGATATCTTAGAGTAAATGTGGGGTATTTCACTACTTACTGATAGTGAACCTGAATTAGCTATAAAGAACAGAGCAAGCCTATTTCTTAAGCAACTGGCACAGCAGTGCATTAAAATACCACCTTCTAGATGACCTACACCGCCAGAGAAGCTGAGAGCTTTTTGTCATATTGGTAATGTGTTTTGAAAGTGGGATTTACTTATTTATAACCTTGTTCATCAAAACCTTTGTGTGCTAAACCTCTTTGAATTGACCTCAAGAGGTTTTATTTCCGACCCTGTCCTGCTCAAACATTTCTGAGAGTGGGCTGGAATCACATTTGTGATTTTAAGAGTACCGAAGCATAAGCTAATAGAAATCTTACCCGTAACTCCACAATCCAGAGAGACCTGAAGTAGTATAACGAATTGCTAATATTTGCTTCAAACTCCTCTGGAGCTGCAGTTTGCCAGCCTTCAGAATTTTTGTCTTCTAGCTCATATACAGAAACAGTTTCTAGAAATGGAAGAGTAAAGCATTGGTTTGGGGAAGATGCAACATGATACACTGGTTCAAATAGCTCAGTCTTTACACTTGGAAATGATCCAGAATTGTTTGATTTAACTGTAAAGTGATACTAAATCCTATATTTCCAGAAAGTATACTCTAAATCTAATGATACTGGTATGATGAACGTACACTCGGTACATTTCTTTAGAGAAAGAATAATCCTCTGTCGTACTGATAGAACTACCCTGTTTTACTCTAATTGAGTAAGACAAACAATCCTATGAGCTATGATGTCAACAAGCCTCTTTGTAATATAAAAAGTTTCAGAGTACTTAGAATCAAAAAAGTAGGACACTTAATTTAATTGCTAAGAGATAAGTTTGATCAAAGCTGAAGAATGTGAACTGCATCCTTGAATATAAGAAGCTTCATTAGAAAATGGACTTAATAACAAGCACATTTATTCATTGCTGGCGACTTGTGATTATTAATATTTGATCTGAAGAATGCCTTATACTTAAGACTCTTCTATTATTTACATTTATTATCCAATTTTCTCCTGCCATTGCTTTCTGGCTTCACTATTGCTAAGAAATATGTAACCAAGATAATCATATTATCTTCCATCAGTGCTGCAATCTGCTTAACTGCAAAAGCCATACACAATATTGTAGTGCTGCTGCTGACAGAGGATTTGACTAGAGCTGATTCTCCTCAGAGCAACTCATTCTCCTGACTTCCAAAAAAAGGCTGCTAAAACCAGGGAAGTTACCTCCATTCCAATGGGCTGAAACTTAACTTCTGCTCACAGCCCCAAAGAGTCAAATGGTCAAGGTATCACAAGGGAACTGGAATCCTGGCACAAGTGTCTATTTCTTGTGGAGATACAGCCGACTCTGTATATACAGGCAAGCCCACTGGAGATGAATAGTACATTTTACTATGCATCTCACAGTTTATGATGGTTTAGGGAGGTTACAAGATTATTTTTATTGTGCAAAGCAGCATCATGATTTAATGACTATCACCCTATGCGTTTCAGCATTTCTAAAGCAGTAAATATAATATCAAATGTTTGGTATTCTGTGTGTATGTTTCTGTCTCATTCAAAACAGAGCAAACATAATTGGAAAAATGATTAGGATGTATATGAGGGAGGCCTTTCAAGCAATTTAATTGCCTTATGACTTCTGCCTGAAAGGCATTTGTTTTTCTTTCTTTTTTTTTAAGGTAGTCTTGTTTGTTTTGGATACAATTATTCAGAACAATCAGCATAGCACAACCATAGAAAGTCACAGAATCACAGAATCACAGAATCACAGAATCACAGAATCACAGAATAACCAGGTTGGAAGAGACCCACCGGATCATCGAGTCCAACCGTTCCTATCAAACACTAAACCATATCCCTCAGCACCTCGTCCACCCATGCCTTAAACACCTCCAGGGAAGGTGACTCAACCACCTCCCTGGGCAGCCTGTTCCAATGCCCAATGACCCTTTCTGTAAAGAATTTTTTCCTAACGTCCAGCCTAAACCTCCCCTGGCAGAGCTTGAGGCCATTCCCTCTTGTCCTGTCCCCTGTCACTTGGGAGAAGAGGCCAGCACCCTCCTCTCTACAACCTCCTTTCAGGTAGTTGTAGAGAGCAATGAGGTCACCCCTCAGCCTCCTCTTCTCCAGGCTAAACAACCCCAGCTCTCTCAGCCGCTCCTCATAAGGCCTGTTCTCCAGCCCCCTCACCAGCTTTGTTGCTCTTCTCTGGACTCTCTCCAGAGCCTCAACATCCTTCTTATGGTGAGGGGCCCAGAACTGAACACAGTATTCGAGGAGCGGTCTCACCAGTGCCAAGTACAGAGGGAGGATAACCTCCCTGGACCTGCTGGTCACGCTGTTTCTGATACAAGCCAAGATGCCATTGGCCTTCTTGGCCACCTGGGCACACTGCTGGCTCATATTCAGTCGGCTGTCAACCAACACGCCCAGGTCCCTCTCCTCCAGGCAGCTTTTTAGCCAGACTTCTCCTAGTCTGTAGCACTGCATAGGGTTGTTGTGCCCCAAGTGCAGGACCCGGCATTTGGCCTTGTTAAACCTCATGCCATTGGACTCTGCCCAGTGGTCCACCCTGTTCAGATCCCTTTGCAGAGCCTCCCGATCCTCCAGCAGATCGACACTTCCACTTGTCGTCCACAAACTTGCTAAGGGTGCACTCGATGCCTTCATCCAGATCATTGATGAAGACATTGAACAGGGCTGGACCCAGCACTGAGCCCTGGGGAACCCCACTTGTCACTGGCCTCCAGCTGGATTTCACACCATTTACCACCACTCTCTGGGCCCGGCCAGCCAACCAGTTTTCCACCCAGGAGAGTGTGTGCCTGTCCAGGCCAGAGGCTGACAGTTTCTCAAGCAGAACGCTGTGAGAAACTGTGTCAAAGGCTTTACTGAAGTCCAGGAAGACCACATCCACAGCCTTTCCCTCATCCAGCAGCCGAGTCACTTTGTCATAGAAGGCGATCAGGTTAGTCTGGCAAGACCTGCCTTTTGTGAACCCATGTTGACTGGGCCTGATCACCCGGTTCTCTTGCATCTAAGTCAATCTAATACCATACAGCTCTTCTTTCCCTTAAAATCTGCACGGTGTGTAGGATACTGTAGTTAGGGGTGAAGAAATTTCCTGAACTTAAAGAGAAGGTTCCTTGTGCCTGAGGGCAGCCAGAGCAACAAGAGGTGATATTTGATTTGATGGGCTACAGCAATTCCTTTGCTGATTCCTCCTGCTCTTCAAACTCTGTGCTTACAGATGCTGTAGAGTCCTAGAGCCATTTCTTTCTTAGGCCCTGCTGTGCTCTATCCTGGTTAGAGCTTCCCAAGCAGACCAAGTGGGTAATGGGGGGTTTGGAAGAAGTTTGGTAAAGACAAGTCCATGGGGATTTGATGTCCTGAGGCCTATTGTAGATTTTGGAACTGTCTTGGATTTTGCAGTAATAACCTTCTTGAAGTGTCACACAGGAGGAAGAACAGTCCAAAAATCTCTGCCATCTCATGGGAGGATGAAATAATCCATCACAACTTCAAAAAACATTTTTTGACTTAGAAAGGTTATTATGTATTAATACCTCATATCCGTCCAAGTAACTCCATGTCCAGCATCTTTTATTGGTATTAATGAGTGTTTTTAATAATCACAGATAAAAAAGCAGCTATAAATTTGGGTTTAGCCTGTAACTGAAAACTGGAGTGTGTTTAATGCCTTGAACATGGTTCAGTTGTATCTCTACCCATGGTTACTGGGGAAATAAATTTAATGAGGCAGAGAAAGAAACAACACCTTCTGAGAAGCAAGCATCTCTCCAGGACACACTAGGACTGTAATTATCGATAATCACCTTTCAGACTCAAAGTGTATCAAAAAAGTAGGGGTATAAAGATGATATAGGAAAACCTCTTATTTTCCAAGTCATGTTGTGCTGCTCATGCTGAGAAAAAAAACTTCCTTAAGAACTACCAATTTAATCAAATATTTGGGAACTGAGTTCTTAAATCTCCCTGCCTCTGTGCTTCTGATTGAATGAAAACAGGAATGAAACAGCTTAATCTCAGAGTGCTGATAGATTTATATGTGACACTATCTAATATCAAATAATATAAAGAGAAAGATGTAGTTACAGAAAAGTAGTACAGGGTTTGCAGGTGCTGGAATCACTGAAAAAGAAACAGAAGAGAGAAGTTTGCAAGAAGAAGTAAATACAGAACATGGTCTCTGAGCAGAGTGCTAAGATTAGTAGCCTTCACAGTAGCTTGTATTAAAATTGAGGTGGAGTTTCCTGAGGTAAATTCTTAAACCAAGTAGTGCAACTATTTTTCTCATTTTAGAAATTCCCTATTTTTTCTTTTATAAAGGATGATCTTTTGAATGCACTCCAAATAAACAGTAACTTCAGTTCTATAGACCAAGAGAAAGAAAAGGATCCACAGTGTCCACAGCATGTGTATGGGGCATAGTTAAGCCTGGATCTTTTCATGACTTCTGTGAATTATTCACTTTCTAAAAACTGTAGTTTCCATGGTTAATATTTCCAGAATAAGGTATTTTTAAATTTAGTACTCGTGGAGAGAGTAAAGTCTGACATATCAGATCAGCTGTCAGGTATCTTGAGTTTTAAAGCATGTTGGGATGGAAAATGACAACTTGATGCATGCTGACGTTTTTTGGAAACTGTTTTAAGGAAAACATGTTTGTTATAAATGTGAAGGAATGATTTGGGGCTAGATACAAGAATTAAGAGCTGTAAGCTGTGTCAAACACTTGCTTCAGAAATTAGAATCCTGGTTAGATACACTCCCCCCTGAGAGCTCAGTCTCATGTACCACTTACTTCAATACGTGACTTCCATTAAATTAGAGTTCTCTTGGCTGGAATTTGTCATGATAGAATCATAGAATAACAAACTCTTGTGATATCATTCTACTAGATTATTGTGTTTCTTTTGGTTTGTGGTTTTTGGGGTTTTTTTACATTTAAATACAAACTGGAAGAATTTCTACCTAATCTGAACTAATTTCCTCATAGAACCAAGACACATAGTGATGTGTGATAAGAGAAATCAAATGTGTTGGACTTTAGGACTCAGAGGACTCTTCCTCTTTGCTGCAGTTTCCTTTTCTAGGTCAAGTCAACAGCAAGTCTGAACATGTATCCCTGCTATTCCCAAATAAACAGCCTATACTTAAGTGCTTTTCCTCCAGTCAACCCCACACACTGGGTGTATTCGGCAATTAATTGTATTTTGGTGGTAAGGGCCGCAGGGAATGACTCTTAGAGAACAGGAGTCAGCATCCAGCTGGCTCAGCAAAGATCGCACCACAGCTAAGCCTATCAATGTTGCTGGTGGTGCCTCAGGGAAAATGTATTTAAGAGAGGGAGAAAATGCTGAGCAGCCAGAGGACTGAGGAAAAAAAAATGTGAGACACCACACTACAACACCTAGGTGAGAGAAGAAGGAAGGGGAGGAGGTTCTGCAGGTGCTAGAGCAGAGAGTCCCCTGCAGCCCACAGAGAGACCATCTGGGAGCAGATATAGAATCATAGAATCATAGAATCATAGAATCATAGAATCACCAGATTGGAAAAGACCCACCGGATCATTGAGTCCAACCATTCCTATCAAACACTAAACCATGTCCCTCAGCGCCTCATCCACCTGTCCCTTAAACACCTCCAGGGAAGCTGACTCAACCACCTCCCTGGGCAGCCTCTGCCAGTGCCCATTGACCTTTTCTGTGAAAATTTTTTTCCTGATATTCAGCCTAAACCTCTCATGGCGGAGCTTGAGGCCATTCCCTCTTGTCCTGTCCCCTGTCACTTGGGAGAAGAGCCCAGCTCCCTCCTCTCCACAACCTCCTTTCAGGTAGTTGTAGAGAGCAATGAGGTCTCCCCTCAGCCTCCTTTTCTCCAGGGTAAACGCCCCCAGCTCTCTCAGCCATTCCTCATAAGGCCTGTTCTCCAGCCCCCTCACCAACGTCATAGCTCTTCTCTTTCTTCCTTCTCTGTCAGTCTTTTCTTTCACTAAACGATTAAACACTGCAGCTCAAGCAGGACCCTATGTCACAACATGTGGGTGTAGAGTCATGGAATGAAAGAATGTCCTGAGTTGGAAGGGACCCACAAGGACCATCAAGTCAAGCTCCTGTCCCTGCACAGGACAATCCCAACATTCACACTGTCTGGCTGAGGGAGTTGAGCAAACCTTGCTGGAATACTGTCAGGCTCAGCACTGTGACTGCTTTCCTGGGAGCTGTTCCAGTGCTCCACCACCTTCTGCATGAAGAAAATTTTCCGAATGTCCAACCTAACCCTCCCCTGGCATCTTTCTGCCATTCCCTCAGCTCCTGTCCTTGGCAACCAGAGAAGAGCTCAGCGCCTGCTCCTCCTCCTCCACTTGCGAGGAAGCTGCAGAGCACGAGGAGGACTCCCCTCAGTCTCCCCTTCTCCAGGCTGAACAGCCCCGACCCTATCAGCCTGTTCTCATATAGGAGGTTCTCCAGCCCTCTGAACATCTTTGGAGCCTCCTCTGGACCAGTTCCAGCAGTTCCATCTTCTTATTTTAAGGATTCCAGAACTGGACACAATCCTCCAGATGAGGTCTCATAAGAGAGGAATACTCTCTTATTATAATAAGGAGACCTCATTGCTCTCTACAACTACCTGAAGAGAGGTTGTAGAGGAGAGGGAGCTGGCCTCTTCTCCCAAGTGACAGGGGACAGGACAAGAGGGAATGGCCTCAAGCTCCGCCAGGGGAGGTTCAGGCTCGACATAAGGAAAAAATTCTTCACTGAAAGGGTCATTAGGCAATGGAATGGTCTGCCCAGGGAGGTGGTTGACCTGCCTTCCCTGGAGGTGTTTAAGGTGCAGGTGGATGATGTACTGAGGGGCATGGTTTAGAGATTGGTGGGAATGGTTGGACTCGATGATCTGGTGGGTCTCTTCCAACCTGGTGATTCTATGATTCTATGAATAGAGGGGCAGAATCCTCTCCCTCGCCCTGCTGGCCATACTTCTTTTGATGCAGCCTAGGACATGGTTGGCCTTCCCAGCCTGAGCACACATTACTGGCTCACGTCGAACTTCTCATCACGTCGAACTTCTCATCAACCCCTGAGTCCTCCTCTGCAGGGCAGCTCTCTAACACATCATCCCTCATCCTGTATTGAAACCAGGGATTGCCTTGACCCAGCTTGCACTTGTCTTGTGGAACCTCATGAGGTTCTCACAAACCCACTTCTCCCACGGGAAGAACTGGGCTGCACGTGGTGGAGGAGCTCACACTGCATCGTTTCAGGAAGATGTTCAGCCCATGGGAAGGATGAGCATAGGAGAACTTCATGAACAAATCTATCCTATGGCAGGGACCCCATCCTGCTGCAGGGGAATGGGGAGAGAAGGAAGGAGTGGCACAGAAGGAAACCCGTTCCCCAGTCCCTGTGCCTCTCGGGGGTGTGAGAGGAGAAGGAGGGGTGAAGCTGAGCCTGGGGAGAAGGGGGCAGTAAAGGAGAAGGTGATTCTATTTGTTTATCGCTGTCCTACTCTGTTATTAATTGGCAATAAATTCAATTAATCTTCCCTGATTTAAGCCTGTTTTGCCTATGATGGTGATCTCCCTGTCCTTATCTAGACCCACAAGATTTTTCATTCCATTTTCTCCTCTCATTTTGCTGAGAAGGAGGAGTGAGACAGGGGCTCGGTGGGCACCCAGCAGACGGCCAAGGTTCACCCAGCTCAGGCCGTACTGACAACTCTTTTTTGGTTAATTTAAAAAAAAAAAAAACCCAACAACATTCAGGTAGCTGAAATAAGAGGCTTTCTGTTTGAAAAGGTGCACAGCTATTTTTGTTTAGTATCCCACCAAGTAGAATATAACTTCTAAGTCCCAAAGCAGAAGCATTGTTATATTTAAAAAACATTTTTTGTCAGTCTGGGATTTGACGCATATATTTAGTCTGCAAAATTGCATTACTCAGACAATAAAAGTCAACAACTTTTAATGATTCATAAGCTTTGTTCCTTTATAGCAATTGGAAATATCTTAAATTATGTCAAATTATTTTAATGTGAAAAGTAAAAGAGACTACTAAACCTGAGAAAATAAACAAATTTAAATCCTGAAATTATAGTATGTGCGAAAGAACTGGTACCTCTAGCCACAAAAATAGCACAGGCTTTATGCACCTACACTTTAATTACTGATTAAAGGATTTCTGGTAGTAAATAAAAATTGCATTTCATTTCTAAACCTTGTATTTGCCCCTAAAATTCTATAAAATGTTAGGGGTTTAATGTGAAGAGAAGGATTGACTTCAAGATGGATGTCCAGTGGAAACTGAGTCTTGTTTGCTGCAAAATAATACCCTTAGATCAGGGGTTAGAAATTTAGTAAGATGTTATGAGTGATATGACTGAAAACGAAAGCTGTTTGAATTGTGTAATTCTGTCATTCTCTGCAGCAGCTTTCTCCTACCCTTCAGTAAATCTGAATCACAAGACTGGAGCAATGCAAACAACCTCACATGGAGATGTCTAGGAGTCACTCAATGTCTCACAGCATATACAGCTTTGCCTGGCTACTTGGAACAGATTCCTGCGCTGAATTCTCTCATATTGTTGTTATTTTTTGGTAATGTTGTTTCTTCATTTTTTTATTTTAATTAAACACATCCGATTACCTTAATTGCCTGCCCACCCTATCAGAGGATCTGTGACATAAGTAGCTTTGCAAAGCCACGTGAGTTTTGTTGGCCAGAAGGAACACAAAACTTGAGAAGATTGGTGAAAATCATAGAATCATAGAATCATAGATTCACCAGGTTGGAAGAGACCCACCGGATCATCAAGTCCAACCATTCCTATCAAACACTAAACTATGCCCCTTAGCACCTTGTCCACCCGTGCCTTAAACACCTCCTGGGAAGGTGAATCAACCACCTCCCTGGGCAGCCTGTTCCAGTTCCCAATGACCCTTTCTGTGAATTTTTTTTTCCCTAATGTTCAGCCTAAACCTCTCGTGGTGGAGCTTGAGGCCATTCCCTCTCACCCTGTCCCCTATCACTTGAGAGAAGAGGCCAGCACCCTCCTCTCCACAACCTCCTTTCAGGTAGTTGTAGAGGGCAATGAGGTCTCCCCTCAGCCTCCTCTTCTCCAGGCTAAACAACCCCAGCACTCTCAGCCGTTCCTCATAAGGCCTGGTCTCCAGCCCCCTCACCAGCTTCGTTGCTTTTCTCTGGACTCACTCCAGAGCCTCAACATCCTTCTTGTGGTGAGGGGCCCAGAACTGAACACAGGATTCGAGGAGTGGTCTCACTAGTGCCAAGTACAGAGGGAGAATAACCTCCCTGGACCTGCTGGTCACGCTGTTTCTGATACAAGCCAAGATGCCATTGGCCTTCTTGGCCACCTGGGCCACTGCTGGCTCATGTTCAGTCGCTGTCATCCAACACCCCCAGGTCCTTCTCCTCCAGGCACCTTTCAAGCCAGACTTCTCCTAGTCTGTAGCTGCATAGGGTTGTTTGTGCCCCAAGTGCAGGACCTGGCATTTGGCCTTGTTAAATCTCATGCCATTGGTCTCAGCCCAGCGGTTCAGATTCCTCTTCCACTACATTTCTCACAAGCCAGGCTGTTCAAGCAGACCCTTCTTATTTCCAAGTTCAAAGTACTGGGTCGCTGTGGCTTCTGTATGCTGCCTTCACCCTGCCAGTGTCATCTCTGTTTTGCTCCTTGCAGCTATTCACATCTGACGGTGCCCAGACTGACTGGGGAGTGCAGGGATGACTCCAAGCTTTATCACCTGGCAAATGCTCCACTTGGGATCTTCCTGGAGAGAAACACAGTAATTTGGGTGTACAGGCCAGAGTGGTCTATAGTGACAAGGGAGAAATCTGGAAAAGGGATGCAAACAGGGTGAACATTCAGGCCTGGGAAAGCGGAATCACCTTCAGGCTGTGTGGTACAAGTGTAACTTCATTTTTCTGTGTCAGAAGCTAGGGATGGGCATCCATCTTTGGTCTTTGGTTGAGATTCCTCTTTGGAGAACTGGGATCTTAGGGTTTTCAGCCTTATTTCAATTACAGCAATCTAGCCATGAAGGAGCCTAGAAAGGATTTTACTTCTTAATGTCTTCATTTACTTTGTTTCTAAAGGTGCCTTATATTTGTCTGTTTTGTTTGCTGTCCTCTTAATGATCTCGTAAGACTAATTTCTCATTAGCATGCAGGTTAATTTTATTTTAAAAGTCTGGAGGGCATGAGAGTCACATTTATACCTCTGATCAGTTCGGCACTAGCACAAATGTTTCCTGGCCCGTTTGACCAGGGCTGGAAGAGGTCAGCTCAGCACTTTATTTTCTGGTGGAACCCAGCTACATCAGTTATTGGGCATATCCTGGGGGATTTTGAAGGTCAATATTGCCTTCAAACCCCATTAATTTTAACTGATATTCAGCACCCCGTGAAACATAATCTGTTATCTCCTTAGCTAGGCAGTTAATTTATTGGCACTGCAGTTATCTGTTTTACTGGCATTGGAGTTATTTGCTTTATTGACACTGGAATTGTTTGTCTCTAAGGGCTCTAGATTAATTGAATACTACTAGCTGTCAATAGGTACGTAAACGATAAGTCATAACACAACCAGTTTTCATTCATATCTCTGCTGTCTTGTCAAACACTGATTGATGCTTTCTAAATTACAGAAAAAGAGTCCAATGCCTAAAATGGCTTATCATGTCTTGTAAAAAGATATTATCTGCTTTGATTACAAGATATAACTCAAAAAGGAAATATAAATCCCATTCTTATGGAATTTCTTATAGACTTTTCCTTCCTCTGTATTTTCAGGGTCTTTTTAATTAGCTTTTCTGTAAAAATCATACACTCTAAAATGTTAAAAAAGCCCCCACTCTGGGGACATTCTCTGACAGAAAGTGAAACAACATCAGTAAAAACATAGTTCTTTAAATTTCTACCTAATAAGTGTAATAGTATGCTACACAGGAAGACTGGATTATATAAACATAAATTCTAAAGCTGGGTGCACCAGCTTTGAAAATTTGTAATTAAGGTAAAGAAAGTCCAGGGAGTGATCTCTAAGGAAATAAAAATAATGAATGAAAGAAGAAACCATTTCTGTGCAGTACATTATTCCGCAATAATTAACATTTTTTATCGCTGCATATATTTCTCCAATTAGCTATGTGAAAACTGGGGTCTAAGTTAATTGATTCTCTTATACTTGTGTAAATCTCCGCTAATTCCATGTGCTTCAGAAAAGCTGCTTTGGTGTAGCTGATGGCAGTATCTGGTCATCCATATGTACTGCTTTGATCTTTCTAAGCTGCTCATTTACAAATGTGTAATAAGTAATGCAAGTTTTTATGTGTAAAATAAAGAAAATTTAATGTTTTCTGTCTTACTGTGTGTAAAAATACCATCTAAGCATTATAACATACAGGTGCATATGATGAAGTGGAAGAATACATCTTGGGTTGGAAGTTTCTCCTTCAGTCAGCTCTCTTCTCTACCAGAATTGACATTTAATTAGGGTTGAATATGCATAGGCAGTTGAAGCAGCTTGTCACCTAAGTTAACAGCAGGTGATTGAAAAGGTTAGAATACTACAGTAAAGCACAGCAATAGTTCAAAAGACAGATAAAGTTTTGCCATTCTAGTGTTTCTTCTGCAATTACGGCGTTTCTTTCATACAGCAAAGACTGAGACAAATATGGAACGTGGCTTAGCATAGGAACTATGTCGGTAGGGATGATGGGATTACAGCAAATCTTGTTGAAAAGCACCAACATAACAAAACTGATCTAGTCAATTGCTGATACACAAGACTGATTTCATTTATTAAAACTGAGTACTTTGCATCTTTTTTATGACATTTTGATGTGATTTTTCTGATCTTCCAGAATCTTTAGCTACATCTTTGTATAAATCCTACCACTGTAAGCTGGAAAAATCTGCTGGTATTAGTGTTTTTCTTCTCAGACTATAGACTACTTTAAGGAGTTTGGCAACATTCATTTTCAAAGGGAGCTAAACTATGTTATTTTGCAATAAAATACCTTTTGAAGAATATGTTGAAGGTTTTTCTCCTTCAAGTATTCTTCTTTTATCTAATTAGCTGGAAAAAGAAAACAAATGTGAAAACATGAACAAAATCTGCCATCCATAAAGCCTCTGAGTTCACTGCATACAAATTACTCTTCTGCCTTTCTTTTTAACAGAATTTACCTCAGATTTCTACAATGAAGGATAGTGCTTAAAGCTATTGGACTCAATGGGGATTAAACCCATCTCTAACTGTTCTAGAAACAGCTTAAGGATTCTTAGCAGTGCAGATAAAATTAAATGTTAGGGTGGCAACCAAGTGGGTTGAAAGGGTGATGGCAAGATATTCAGCTTCCAGCCAGTATGGATTTGCAAAGCAGTGTGATGAGTGAGGCTGAAATGGATGGGAAGGAACAGTAAAGGAACAAACACAGGGCTCCATGGAATAGAAATTTGGGTCTTTTTTTCTTTCCTCCTCCTCCTTCTTACATTGCTTTTACTCCCCTCTAGAGCTTTCCGGTAGAGATGACTCCTTTTTTGGACAATCTATCCAGAAACGGAATTAATTTAGAACCCTGGGGTTTATCATAAATGGGACTTGGGGGCCACATTTAATAATAATCACACGTAATTATAAAGCCGTTCTCTAAGATCTTGTTATACAAGTACCTTTCATGACATATGTTCTTGCTAAATAAGACTGATACAGCTACACACTTTCTGAAATGTGCTATTTCTGTTTTAAAGGAGAAAACATGCTTGCTCATGTTTATTTCAGGCAAATATATTACAGACATCAAAAAACACAAAACTAGCACACTAAAAATCTGAATGAGAATTTTCTTTTAAATCATGTCTTGTGTATTATATAAAAAAAAGACAGAAAAAAAATGTCCTGGAGATAGATTAGAAAATAAAGAGAATGAAAAATAACTGCAAATAATGATTGCTTCATCAGAATTCATCAGGTTACAAAGTATTACAGCTGGCAGAAATCCATACATTTATTGACTGTTGAGGTAATTTGGTTCTGACCATAAATAACAGGAACTGTTTTGTTACTTTAAAGCTGCTAAAGCAACAGAAATCTTCAAAGTTCAAAAGTAAGCTCAGCTGAGTTCCTGGCATTCTTACGGAAGAAAGCACTATAGGTCTTTTTATGATCTTGCTTTGCTGAAGCCAGCATGTGCTTTATGCATTTATTTTCATAAGAAGCTGTGGTGTTTCAGAGGACAAATTCTAATGGAGACCCTAAATATGGAGGAATGCAACACTTGGGCCAATTACCTTGGATGTTCTGTGGGAAACTTAAGAATCATTGACAAAATTCCTCTGCCTGCTGCTGTGATTTTTAACTTGTTCTTTAATCGTAAACAGGCACAAGCAAACAATATTTCCTCTGTCTGAGATCAGTTCCAATAAAGCCCATACAAATCTCTTAAAAACCTAGATTAAATTCTCCGAGCTCACCGGTGTCACTGAACTCTCATCTATGTTGAAGCTGGGCTCACCAGAGATCAAACTTTTCCAGTACTCCTTGCAGCTGGAAGTGGTGGGTTTGTTAAAAAGCATGAAGGTCACTTCTCAGAAAGGTCAAAGAGAGGTTCAGATATAAGGCTCAAAGTATTTTTTCAATGTATTTTTTTTCCTCCTATTTTTGACTGTTCAGAAACAGTTTTATTCGATAGTTTTAACTTTGTGACGTCCTAAACTTTCAAACTTCTCAAACTCAGGCAGCCAGATGGCAAGCTCAGGTACACAGCATGCCAGGCAGGTCTCTTGGAATAAGATTCTCATATGGCCAATATACAATGCTTAATACATTCAGGAAACACCATAGTGTAATATTTTTCTTTTTGCATAGGAAGAAGGGAAAAAAAATGTTATCTAGCTTCCTAAAGCACGCTCCAAAGGAACTAACAGATTTTCACTCTTCTCCTCAATGAGTCAGGGGTCGTTTGACTGACACAGTGCATTAAAAATTAACAGTACTGTTAATTTGAGACCTGATGCTTAGGGTAAAACTGGGATTCAAAACATTGCTCTCAGAACATGTTTGCCGAATGTTGTGCTGACATGTCTTCCCTCTGTCAAAGTCTGTTGTACTTGGTCTTTATGAACTATCTATACTTTTTAGTTTAGCCTGTAGAAAATAAAATCCACATGATAAACCCCAAACCCCACCTCTCTTAATTCCACAGGATTTCAAATATTGATCTATCAAAGGACAGTAGCTATTTGCTCAGCGTTAAATATGTTCACAAAATTCATGTATGCACATTTTCTAGGCCAAATACTGGTTTTAATGGCTTTTTTTTAAAATATGTGCATTTTTTCCAGCAACAATTAAAACCAAACTACATGGCCTACCTAAGCCTGGTGATATTTGTGACGTTTAAGGAAGTTTACATCATTGCTTGGGAAGAGGAACTGTTTTGTGGCTACATGATCCTTCTTAAAACTAGTGAATGTGTAGGATTTCAGTCCTTGGAGATCTTCACAGATCTAGGAGACAAGGCTTTGAGTGCCCTGTGCTGGCTTTGGAGCTGGATCTGGTTGGAACAGGGGGCTGAACAAGAGAGATCCTCCTGAGGCCCCTGCCAACCCCATTTATTTTAGAATCCTCTAATTATTTTTCAGTAGTTTTTGAAATTAGAACAGCATTCTTGCCCACTGCTTGTGATGAATCTTAGGGGTTTTTTTCCAGGATCTCTTTTTAAAGGTCTGCCAGTATTAATAGTCTGAATATTCATTTGATACAAGTCAGCTGTTTTTATTGATGCTGGTGATAGAAAGCATTAGCTGATTTAGACCAGCAGATTATTTAGACCAGCTAATGGTTTGCCCTTTGTTTTAGATATAAAAGTCTCCCTCCATATCTGGGCCATGATGCTTGAGCTGAAGAGCAGGCTGTTTTATTAATACACTGTGACAGCGCAGTCACTGTGTCACTCAGATGGATCGCATGCTGTCTGCCAGCCTCCCTATATAGGTTAACTGCAAAATAAATGCATACAAAACTCTTCCCTATAGTTATTTTCCAAGGCATAAAGAGTGTCTTAACTTTTTGGAGAGTTCTTAGCAATTTGCTGCTTATGACAGAAATATCAGGTCGTCATTATTCACTTCTGTCATTTGGATTTTCACCAAAGAAGCTGCATTAGATCGTGTTCAGCTGCAAACCCTAAATGCACCTTTCTTCCTCCAGCTTCTACCATCTCCAGGTGTTTAACTGGGGCACAATACTCCTGCTGTAAAAGCAACAAGAGGAGATTTCACTCCAGTTTACTCTGCTTCTTGTTTGTTTTTTTTAAAATTCCCTTCTTTGAATTATGTGAAAGGAAGAACAAATATTACTGGAAGTATGAACTATGTAGAAAAAATTATACCTAACCTACCTGCCTGAAATAACAACTTGATATTCTTAGTTCTTACACTTTTTATGTTTGCTGGAAACCAAGATTTAAGGAATGACTACTATAACACTTTCCAGAGCTAATCAGACTTGTGGGTATGAAGAGGCTCATTTTACATATATTTTGCACTTTACCAAACTTAGGATGAAACAGGTATTTATTCATTTATCTAAGCTGTTTGGTGAGGATCCAGCCTCAGAGCCACTTGCAGCTGTGTCCTCAGTTCCACAAACCCCCTAACCCGATGTCTGTACTCCAGAGTGATGCCGCATCCTATTTCAACTGCCCAGGGCCATTAATACCATGATGATTTGTCAGTGCCTGCAGAAATGATGCAGCAACAAGACCTCCTGAATGCACTTCTTGCTAACTTTACGCTTGTGACTGCAATGCCAAGATGCTCTTTTCCTTTGTGAGGAAAATATACCTTTACATGACAATAATCTTTCTAATACATCTCAAACAAAATAAGAGAAATGCTTGAAAGCAAACAGAATTTTTACTGTTCTTTAAACTGGGTTCCATTGTGATCCTATAGTCTTGTTAAAATTGGTCATACAATATACGTTCATTTCAAAGCATCTTTATTTATAGTCAGAAGAAATGGAGGTTGAATGTATTCTGCATAAGCAATACAACTTTGGGTCTATGTTAATAGTACAATTAAATTTATGGTATTCTAAATAAATCATGCTAATTTATCTTTAATTGTTTAGAAGTGAAATATGAGAATATGTACAAGTTTTATGCTTTCAGTTTGAATAGTTTACTTTCTAAATAGCAGCTATTAATTTATCCTAAAACTGCTGAGTAGAATCAGGAGCTATGTTAAAATAAAAATATAAAATTTGACTTAAACAATATTTTTCCACAAAAAAGATAAGATGAGAAAGAATGAAAAATGTATAATTGCTTCTGTACTGTGGCTTCAGTTATCTTTTTTGACATAGTTTTGAAAGGCATATCAAACCTAAACTGTATTGGAATTGCAGTAATATATGAAAAAAACCGGAATTCTGGAAGAAAAAAGGACCCTGGGTAAATCCATATATGCTGTGGCAGTGGCCGTGATACTGCGTGGTGACCTGATCTATGACAACATGGTGAGGAACAGAGGTTCCATCAGTCTTCCATGATGTGGGTGTGTTATGACAGGTGAATCTGGTTCTCCATTCAATGCTGGATTTTAAGGCAGTGCTAAAAAGAATCTAGTTATAGTTGGAGATATCTAGAGCTAACAAACTATTTGTCTTACTCCAGAGAAAGAATACGACTAATAAAACCATGGTAACATTAAAAGCAATCTAATAAAGCACAATGAGGGGGGCTTTGTCATAGTGGCACAGACATGAAGCTTCAATCAGATCTATTGTGGAGATTTGCTTTATTAAGTTTTCAGACTATCTTTAGTTATGCCAAGCAAACCCATAAGCCATAACCAGACATTATGCTCTCTGCATACGCTGCATATGCTGTAGAATGACTCCTTAGGAAATGGCTTAGTGATGATGATATCTGAAAATCAAACTCACAGATGAAGAGCTCTTATAACCCACTATTTACCAGGATAAAAGGTGAAAATTTTATACCTCACTGGTAAGTTAACCATTTACCATTTTGGTGGTTTAAGGTTCCATATAGTCTTACAGATGACTTGCATAAACATCAGATCTTAATCCTGTTATCGTGACAAAACTGACTATTCTCAGTCCTGTACCTCAAACCGCTACCACATATGGGCTGGTTCAGAGGGGGAACAATGAATTATTTATCTGGCATATCTTTTCAACTGTCATGTGTGTTTGAAGCTGTTGGAAAGTCTGAAATGGCACAAGTGGCTCTGCAGGAGATGGATTGGTAGGCAGAATGTAAGCAAAGATGCCCAAATTACATGATGAATTCAATTTATCGCTAGCAACTGATTTATAGCATGGTGTTCAATGGAACTCATAGAAAATCAGGAGGGAAACTGGTTAGTGAGAAACATTATCTAGACAAGAAAAAGCAAATTCAAAGCCTCTCCTTCAATCCTGGTCTCCGGATCAGTGTGGAGCACAGGAGAACTGAAATACTATTTGAGTACCTGGGTTTCCTTCCTATTGAAAAACAAAGCCAAGCAAAGCAAAGCAAAACAAAACAAAGCATAACAAAACACACATGAAAAACCCCTAAGGAGGAATGGATTTAGTGACAAATTGTGTTTTGCCTTCAGGAGGAGAAGCACAGCAAGGGGCAGCATAGAAAAATCTCACACCTGAATCTTGAACTTGGGAAAGTGTGGCAGGACTACATTTTGTTAGCTCAAGCCAATGAGGGATAAACAGCCAAGGCTCGAAATTAATATTTCACTTTCAATAAAGACAATAAAGGACACTGTGATACTGTCCTTTGAGGACAAGTGGTTATTGGTATGTGTCTTTTATTTTGATTTTCTTTGAACGACACCGTGTGGTCAAATGCCACTTGCTCTTCCAGTTTGGGTTTTTGAGGACAACAGGTCATGTTAACGTCAGCTGCATTCTGTTACTTCAAAAAAGAAGGAAAAATCGCCATGGAAGTTAATTGAGTGTTATTATTCTGGGAAACTTCTTTCACAGCTATGTTACATTTTAAGAAAAAATACTGTAGTAGTCCCTCAGTGATGACACTGATGTCATAAAAGCTATGAGCAGAGCAACTCAAAGGTGTGAAATATTCTACACAAGTTTCTGTGTTGGCATTTTGTGAACTGTAGATGGAAGTTTTTATCAGATTTGTCCAATTTGTTCAAACAATCCAATAGTTTGCTATGACACTTATTGAACCAAAGGGGTACTAATATAAACCCTAATTACAAAGCCTAACACCCCTCCCTCTCACATGAAGGTTTACAGAACACAGAGAGAGGTGAGAGAAATTTTCTCTGTAGGTTATTACTGAGAGTACTTAGTATTTCCTTTCTTCCTTCCTTTCTCTGGAATATGGGGAGTTTACTGTAGAAATTTTTTGCTTGAGCCAGCTAGAGGAATGTCAATAACCACCTTCCAACAATTTTTAATGTAAATGCTACATGAACCTTATTAATTTTACAGATTAGGAGAGCAAATTAATTTAATCCATTTGCAAGACACACATTTTCCACTCACTCTTGAAAGGGCCTTTTACCCTCAAGGTTTCAGGCTTCCATCTGACCTCTCCTTGAGCACAAACTACTCCTGCTCTTTCTGACGTATTAAGCCTGCAAAATAGGGTATATACTGGTAAAGTACCATGAACAGGAAAATGCCACTTTGGGTTTGAGACCTGATTTTAAAAAATCTTACACATTTGGTGAGTAGATAGAATCTAGATCTTGGAAAACCAATTTTTTATTATTTTGGGTATTTTTTACTGCTGGCGGATGCTTCCAGATCCCTCAGAAACAACCCACACATTCTTTTCACCATAGTGTTTCTCATACAGTGTATGAGGCTGGACATTAGGAAAAAATTCTTCACAGAAAGGGTCATTGGGCACTGGCAGAGGCTGCCCAGGGAGGGGGTTGAGTCACCTTCCCAGGAGGTGTTTAAGGCATGGGTGGATGAGGTGCTAAGGGGAATGGTTTAGTGTTTGATAGGAACGGTTGGACTCAATGATCCGGTGGGTCTCTTCCAACCTGGTTATTCTATGATTCTATGATTCTATGAATTAAGAGTGATTTGAAATTCATTAGCAAATATCCTAACATTATATTTTAATTTTCTGTAATTGTTCCAAAAGATTTCAGGAAAAAAACCTGTTGTGGAGACATGATTACAATCAATGACAACACGTAACTCTGCAAAATTATTTCATAAGCGATAATCACATATTATATATGTTCACCCCTATTACAACCATGTCAACAGTGTATATACATCTGATGTTTAAGCTCAGATCAATGATTAGATCTACTGTTTTTTTTCCTAAAGCTTATATACTGCATGAAGTAATAAAAAGAAATCATGATAGAAGGATATACCCTAGACTCTGTGATCAGATTATGGTCTGAAAACAGAGTCTGCATGATGAGATTCTGACTTGCCCTAGACTCCGTTTTTTTCTGATGTGAGATAAGAAAATATTGGGATTAATCAGGCCCAAGGATTTGAACACTCTGGGTGATTTTATGGTATAATATTGGGGTAGATCTATATAGAATGAAAAAGTTTCTAAAAATTTTCTATCTTTCTTTACTTGTTCACTGCAGGAAATGAGAAGAAAACTGCAAATTTCACACTATAGTGGGAAATGTCTTTTAAAATACTGCAACAGCCATACAAACAAAGCAACGATCAATGTTTCTTGAAAGTCTGTAATGTCCGGGGACTTTTCTCTTTGTTTGAAAATTACAATTATAGTTCACTTTTTTTTTGTTATCTAATTATTTTCTAGTGGTGAAGCCAGAACTGATCAAGTTTCATCTTATTTGTACAGTGAAAATACCATGAGCTTTCTGCAAAGCTCTGAAAAATTAGTTTTATGATTTTATATGAAAGGTCAAAGTTCCTTTAACTCTGTGTAGTACCAAAACCTCTCTGCAACAATCTTTTCACAAGCAGATAAAAATGAGGATTCCCATGGTGTACTGGCAAATTAGCACACAGAGATATTTTACTATGAGTCAGGTATGAAGAAATAGTCTGGAGAATGAGTTAGATAGCAAAAAAAAAAAAAAGAAAAAAAACCCCAAAAACTTACAACTTTGACTGCAGAGTTCTGAACTAACACAGAATGCAACTCCTCGGCCTCACAAACACAAGGGCCTGGAATGAGGTGGGATGAACTCCACCCTAGCAGGTCTTTTACTAACATCTTCCACTTTCAGACAAGCTATTGTGGATGATTATTTCTGCTCCATAATGCCTAGCAGGCCTTACCTAGTGTGCTGGAATTGTAAAACAAATGGGGTTGGCAGGGACCTCAGGGGGATCTCACTAGTCCAAACTCCCATTCCAAGCAGACCCAGCTCCAAAGTCAGCATGGGGCACATGACATATAGTCCCCTAAAAACTCTGGAAATCTCCAAGAACTGATGTGAGAGTTAGGCTACTTGTGTGTTTACAAAATAGAAGTTTTAGTATTAAGGTGGAGGGTCTTGCTGAACTGAACTCACAACACTCCTGCAAAATAAGATTGCACAAGCTATTTTTCACTAAGAAATGCCTGAACAAGTGGTTTGAAGAAATGAAATGTTATCTCCTGCTACCTTTCTAGTACAGTACAAGATATGCTTAGGATGCATGAACTTATAAACAACAGATTGGGTAAAGAAATCTAATATATGAAGCCTAGTAACTGCCTTGTAAGAGCTTTGTGATGGGCTGTAAAGTTGAGGAGAGGGTGGTCTTGCCTTGAAATAAACAGTGTAAAAGGTATTTGTTTTTTAACAAAGGATGAATGTTTTCCTTCTTCCAGAAGGAGTCATTACCACGACTGCAATCACAAACAAACAAGCAAACAAACAAATAAATAAATAAAGCTGCTTCACAAGATGCATGCCTCAGTTTAGCTGTTTGACTTGTGGGTGTTTCTCACACTGAGATCCCACTGTCTTCTAGGGGAGCCTGTGCCAAACCACTCTCTTGGTGCAAATCCTCCTCTTAGTGCAAATCCTCCTCCTCTTGGTGCAAATTTAGTTTAATATTTGAAAGGAATGGTTGGACTCGATGATACGGTGGGTCTTTTCCAACCTGGTGATTCTACGATTCTGTGAAATCCTCTTCCTTGCTGCAGCTTGCTGCCTCACTCCCCTTTCCTGGGCACCTCTCAGAAAAGCCTGGCTCCCCCTCCTCTCTCATGTCCATCAGGGGGTTAAAGACAACACATTCTGCCTCACCTCTTGTCCCAGATCCTTCTCTCCCCTTCAGGCTCTGCAGACCCAGGTCTGTTATAATTATTTTCTCCTTATACATCAGCCATAGTTCATTTCGGTGACCCTCTACTGAACTCTCAAGTTTATCGCTCTCTCTCATGTACATCAGGCACAGTCTCAAGGGCACCCAGTACGGGGACACCGAGCTCTGCATTGTGAATCCCAGGCTCTGCTGATAAATTTCCTTAGGAGAGTAGGCTTATTATTCTTAGCTATATTGCTGATTTATGTCCATTTATTGACAGGAAAAGATTGTAAGGTAATAACAATTCAACTAACATAGTATATGCTAACAATTACCTGACTTTATTAATAAAGAGGCATTATCCTGCAAGCTTTTCTCATCACCTAAATCAATCATTTAAATTTTATTTTCTACATAGCTGCTTCTATTAACCTTATGATTCCAGAACCTGAGTGACTCAATTTTATGTCTTTTTTGAAAGGCATTGACAAAGAACATAACCTAGAAAATTTTGGGGGCTGCTTATAAATAAACACAGCAGACTAAAAATATGGGAAAAATGGCTAACTCAGTAAATATAAAGATAAGCAACAGAATGAGAAGAGGAAAATCATAGGTGCAATGATCAAGTGCTACTATGGAAACAAGTTATTTTTACCACCTTGCCTTTTTGATGTGTAAGCCAAATGTGATTAAGGATACAGGCATTTTCATTACTTCTGTGGAGAAGGGTGTGGTAGATTACCAGAAGGCTATGGTTATAACCTGGGGAGGGGCAGATTTAAGCTAAATATAGGGAGGAATTTCTTCACTATGAGAGTGATGAGGCACTGGAACACGTGTCCCAGGGAAGCTGCGGCTGCCCCATCCCTGAAGGTGTTCAAGGCCAGGTTGGATGGGCCTTGGGCAGCCTGATCCAGTGGAAGGTAACAGAGAACACCTATTGACGAATAAAGCAGGACTCCTAATACTGAGGAAAGAGAACTTCTAATTTTGCTAGCAGGAACATAATTTGAAGATTTTGATCCACTCTAAGAATTGCAGTGACAAAGCAAATATAAACTGATGCAACTTTTCAGGCTTCACAGTTTCTATGCTACTTTCATGGGCTAAAATTCACTGGCTAACGACCAAAATCTTTAAATAAACTAATAAATAAAATATATTGTAAAAATAGAAATAATTGAATTTAAAAGAGGGAAGAAGGAACATGCTTGGTACAGGAAAAAAAACATTCAAGATGATTCAGGTTCCCCTGAATGAGAGATGAACAGACATAAAAAAGAAATACGCAGTATACAACAGCAAATGTGTTCTATGAAATGCTATCATGAAACTCATGACTGTAGCAGCCACAGACAGTGGGAGGATGGGAAATTGAATTTGCAATTCTAAATGAACCAAATGCATATGGAGCAGGAGACAAGGCTCTTCTTTCCATCATGTTAGGAACTATGAAATAAAATGAGGGCAAAATAACCATAATTTTGAAAAGATTGAAATAAAATAAAAACTGAATAAATATGAGAAAAAAAGTGCTACAGGAAGAAAGATGACATTCCATCATAAAAAAGCATTTAACAGTAACAAAGAAACCTAAAATGTTCATGACATGCACAGAGAGATAAAAAAGGAAAAAAATTCTAGAAGTACATTTGCTGTTTGATGAATAAAAAAATCTACTTGGCAAATATTAAGAAGTTTTCTGCCTTTTATTACTAGTTACAAGGAAATCGCTTTTCACTAAAACTTCAAAGTGTGGGAAAGGTACCTGGTTCACTTAAAGACAGAGGGCACATCCCACTTTACAGTTCTTATCATCATCTGGAAGATTTGGTGAGAAGGAGCCAAATACAGATAAGTCACCAAATCAGTTAGTATTTTAAAAAAAAAGGACCTCTGGAGATCATCAAGTCATCTCCCCTAGTTTGGTCAGTGTCAGCTAGAGCGGGCTGCCAAGGACAATGTCCTGTCACATTTGGAACATCTCCACAGACAACCTCCACAGACTGTCTGTAAAACCTGGTCCGGTGTGACTGCCCTCACAGTGGAAAATCATTTCCTCATGTTCAGATTTTTTTTTGTGTTTACCTTGTGCCTAGACCTTCTTGTCTGGTCAGCAGGTCACCAGTACTGAGTAGAGGGGAAGGAACACCTCCTTTAACCTTCTGGCAGCATTCAGCCTAATGCTGTCCAGGAAACTGTTGGTCTTTTTTACTATGAAAGTGCATTGCAGGTCAGCTTTTTGTCCACCAAGACACAGAGGTCAAAGCTGCTTCCTAACTAGTCAGCCACTGTGTACCTGAGGTTATTTGTCCATGAATGCAGGAAGTTGTAGTGCCCATTAGAATCATAGAATCATAGAATCATAGAATCACAAGGTTGGAAGAGACCCAGCGGATCATCAAGTCCAACCATTCCTATCAAACACTAAACCATGCCCCTTAGCACCTCGTCCACCCGTGCCTTAAACACCTCCAGGGAAGGTGACTCAACCACCTCCCTGGGCAGCCTGTTCCAGTTCCCAATGACCCTTTCTGTGAAAAAATTTTTCCTGATATTCAGCCTAAACCTCTCATGGCTGAGCTTGAGGCCATTCCCTCTTGTCCTGTCCCCCGTCACTTGGGAGAAGAGCCCAGCACCCTCCTCTCCACAACCTCCTTTCAGGTAGTTGTAGAGAGCAGTGAGGTCTCCCCTCAGCCTCCTCTTCTCCAGGGTAAACAACCCCAGCTCTCTCAGCCGTTCCTCATAAGGCCTGGTCTCCAGCCCCTTCACCAGTTTCGTTGCTCTTCTCTGGACTCACTTCAGAGCCTCAACATCCTTCTTGTGGTGAGGGGCCCAGAACTGAACACAGGATTCGAGGAGTGGTCTCACTAGTGCCAAGTACAGAGGGAGAATAACCTCCCTGGACCTGCTGGTCACACCGTTTCTGATCCAAGCCAAGATGCCATTGGCCTTCTTGGCCACCTGGGCCACTGCTGGCTCATATTCAGTCGGCTGTCAACCAACATCCCCAGGCTCTTCTCCTCCAGGCACCTTTCAAGCCAGACTTCTCCTAGTCTGTAGCTGCATAGGGTTGTTGTGCCCCAAGTGCAGGACCTGGCATTTGGCATTGTTAAACCTCATGCCATTGGTCTCAGCCCAGCAGTCTAGCCTGTTCAGATCCTGATTGTTGTGCTTCATGAGGTTCCTCTCATTCTGCAGCCTGTCCGGCTCCATTTGAATGGCAGCACAACTCTCTAGTATACCAGTCCCTCCTCCCAGTCTGGTATCCTCTGTGAACTTGCTGAGGGTGTGCTCTAACCCCTTGACCAGATCATTAGTGAAGATGTTGAGCAGTACTGGATCCCCGCTGTTGACCCCTGGGGTATACTGCTAACCAACTGCCTCTACCTTGACTTTGTGCTACTCATCACAAATGTCAGGATGTGGTCGTTTAGGCAATTTTTAATCCACCTCACTGTCCTCTTGTCTAATGGTACTTTATCCGAGTAATTGTGGTGATGTTATGGGAGACAATGTTAATAGCTTTACTAAAGTTGAGGTAAACAAAATCCACTGCTCTCTCCACATCCACCAGTGTAGTCACCTCATTGCAGAAGACAGTTGTAGGAGTGGGAGGCGGACCCCAAATAACGATGGAATCTCAATATGAGTAAAGTCGTTCTCCTTTATTTTCACACACAACACTCCTTATATATTTATTCTAGCAGAGCATGTGCTAATAAACAACTTACAATTGGTCCTACTGTGCTGTCCACCTGCCTTAAGTAGTTACAAGATTGGTTAAAAGATGTTAAGCACGCT
The DNA here is from genome assembly GCF_032191515.1 of Phaenicophaeus curvirostris. Classification (NCBI taxonomy): domain Eukaryota; kingdom Metazoa; phylum Chordata; class Aves; order Cuculiformes; family Cuculidae; genus Phaenicophaeus; species Phaenicophaeus curvirostris. The sequence goes on along the minus strand of NC_091399.1, from coordinate 9,013,213 downwards.
AAGGGGGCTGATACAATGGTCTTGACTAGGGACTTCCCAGCGCTGAGTTCCGTGCTTTTGTTATGCACTTTCTTCTATCAACATACCAAGGTCAGCTTAAAGGGGAACGCCAGGCTTAATCACAAGTGTTGAACCCTGGATTGTTCATTGCTATCAAATCATGTCCTCGGTTGTCGAGCCATCCTTCCACAGGCAGTGAGTCTGGTCAAGCACGATTTGCCCTTTGTAAGTCCATATTGACTGTTCACCTTAACTTTTTTGTCCTTCATTGTTTGGAAGTAATTTCCAGGAGGAGTTTCTCCATCCGTTTCCCAGAGACTGAGGTGAGCCTGAGTGGCCTGTAGTTCCTCAGATCTTCCTTCTTAACATTTGCCTTCCCTGGAGGTGTTTAAGACATGGATGGACGAGGCCCTGAGGGACATGGTTTAGTGTTTGATAGGAATGGTTGGACTTGATGATCCAGTAGGTCTCTTCCAACCTGGTGATTCTATGATTCTTGAAGACAGGAGTGATATTTACTCTCTTCCAGTCTTCCGGAACCTGTACAAGAAACTAAGAACTTTCAAAACCACTTGAGACTTGTCTCAGAGCAGCAGCCTCGTACCAGAGAACTCCTGCAGGGTACAACCTGTCAGGCCCCAGCTTAGGCATGTTTAGTTTGTTTAAGTGCATGCTCAAATTGATCCACCTCTACCACGTGTATGTCTTCCTTGCTCTAAGCTTTCCCTCCTGTCTTAGGAGCCTGGGATATATAGAGATATATTTTTAAATATATCATTAAAGAAGTAACACCCCTGAACAATTTCTTACTTTATCACAGTCATTTGAGCTGACTCATTTCATTGTAATTGTGTATGATGCGAACCAGCAATCAATGGTTGGAACAGCTTCAAGGATCTGTGTTTGCTTAGCCTGCAGAAGAGAAAGCTCATCATTCAGTCATTCTCAGACTTTCAAAGACCTGTTAGATTTCACTGGATTTGTATATTTTGCTATGTCTCACTAGCATTTTAAGGGAAACATTCATAAACCTAAACCAGCCCATCTGCACTGAAAGTAATATGAGCGATGAAAACTCAGGAGAGATACTTTATTTTAAGGTAAAACAAACTAGTTACAAAATGTCTTTAATTTGTAGATAATGGAGCATTGTTGAAGCAAAGTCATGCTTCAACAGCTGATCAACTGAGCTTCGAAATTCTGGATTTCAGGTGAGTCCTGTCCATAACCCTGTGGGTGAAGGAAAATTAAGGCTAATACCAGTCTTGTAAAAACAAGAGATTTCAAACAATTTAAAAGATTTTTTGCTCTGAGTTTTTAATAAATTTAGTCTTTAATAAAGTTTTTAATATTTCTCTTTTCTTTTTCTGCTAATTCATGTCAATACTAAGATATTATTTTGTCTGGGTTTGACATAGTGATGTAAAATAAAAGAGACCAGAGAATCTGCCAGACGACCATTGAATTTACAGCTTAGAGCTGAGATAAGACTGTCTACTCAAAATGAAATGTACAGATTACGTTTCAATGCTTCACTGCTTCTGTAGATAAGAGGGTTCATTTAGCTTTTTCCTATCTCATGTTAATGTCCATTTTTCAGTTTCGCTAAAGGCCAGTCCAGCCGTAATATAACATTTTTGAAACAGACCGGCTGGATTCTTTTGAGTTACTACTACCCAAAGTAGTGTAAATCCAGAGACCTGCAGTATTAATGTCTATGCTTGAACAAAGTCTTCTACAGCTTCTGAAAAGAACCGTAGGCTGTTTAATACTTTGGGGCTCAACATTTCTTCCATTCCCTTACAGTTTTCTTTCATTTAGTTTTCATTTTCCTTCCTTGCAATTTCCATTCAGTATTTTACCTTCCATGTACATTAAACCACAGCTTCCTTTCTCACTGCTATAACAGCTTGGCAATAGCTATGTATAGTTTGCTTTTTATCTTCTTACGGGGAAAATGAAAAGAAATGGGATGGAAATCATATTATTTACTTTCAAAGCCTTGGAGATACACTTAATATTGTGAAACATAATGAAAAATACTGAGGACAGTTCACATATTTGTTCAGCAGCTAGACATTCATTAACTTAGATAGTTCTTGTCTGTTTATAAAGTGAAGTAACCAAGGACTAAAATGAAGTGAGCTGCACAGTTTTAGTAAAATTAGTACTTCCTTAAATTTAAGTCCCAGTGTCAGAGTAGCTCTACGAAACACTTTAAACGCATTCAAGTAAGTTTACCATGAAGAAACTTTAAACATCACATATTTCAAAATACAGAATTATAAAAGGAAATTCTAAAAAAAAAAAAAAAAAGGGGGAGGAGAAAATAATCCAACAACAGCAACCAAGATACAAAGACATAAAAATATCTAAACAACAGACAATACTTCTGTCACATAAGAAATCCACCTAAGTTAATGTCAAGCTTAGAGCCTTTTCTAGCAAAATATAGAACATAACATTTCCTAGAAAGATGGGGAAAAATAGCATGATCAAAGGCCTTTTTCTGAATAGATGTTCATCTGAGATATGTCCTTGGATCCTAGTCTTCATTTACAAACAGGTTACTTGAATAGCTGCTTTTGCACTTGTAGTTTTCTGGTTAGAGTGAACCACCACATTTCTTACCTGATTCCAAAATGATGTAAAAAATGGACTGAACTACAATAGAAAAGTAATCGTTGAGTCTTACTGCAGAAAAGGGATATATTTTGTTAAATAAATAGGGGCCACAAAACATTAACAAGAGCCTGTTCCTTTCCCTTTGTTTCACCAGTCAGCTCGGAAAGGAGTCACCTAAGAAGAGACCAGCATAATATCACATGCTGCTGGACTGGATAACTGAAATAGCTGTACCTTTCCTCAGTTAACAGTGCCCATTCCTAAAACTTTTTATTTGATTAAATTCCTGTTTCTTCAGTCATTGCTATAGTAGGTCCACAGATATAAAATCTGTTTCTGAACTGTTCTTTTGCTAACTTGACCTTTTAAAATATGGAACATTTTGGATATGCTTTCATTTATAGCTGTGGCTGTACCACAATGTGATATTTAAGTTGAATATGACAGTTTTACTATGTCTCCTTCTGTCTAGGAGTAGAGTTTATGGACACAGAAGAACAACTAATAAAAACCGCATAATAAAAGAAAAACAAAACTGGGCCACTTTGTCATTGAGATGTGCGAAATTGCTTGAGACAGATACTTTAAAAGACAAAACTGAACAATTAAGAGTTTTAGAGTGAACCATTCTCATGCTCCAGGCACATTGTTTTCTTGAAAGTCTCCCTAATTCCGAACCAATTTACAGATATATAGTATTTTCTCCATCTTCACAGCCACCAAGTAAATCCCTTCATGTTTTTGAATTATTGCTCAAAGGTTCTCCATTGTTGCATGAACAATCACAGAAAATTTATAAGTTATCTGTGTAGACTGAAATCTAAATGCCATTTGCAAACAGAAAACTCAAGTCTCAGTAAAGATAATAACTGTAATGAATACTCCTAAAACACTTATGCAATTTTCCAAAGCTAATCCCACTGACTGAAAGTAAAGCATGGATTTAAAGATTTATAATACTAATTTTAAAAATAAGCACAAAAGGTGAAACCCGCATAAGCTGCTATAGACCTCTATATTTGAGATCAAGAAATATTTTTATAATAGTAGTTTTATTTTAACATAAATGAATACTTGTTGTAAAATTATTTCAGAATTAAATAGCAGTGACCTGTCGCTGTTACTTGTTAGTGAATGCCTTTTTATTACGAATGAGAGATACTTTCTTAAATAATGGATAAGAATGCAGAACACTTCTATTATGTATTTTATGCATTTCTTTACAGACAGCTCAATCGCAACTGTACAAGACTCAATGTATTTCCTAAGTGATACAATTTTGACGAGAGAATTCATAAAACTGGAAACAGAAAGAGTTCAGATCAGCCATGCTGCACCAAATCCATAATTACACATTATGGTAAACATTTAGGGTTTTCCCCAATACAAACTTATTCCCTATTCTGATGGCTTTTAGACTTTTTCTTTAAACAAAATTCTAGTTATTCTATAAACTGCACATTATTGCTCACCAAATATAAGAAACAGCAGTAAATTAAAGGAAATAGATTGTAAGTAATTTTCAAACAATTAAATCAAGAACTGCCAAGCAATTTTTGTTCTTGCTGCTAAGAGGAGTACCAATTATTTGTTGATGGCAGATTATTAGGTCAAAATTTTGTATTATTAATCTATACTACCACATTTTTTGGCAGCTAAACTTTAATCTGTTAAAGAGCCGTTTTTTTTCAGGATAAGTAAAGTGTTTAGGTGGAATGAGGAAATCAGGGAATACATGATACCTGTGCAATAACCGTGTATATGTCCTGATGGGGATTTCAGGGTATGTCCTCCTGTGTCTAAGTAGTTTGCTTTGTCAGGGAAAGGAACATCAAAGAATAAAAGGTAGAGGTGCAATGACTAGAATTTAAAAATGTGTATGTTTTTATGTAACTCTTTCTTTCAGCAGTACTTTTTCCCTTCTGAAAGTAAGTGTCTCCAAAAGGTACCATCAGACATACAAGGATGGTTAAAATCATTAAGATTGGGGGCTGTGAGATGAATCAGGGACTAGACTAAACTGAAAACTAAAATGGTGATACATTTGACTTAGGTCTGGGACGACAGAGAAGTTGAGCAACACCAGAATATCATGAAAAAAACAAGATCAGTAGAAATTAGACTAATAAGATTTTTACTGTTCAGAAAATATCTTATTGTAACTGCTATATGGAAATCACAGATGCATTGTTCAGAATGAAAGCTTATTTCTGCCTCAAACCTGTTAGGCTGTCATTGTAGCAAATCAGAGAAATTGTAGTTTTGTATTCAGAATAACACTTTACTACTTTGACAGATGAACACTGTGTCCTCGGAAAAACACGCTGAAATTTCACCATGAAGGAAAAGGTCTTGAAAATGCTGCCCTAAGAAATGTTTTTTTAAGTGAAACATGGCCACATTTGCAAAGCCTTAGTGACAGCTCCTGGCCATTGGCTGTATGCCCACCACATTACTCATTTGCACCCGACAGCGACTGATACAGGTTGTCATCACTCAGATCTCTTGCCCTCGGGGCTTATGTTAAAACTATTTATGGCGAGCAATTTCAATTAAGTGAATGAAGAACAGGTAACTGGAATAAATCTCTTCCTGAACAACAGATCTTGCATTGCATAACGATGTGTCACAACTTCATTTTTAAGCAGGAGAGACTTCTATATGCAATTAAGCTTGGAATCTAAATTGAATATGTATTGACATCAACAGATTTTATCTAAGCATTCATAAGTAAATCAGAACTACAAATACGACAGAATAATCCATGTGCTTTGTTCTTTTTGCTGTAGAACAAAACTGCAAACATTTTTAAACATTAAATCAGAATAGAACTCAGTTTTGTTAGAAGAAAAACAAAAGAAACTATATAGGAGAATATCATGAAGAACTGTTTATATTATTAATAATGCAACTGCTAAAGGCTTAGGAAGGTGGGAGGTGAATGAAAGAAACATTATATCAGGAAAGCAGCAGGGGAGGTAGAGGATGGGTCATTATCCCTGCCAGCACAACTGCGGCAAGATTGTCAGGAATTTTGTCTTATTGACAGCTTCTAACTTTTCCACCCTTACAAAGAATTTCAACAATACCTACATTTCCATCCCATGGACTATCTATTTTATCTCAGTTACTCAGTTTTTGTATTTCTGTCTCATTATGCTGCTCTGAAAACAACTGATTGATTTTATCTTTGCATGTCACCCTGATTTTAAGGCTTGTGATAATGTGATCACCACCAAACAGGGGTCTGGTTCAGGTACTGTTAAATACAGTGAAAGAACTTATTGTAAAAGATCTCTTCTTTTTTTCAGACCTCATCACTATTGAAAATCATTTAAAGTCACATTAACAAAATCATTTTTCTTCTTATCTTCCAATTAAGGCAAGAAAATACAGTGCAGTACTCTCAGACACTCACTGAAATCACGACTGCTTTATGTGCTGAAGAGAACGCACCTGTTTGACAGTGCTCTGTGTTGATGATGCCATTTCACTCATCTGCTGGATAGCTGGACATGTCTTGAATGTGTATTCTTGCTGTCTGCCGCATTCAAATACTCAATTGTAATTTCTGACCAAAGCCAAAACAGAATCTACTTGTTCAAAACCAGTGACTCTTTTAGGAAGTATATTAAGAAAAGGAATAAGTTGTTCACATAAGTCTTAAACAGTATCTGAAAGGCCCAGATGGGTGCAAATAATCTAAACTGAGAAATAATTTGTTACTTGAAGGCACAAGTGTAAAAGCAACATACTGCGAGATGCTCACACTTGTAGGACTGCTGCGCTAATCGAATATTCTGTTTTTACAGCCCCATAAATGAACAATCAGGACTAAAGGTCTGACTCACATCTGAAATACTTTCCCTTGCAGGCTGCAGGCTGCCCAGCTGGAGGCTGCCCTTCAGGAGGGAAGTTTGTGACTTTGCAAGAATGAGATTTTTCATTATGCTCATTGAAGTGTAATGCCATTAAGACAAGTTTAATACGTTCATTTCAACTGCCTGGTGGTTTTATATAAGAAATAGTGTAGTTACATTGTGGAAGGGTTAGTTTCTTTTTCTAACTCCAGTTCACAGAATTGGAATGATATTTATATCACAGGTGTCTTTATTATTTTCCATTTAATTTCAAATTTTTAAAATAACTATTAGAATCCACGTTACATGATCGTGATTATAATTACTTGACCTCAGTTGTCCATTGGGCAAAAGTTTTATTAGAAGGGGCACACAAGGGAACTATGTCACCAGAATCACAGCCAGGTAGTTTGGCTAAAAAGCCCAAATTGCACTCAGGTTACTATTTACAACCAGGCCAAACAAAAGTATCTGAAGTGGAAATCTAGAGCAAAGTTTAATCTGCTTTGCCTGGATCTATACCAAGATGTCCCTGGAACTGCAGAGCATTCTGCTCTGAAAGAAATAGTATTCTGTGCCTTACCCAGAAGCCATCAAGATTTAATACATTGCACTTCGCAATGAACATAGGAAAGATATAATTTTGTTTTTCTATAAAAAACCAAGCAGCTTATTTGTTGTGAAACACCTCTTCTCATTCTACAAACACCCTCAAACAAAGTGGTACCTGGCACTGGAACCTACATCACTCTTTGTACCATACTGAATGATGTAACATTTATTAGGAAAGTTACCGAGGAGTCTTCCTCAAGATCTGTCAGATCTGCTTAGCTGTCCGACCGCTCTTCCACTGCCTGGGTGGTTGTCCTCTGCTCTTTACATATCAACTTGTGAGCTAGCTGTTCCCACAAGCTTTGTTTCACAGGAGAATAAGCAATGTACATCCTGAAAATTATTTTAAATAAAACTTTTAATTTTTATTTCCTTCTCACATTCAATTAAACAGTGTATCAGGTCATCACAGGTTTTCTGAAAACCAGGAACAGCTACATTATATGTCTGTATGTAAGCCCACCACATAAACAGACATAGTTCAGCAATGCGTACTGGGATCTGGATTGGTAGAAGAGAGTGCATTTTAGAATTTAATGGGAGAAGAGAAACTGCAGTAAGATGGGCTCAAGGAAAAAACATCACATTAGAGATTGCCTTAAGTGATTTTTAAATGATTTCCTAGTACGCTTTCTCACAGGCAATGTCAAGTAATAAGGTATTTAAACATTATTGTTGTCTTTCTTAAGAGCCCCCTTGATTTTAGTTATTCATTATTACCACTATCTTTTCTTGACATACCATAAATCATGTTTTCTGCCTACTGGTAGACCTTACTGTACAGAGCAATCCGGGCGCTAATTTTAGCTAAGTGGACACTTTTCAATTGCATTTAACTGCTCACTGTTTGGTGGAAATGATGTTATCTACACAAAAGTTTTGAATGTTGTTTCTTTACTGCATCACTTTTGAGTTTTTTATATTCACAGATACTTTATGCTTATTTAAAAAAGCAGCACTGAGTTGCCTGTAGACTTTTAGAATTATAGCTGCCACCTATTTGTACCTATAGGTACCTAAATATTGTTGAAAAGATCTTATCTAGAAAAGCTAATGGCAACATTTCCCTTTAAATGGTTAGTGGAGAATGTTTCCTCTTAACAATGTGTGCAGTAATGCTTGTCCTGGCTGTGCTGTCCTGTTAGGTGCAGATCATAAATCATTGCAAAATTACTGACAGGCTGTATCACTAACATGCTGTACCCTGTTCTGGGACTTAATTATATCAGCATCCGATGGCGATGCCGTCGAAAGGGGTTTGTCAGCATTTTCAGTACACATCTGTTTTCTTCCAAGGTGGATGAAAACATAATATGTCAGTAATTTCAGAATTGTATCTACTCGAACAGACACAAAAGTTGTCAGACAGGATTTGGTTTTACTCATCTAAAATGTGTTCTAGTTTTAGTTATTTATTTTTTCCAATAGGGATTGTGGATAGTACAGAAGGTTGTGTGCGTTATTAAAAGTTCCTATAAAAAAATTGCTCGGTAATTTTCACTTATTTAATTCCTAATTATAGGTAAGATAAACAGCTGTTGAATAATGAAGTGTTCAATATATACAATGTAGACACAAAAGTGCTCTAGGGCGGAAAAGGAAAAGTTATTAAAAATAATTACTTGCAAGATATGCCTTCTGGGATCTTAGTAAGTGAAATGATATTGTGAATTTTTTTAGAGACATTTTCTGCCTTTAAGAAAGCTGTGAGAAAGCCAGGAGTCTTTACAGCAACACACGGTAACACAGACCATTTTACTTGCATGTTTGCACATCAGGCTTTAATTCATTTTGGATTTCTCACCTGGTAATTTTTTTCAGTTTGAGGAATCTACATTCATATAATATATACTGTAAGTGGTTCTAGTTCTAGCAATTAGTATTTCAATTTTAACTGTGATGAAAAACTTTAGCTATTTCCATGCTGGTTCAATTTTTCAAAATGAGACAGTAGTTACAGAAAAGAGGATGGATTAAATCAGGTAGCAGAGATTACTTTATTGGTAAAATACCAAATTAATCAATGAGAATCACACTTTGACAGATGAAAACAGCACTGATGGTGGTGAATACTAATTATTAGGTGTTGGTTGTCCAGGGAAAGTGTCACTTATGGCATCAGCAATAATAAAAGGAATCATATGTTGGACATTTATCTGCCATTTCATTCTGTGGGATAAAGTCAATTAAAGCACTGAAACAGTTGGCTGCTGGCTCAGGCTAAGATCCATCTGGAGCACTCTGGCTAACGTGGTTTTGTACCTGGCATATAGTCCAAATTCAATTTAACAAGAAAATCCCCTCAGCACATTTGATAAAATCACCTCTCCCATCTTCCTCAATCAACTTGCCTCATGTGCAACTCTGCACTATTTTTCTTTCTATATACTTTGGACTATTAATACACATTCTTTCTTCAAAATTGGCACACTGTACTAATGAATATATTTCTGATGACTTTCCTATATTGTACCTATTTCTGTCAGAGCCCTGTCATTGATGCTTTTGGTCTCAGTGATGTCTTCGCAAGCTGTAATGCTGTAGTCACAATTCTCGGTCCATTAAAAACTCATTTTATGAAAAAGAACATGAGTTGCCTACACAGTTATGTTAACAGCTCTTGTTTCTTGCTGTCGAGTATGGAATTCCTTCCCTCCTCAAAAGTAATTACACTAAAGCAAATTATCAAGAGCCTTTGGAGAAGGAACTGTGTGTCAGGCTCTCCCTTACCTCCCCTTTCTACTCAGAAGAATTTCCATACTTCTTTCCTATCTATTTTCTGTTGGCCTGGCTTCCTCTCAGGGATCTTATGTAGGCAAAAGATAAAATATTTTTTTCCATGAGGACACAGCCTCAAAGACCACAATTCTGTTCAAAGTTGAATTGTTGCAAACGTACAGCACTCTGGTTACCCAATATTCCTACACTGACACAGCATTCAAAAGCAGAATTCAGCAAAATAATTCACTTTTTAAAATGATATATATTGATTTAAGTATTTAATTTTAGCCTATGTTAGTCTCATATTTTTTTTAATTTTCTCTTGCAGCTGTATTCACATGTAAGGCAAAGTATTAATTGCAATACTACTATATTAGAGAGATTCGTAGTTGAAAGCCCTAACCTGTTCAGCCAGAGCACTTCATATGCTGACATAAGGAAAGGTAAAACAACTTTTCATAAAGAACTAAACCTTTACAAAGATTTCAACAACACAGGTCTAGCCAGGCTTCCTACAGTTTTCTTCCATGGAGTAAGCAGCATCATAAGGAGGTCTGTAAAACTTTGGCAACACAATGAGGGCACAGCTGAATCCAAACCATGATAAATCCCCAAGGTGTTCATTGCAATGCTTATTATAGCTGTATGCAACATGTCTGAGCAACTGAAAAATCAAATCAAGTCCTTGTGCATCTCAGGGGAAAACAAACATCAAGTGCAGCCCATAAAGGGTAACTACACAGAGAAGCATCATAGTCTGCACTCAGAACACCATTCGGGCTTCATAAAAAAATCACAAAATCACGTATTTTTCTCTTTCTCAGGAAATTGTCAACTCACAAAAGGGTGACGTTATATGTAGAAAAAAATTCTCCAAACAATTCATGACTGGACATTGTGTTACAGAAATGACGCACAGGAAGCAAGGAAGAGTCTTCCTGATATGAGTTTGCTTCATAGGAGGAAATACGCTCACAGATACTGTGACTTAAGTTCCTAATCCCGGTGTTTTGTTCCAGAAGAAGTTCTATTTCAGTTTAACCAGTTTTGTAAAACAAAGACCAAGTACCTGAGCTCATATTTTTCTTGGACTGAGAGCACTGTGTGAAGATAAGCAAAAAGTGAAATTGAATTACATACTCTACCTTTCTTTCTACTTCCTGCATATTTGAAAAGCACTAACTTCAGTAGTGTTTTGTTGATAACAATAGTCAAAGATTGTCCATGTGGTACTTACACAAACTCAACATTTAGGATGAGCCCAGAGTTTCAAGTGATGAATCCTCCCTCTGGGAAGCCAGGATTTCAAAAGAAATCCGGTTGTCATTTAGTTACATAGGTAGGTGCCAACCTTCCAGAAGTGCTCGGCTCTCAGCAGCAATCACTGCAATTCTGCTAGACAAATTTTCAAAGAGCTTTATAACCTAAACATTACCTCATCTGAATATGCAGGATTAAAACACATTCCACTTGAAATCAGTGGGGATTGCGTCTCTCACTACAAGTGAATCAATCCCACAAAGAGATCTCATCCCTTTAACAGATTATGGATGCTGAACTTTTCAAATATCTCTGCCTTTGGTGCTTTTACCTGAAGGCCCCCAAAAGTTTTACAAACAGCTTTTATAATGATTCTCCATACTAGGAAAAGAATAATAAAAATCAATAATATGGAATAATGGAAGTGTTCGAGCTATGAAATCAACAGAATCCCATAGAATTGTAATTGTAATAGAATCACAGAATCATAGAATCATAGAATAGTTTGGGTTGGAAGGGACCTTAGAGCCCATCTAGTTTCACACCTGCCATGGGCAGGGACACCTCCCACTGGATCAGGGGCTCCAAGCCCCATCCAACCTGGCCTTGAACTCCTCCAGGGATGGGGCAGCTGCAGCTTCCCTGGGCAACCTGGGCCAGTGCCTCACTGCTCTTATCGTGAAGAAATTCCTCCTTCTGTCTAGTCTAAATTTGCCCCTCTCAAGTTTATACCCATTGCTCCTCATCCTATCATTACAAGCCTTTATGAACAGTCCCTCAAGGGGTTAGTAGTGCCATCACAGTGATTGAGGACAGAAAAATATGTTTTTTCAGAACAAAAAGGGATATCACTGTTTCCGAGTTGCAAGTGGAATTTCAGCAGGGAGTAACAGATTAGCTGCAGAGTCTGTATTCCTGGCAGTGTGCAAGCACTGATAGCCATAGTCCCGCATGCTAGCATTAAGCATGTTTCCTTTCAGCAGCATCAAAGACTACTCAATCTATTTCCTTTAGGACTTAATTGCAAGAGACCAGGATCTAGAACAAACTCCTCAAAATACTAATGACTTCTTTATGCTGGCACGCATATTTCTTTTCTTGAAATAAGGCTTGAAGGAGCTCCACTGAACCCTGAACCTAATTAACAAGTCAGTCTGTCCCCGCCCCACCAATGCATTCAGTAAAGGAATAATCATGTAATGCACTGAACAACTAAACAGCTTATGCAAAGCTGTTCTGTGGGCGAACACCAGGAATGGACCTGAGCCAGCACCCATGGCCCTATTATAACTGATACTTATTTTAACTGCTCCTAGTCCATGCTGCTTCAGTCCAGTTTCTATAAGTCTGTTTTAAATCATCCACTCTGGTATTTTAAATAAGGACTAAACCTCAGGCAAATGGCAATCTTGATGACCAATTACAGAAGAAATCTATCGCATGTCACAAGTGGAAAAGACCATGAAGCAAGTACAGCCTATATCAGCGCACCAAACTTCTTACAGCAGGACACAGCTTTCGTTACATTAGTAAATCACTGGGGATTTTCCTCTTTCTACCAAACATAATTTGTGAATGAAAAACATTTGTACGGTTATTTGTGTGTACCAGAACTTTATGGCTTGAGTTTCATTATTTCATTAAACAGCATGTCATTAATTACCACTGGCACGTTTCTCCCATATACAGTAGCTGGAGCTGTATTTCACAGATGGAAGGCAGTAAATTCTGCATCTAAGAATAAAGAATGCAAATCATAGCTGATGTTATGTTTTTTTCAGAGTGTTACAATGTACACAAGACCATTATGCTGCCTTATGTTGTGTAGCATAACGCTAGCAATTTACCTTCATTTGCATCTCACTACAAATCTTCTGCTAACAGGCAAGGTCAAAAGAACTCCCTAGGGAACAAGTCCAGGAGAAGAATGTTTCTTCCTAACTTTATGGCAAATCACAGCTGCCTTACACTGCAAAACCTCTAGTGCGGGGTTTGGCTGGGGCAGAGTTAATTTTCTTCACAGTAGCTGGTATGGGGCTGTGCTTTGGATTTGTGATGCAAACAGTGTTGGTATCACAGGGATGTTTCAGTTACTGCTGAGCGGTGTTCACACAGTGCGAAGGACTTTTCTAGCCCTCACCAGTGAGTGGGAGGGCACCCAGGAACAACCAGCCACTGACAGTGATAAGGATCTACTCGGTGCTCCGAGAAGGTGCCAGTTGGGAATTCTTGCTAGACATCTGCCTTACAAATTCCCGCATTTCACGGACAATGCTTTGGGAGGATGATGCAAAATATGCAGTCACTCAAAATAAAGGCAAGGGCTCTTGCGATCTATGCTCACTCTGGTGGGGACCTGCATCTTCTGGGGCTGTGTGTCTGGCCATGCTTTTCCACCTCCTTCCCTCCCAGCATGGAGTGTGTGTGTGTGGGGGGTGGATAATAGGGGTTCCAACAGCTGGGAAGCCTCCATCTTTTCATCTTTAGCCAGCCTAACATTTCTCAGGTCCTCGGCAGGCCATGATATTTGTTGGGCCCTTGTTGCACCTGCCACAGGGTACAACAAGAAGGTGGGAGGGGACACAGCTGGGAGAGCTGATCCCAACTGACCACAAGGATATGCTGTCCTACAGAATATCATACTCAGCCTGTAAAACTGGGGGAAGAAAAAGGATGAGGGGACATTTGTAGTGATGGTGTTTTGATTTGTTATGTGCGATGGGAGCCCTGCTGTCCAGTGGTTGGCTGAACATCTGTCTATTGATGAGAGGCAGTGAACGAATTTCTTGTTTTGCTTTGCCTGCGTGTGTGGCTTTGCACTACCTGTTAAATTGTCTTTATCTCAATGCACGAGTTTTTTCTCTTTGATTCTTCTGATTCTCTCCTCTATACCACCAGGGGGTCGGAGGATAAGCAAGCAACTAAGTGGTGCTTCATTACTGACTAGATTTAAAGCACAACTGCATTCAATGTAAATCAAGTTTAGAATACATACAGTACAATCCAGAAGATGTTCTCAAGCTCTGCAAACAATGAATATATTATAACACAGCGCAATTAGTATTTACATTTAAAATTTCCATAGATATGTGAGGAAAAGGTGACAGTAAATACTCAGCATTAAGAAATGAGAGAAACCTTATCAGATGGTTGTGAAAATCTTGTTAGATGGAAATCATTATTCAAATACATATGTAAAACTTTGGATTAGACCTGCTTGTTCTTGTCCCTGTTTTGGGTCCAGTCTCGCAAAATTTGCTTAGCACAGCTGTGAAAGACTGCTCTTATGTTTCATTAATCCTGGTTTTAGTTTAAACAGTGGCACAACCTACAGGATTATTATGTAGTTAGGTTGCTCCACCCTGGTCTTAAATTTTCCACAAAGCCCTTCAATTTATTTCCAGGACAAGAAAACAACAGGATTGAGGAAACTAGGGTATTCCTAGCAATTCTAGGACACATCATTACTGAAAAGTATTGAGGCCACTATTATAAACTATATACTAAAACGGAGAGCAAGGTCTTCCAATTTATCTTCACCCAGAAACATTTTGAGGTAAAAGACTTCTGTTGTTTTACTTCTGGATGGTGATTTGAAAGTTCTGGAGGTTCATAATTTTTAAGGAGCTGGGCAAGTTCTGCGCATCAGTTACTTGACCAGTGTAAAAGTTGGCTGAAGGAAAGGTAGATGACAGTGCCTGTTACACATCCTCTGAAACAACTGATATTTATATGTTATTACGTCAACGCATTAATGAAACTTCCAATTATGTTGATTAAGAGAAGATTAGGAAGAACGCACATCTGAAATCAGATAGCTTAGGTAAACCTTATGAGAGCTGATATAACCTCATGTTATACAGAGCGATAAAGCAAGGGAAAATTTTATGAAGTTCTATAAACAATTTTCATCTTTTGTAGAATGTGGCGTATTAAACAGACACGGACTCTGCTTTCATTTCAAGCTGAGACCAAGTTTATTGTTACAACCTCATCTTTACACCTTAGTGAAATGTCAACAACAGTCCTGCAAGTCCTTCATAAAAATTTCCACAGCTGTTCTTCTCCTTCCCAGCTCCTCGTGACCACTGTTACTGTTTCTATGCCTTCTTGTTTTTGCCACTGATGTTGAATTTTCTCGGGCTGGAGGCTAGCTGGTTATCAAAGCTCTCTGCACTCTTATCTGCAGAGGCTCTGCAGCACTCATGGTCATTCTTGCTCAGCATCTCTTCTGACAGTAGAACAAGTGATTTGTCTTTGATACGATGAGGTATGATGGTACACTATTCCGCTAATGAATGGAATCATATCACATCTGAGCCACAGAACGGGATGTCAGCATTTTGTAGCAGCTAGCTATGAATTGACTTTTAAGGTCCTTTGAACTCAATGAAAATGCTTGTAATGACTTCAGGAGCTCATTAAGTTTGTTATTCTTTTTCCTTCTTAGGAGGAGCATCTGTGCCTGGCTCTAAAATCAGAGGAGAGCAAGGAGTACTCTGAGCAAGGAGTACATGATTTGAGAACCTCAATCTTCTGGTTTTAAGCTCCCTCTAGACTTGCGATTGACTGCTCTACTAGATCATGCCTTATTAATATAATTTATTAATCTAGTAATTCAGTTCAACTTGGCACTGCATGTTGCCAAAAGGAATAAAATTAAAAGAGCATTGGGATAAAATATTATCGTCTCACCGTTGCTGCAAATCTGAACGACAGCAGAAGCGAAACTCACACTGATGAACTATTATGCATCTCATGGTGATGCGGTTACTCTGTCTTTAGGCCAAAAGACATGCTGCACTGTAAAGGAAAGAGTAATTCCACAGTTTCAGAAGCATTAAATGATGCCGCATGACTGGACTGCCATGACAACACTGCCTGCCTATAGCAAATATTCAGTGGTTGTGAAATTACCAGGTTGTTGAATCAGGCATGGCAATACATGGAAAATTCTGAATGACTTCCTTTCTTCTTAGCTAGATGGTCCTTTCTGAAAATACGAAACAAAACCTGGAGCCGTATGAACTATGGTATTTCTCTCTCAATTTTTCGTACACACCAGAGTGTCAGAGGTATTTTTTTTCTTCTCTGTAAAAACCAGAAGCTTCAGTCCCCACATCTATGAACCTCAAAGATCGGCAAAAGTGTAGGATAATTTTCCAGCAAAGCAATAAATTCTGCACATGGTCTGAAATGTTATTGGGAGTCAGCAGAAAAGGGCCTGAGAATACTCAGATTGGTTTTCTGTTGAGTTAAAACTGATCACATGGAACAAGCAGAGTCCATGGACCACAAGGCAGCCACAGCTTTCAGATGGCTGACAATCCTGGACTCCGGGAAAAGCAGACCTCTAACTCTGGAGGTGCCTAATACTGGAGCACTCCACAACCATAATTGTGGTCTTTATTGCCCAGACTTCTAGTCATTGCTGCGGAGCCTGAAGAACTCACAGAACTAACATGAGCTCCAATTTCCCAGTTGTTTAGACTCAGAGAGCACATCTTATTCCTGAAAGATCATCTTCCAGTATTTCCTCCAGTGAGTCCTCTTTGGAACTTTTCAGGCATGAGAGGGGTGTTATATTTTAGTTTTCTTTTTCAATGTGACCAGAAATTATATTAAAAAAAATGTAATTACTGATAAAACATGATTTGCCTCTATTTAAGTTATGCAGTCCTGTATCTATTACATTTTAGTAATTTCCACGTAAACAAAATGAGATTGTGTGACATTGCACCAGCATTCATAAAGATTTCCCAGAATTTCCTGCTGATAATGAGGCAGAATCGCATTTTACAGTTTTTCTTTTAAATGTTCATTTAACACTCCATGTGCCCCACTGCCACCACCAAGATCTTTTACAAAATAACTTACTCCACTTAACTTCATGAAGAAAAACACTGACCAAAAGCTGCGTTGGATCAACGGTATGTGACTGATTCATCCTCATTTACCACCTGTATGATTATATGGTAGATTTAAACCAAGAAAAATATAGATTTAATTTTTTTTTTTAAAGAAGATCTGTATTTCTTCCTTCTACCAAACCAAAATTCTACTAATTAATTACTAGGATGTTAAACAGTAATAAAGAGAGTTAGCACACTCTGATCTGGCTATTACAACTCTGCAGCAATAAAAGAAGATATTTTTAGAAATACCTGGTTAGGTTTTGAGAGAGAATATCTTAGTGACAATAAATGCTGCTATTGTTAGAAGTGGTTATAGAAAGTTCCACTGCCCTTCGAAAAAAGTAGATAAAAAAGAAAGAAAGAGAACAGTTAGAATTATTTTCCTTTTTGTGGAAGACTAGATTCTATTTTCTGCAGAAGATCAAAGACACGTATCCAGTCATTACTGATATTTTTTGTTATGGGTCCATGCGTCTCTTAAAAGTTGAACAATAATGTTTTATGATGAAAACTGAGATTACTCTTCATTTCAAGGAATGAAAGACATTTATTGCTTTCTATACTTGCATTTATTCTGTGATTAATTCCATTTTTTCTTAATAGATATCAGTATTGGTCCTTAGTCAAGTATTACCATCTTTCTTGCTTTCTATACTTGCATTTATTCTGTGATTAATTCAATTTTTTCTTAATAGATATCAGTATTGGTCCTTAGTCAAGTATTACCATCTTTCTCTCAAAAATTGAAGTGTATTTTATTTTTTAAAAAAATATTTTATAGCAAGAATATGAAACACAGAATTGAAACCTATTGCTCTGACCCATGCCAGTACAGCATCCATGCATTCACACAGGTCCTCTGCCAAGGACTGGGGAGATTAATTGCTTGATTGAATTTATGTTAATTTGTACTTAGTGTATACAATAAAAGCAGTTTAGACACCTGTAGTTAACTCATTAAAATAAAACTATTGGATTTAACAAGAAATCAAAGAGTAAAACTAGTGGGCTCCTAATAATGGTTTGAAGAAATGAATACTTTTAAAAAAAAATATTAATTTACTGGAATTAGAAAGCAACGTTGCAAAATATTTTTCAGCACATGGGTTTTGCTTCACAGCATGACTTGTGTCGGCAAGTCTTTCACAGCAAAAATTTCATGTCATGAATCAATAAACTAATTCCATATGAAGCATTTATAGCTGAGTTCTTATTCACACTGCCCAACATCTCTTATCCTTCTACTCTGCTAACAAATAGGCAGTGGAATTTTTCCGAGAGCTGAGAAATAATTCCCTTACAGCTGCTGCTCTTGCTAACCAATTAAGTCTATTAACAAAGTACAAGGATTCTATGACTGCAATTAAATGTGTGAACAAAGCTGAGACCATATATTGGCTTAATGAAACACACCTCCCCAGGAATCAAAAAGATGGAATGTTATTTTTATCTCTGGCTGAGTCAGACGGAACATAAGACGTTCATGCCCAGAAGCTATAGAAAATGTCACACTGGACAGAGAGCAAGTGGCTTTTATCTAAAAATCAGCAGAGGGAAACCACTGCCTCCTAATTTCTTTGAATATATTGACAATAATAATTTGTATCATGCTGGATAAAAAAATGAGGGATTAATTGACATAAAAAGGGTAGGGTATGTCAATAGCTGAGAAGTCTACATGGAAGGCAGCTCGTACTCTGTTTCTGTAGTATTTGATCAGGTAACGCTTCACGGCCGAGTCTTACTTACTCCTCAAACCTCTTTTACCAGTACCCTTTCTCCAGAAGTCATCTGTAAAGAATGGGAGGCAGGTAAGGCTGCGGGCAGCAAGAGCTCCGTTCAGCACATCAGAGGATTTCTGAAGCCTCATGAGATGACTGTGGTGGGCACGACAGTTATTTGAGGCAGCTCAACAGAGCAAATGAAGCAAACTGAAGGTCCTCTGTGAATGAAAGTCTTCAAGTTAGGACCGATAAGGTATGCTTCTACGTCACCCTTGGTGATAACTCAGTGGACTAGAAAGATAGGACTATGTGCTGAATGTTTTCACATGGCTGGTTTCATCTTTCTTCTGGATCGGCCTTTTGTAGTCAACGCAGAACAACTCTTGTGCTTTTTACCCAACAAATCCATATCTGTTCTGCTTTTGTCAGGAGTTTTAAATAAAGGAAGAAAGAAAAAAGGAACTGTGTTGATAGCCCCTTTGACCAACATAACTGACGGGTTTATACTTTTAAAACACATTTTTGTACTGTCAAAACAAATAGTCTAAGAAAATAACACCATTCACTGCAGTAGAAACGCGAGTCTATAATAGTATAAATGACATATCTCAAAATTGCCGCTTGCCTCAGAAAATAGATCTGCAATAAAAAAAAGGCTAATCCTCGAGAATTTATTTGTAGAAAACCCTTCAGATGTAACACTGAAAACCTTCTATCAACATCATAAAGTGAGGCCTGTCTAAAGCATATGTAGTTAAAGTCATGTCTTTTTTTTTTTTTTTTTAATAAAGATTGCTTCTTTCTGAGAAATCCAGCAGGCAAAGCCTCCAGGAGATATCTACGTCTAGGAGGTACAGAAATGTTTTTCTTTAATTGAAACAGATGAAGATTTTCATTAAGCTTTTACATTCT
Organism: Phaenicophaeus curvirostris; assembly: GCF_032191515.1. Lineage (NCBI taxonomy): Eukaryota > Metazoa > Chordata > Aves > Cuculiformes > Cuculidae > Phaenicophaeus > Phaenicophaeus curvirostris. The sequence continues at coordinate 8,993,584 of NC_091399.1, read as the reverse complement.
TCAGAGAGCCTTTATGTCTGTCATCAATGTGATCTTTTGATCCAGGGCTTTGCAGTCAACATCTACGAGACTCTTTTTTAAAAAAACACACTACTTAAATGTTTCTGATTCTCTTTGATATTGAAAATAGTTTCACAGGAAAAAGCAAGACACAATGCTTGTCTTTTTCTTACATCTTCATTTACCGCATATGTTATCCCATGACAGGATCTGAATTAATTAAAGGGATTTGTGGAGGGAAATGGCATCTTCCATTATTTGCATGGAGCTTTTTCCCCAGTATTAACCCAAATGATGTAACTGGGAAAAAAACAGATGGCTTTCAGGATTAGACAATTTTTAGTCCAAACAAGGAAGAATACATTTTTTTCTGTAGTCTGTTACCATTTACAAAATGATTATAAGTCAAAAAGATTTCTGTTAACACGTATATAGATGAGTAGGACACCATATTTCACTCATTTGATGAAGCAATGAAGTACACAAGAGAGAGAAGTATTTATGAAAGCAATGATTACTTGCACACAGTTTTAGTTCCTGAATTAGAAGGTTGTGGGGGATACATTTGCAAACTACACTGTGATAAATTCACAGTAGGTGGAATGTATTATCAAATCAGCTGTTTTGTTTATCTACAAAACAATGCCTACGAATGGGTAAAACACTGACAAGAGCAACTGATATTGAATTTGTGGAGAGAAAGGAATGTGCAAATACCAATACATTATTTAATGGAGGAAGCTTAACTGCTAAGAATTTACTTCTGTACGTTATGGCCAATTAAGAGTGTAGGCTAACAGTCTAAAAGCAGTTAGGGTTTAAACCTCAGCAGTGGTTCCTCTTGTAGCAGCTTAGATAGGTGTTTTTCACTTGGAATGTATTTTATGAAAAGAATGTCCATTTCAGCCAGGATAAAAACTCAGAATAGTTGGAACTGCAGATTTGGAATAAAAACGGTGTCATGAGGCGGTGAATTGCACTTTCAAAGGAATGGGAGATAGCATATATACATATCCACACACATACACATATATAAAAAACAATAAAGAAGAAGTAAATATTTTTAGTCTCTATGTTTTCAGGAATATGTTGGGGTTTTTTTCTTTGGTTTTGCTGCGCTTTTTATTCTTTTTATTTTTTCAGCTGTGTTATCCCATCTGTATTTATATTCAGCTAGCAGGTCTAAAAGTAACCTCTGTTTTGCCAGTAAGTATTTTATTCCAGACTAGAATGGTGTTTGCTTTAGCTTGGCTCTTCATGTCCTAAAATTATTTAACTGGCCCTTGGGATGCTTGAAGAACAGCGCATTTGGTTAAATCAGCCAACAACAGTTAATTGCTTCCAAGATGCTAAAATGCCTAAGATACTAGAACAAAGAAGCTCTTGCAGTCAGGACTTGTTCTTTTATGTCAAAAGGAATGTTTTTTCCATATGCCATTATGAATTAATTCAATTAATTTTAATGAATATCAGAAAAATTAAGAAAGACATTGTTCAGAATGATAGACTTGGATGGTCTAGAACATGATTATTCACTTTATCGTTGTAATTTTCACAAAAAAGTACACGTCTTGCTTATGCAGCTTAATAAGAAACTAGATGTGAGTACAAACATGTACTAAAAAAAGCCTATAACCTCTGTAAAATTTAAAATTAGTTGATCACAACTAAATATTCATTTGCTTATTTTTTTCAATATATTTAAGCAAAATGTATTTTAGATTTTTTCAATATAAGGACGCACAAAGAGATATAAATAAAATTTTAGAAAGTCAAATGCAGAAGGGAAGGGTATTGAGTAGGAGGAACCCTTTCTGTGAGATAATTACATTGACACTGGGGGAGTTCCCTGCTCAGAGCTACAGTGTGGAGGCATGTGATCAAAATAGCACAACAAGGTAAGAGGAGAGAATTAGAATCTGCGTGTAATTATGGAGGAAATAAGTTTCTCTAGATTTGCATGTTTGGCGCAACATATACTTGTATTAAGTTATTTGAAGGATTGAGGCTTTGTATCCTGCAATATGGATGGACTGTTTTAATTCAAAACAACTACCAACTCTTAAAAGGTCCCAGACAGTTTAGGTGGAAAAAATCCCTGCTGTGAGTAAAGTGTATACAATAATAAAAATATTTACTGTTGCTCTTACAATATGCTATAGAAAAACACAGTTAAAATAATTGAACTATACAATTAAAATATCAGAGATCTAGAGAACAGAAACACCACACTCATCATCTGTTTTAAAATTATCCAACACTACTAAACCATGACTATTTCATATACTTAACTTTTCATCTTCATGTACCTATGCACTCATTATTATTTGTTTTGATAATTTCCCTGTTTCAATAACCCACTACATTTTCTAATGGCTTTGGTATAGCTATTAATAAATAGATAAAACTCCCCACTGAACAGGGAGGTTTGACCAAGATGTTTTATGTGCCGTATCTTGAAAAAAAGGTAGCAATTTTATGTGCTCAGTCCCTGGCCCAAAGAACATTTATTCATACTCTCACTCATACACATCACGTCTGTGTACATTTGAGTACTGGGTGGTCTGGGAGTGGGAGAAGGCATGATCTCTGGGATTTCATTTGTATTAGCCACACTATTCAAGTCAGTTAGAATTAATGTCCATGAGAAACCTTCTAAAACGGCTGTGAAAATGAGCACACCCTATGCTACTTGGATTTTTACATCCCTTAACAGTTTGCAGTATTGCTGAGGTGAGAGCAACGAGAAATCATTCAATATTCAGGATCGCTTTAATATAGGGTTTGGGCTCATGTCCCATGACATGCAATACGAGATCATCCATTAGTTCCACAGAGATTCTTCCTACCTCAGTCTTGGTTATACATTGACCAAAAATTTGATAAACTGGTTGCTTTCACAATATATATTTAAAGCGTTGTATATATTGATCAGTAAAAAGAAAATAAACCCAACCTACAAACAGTCTCTTCATTCTAAATCTGTATTGACTTTTGTGCTATTGTACAGGTAAGTATATAGCATCAGTCCTTTGGTTTTGGTTCTGAACACTGAAGACATGCAAAGGAAAGGGCAGGAGGAAAATAAATCTACTTATTCTATTTTTCCTTAATTCTGTACTTTGATTAACTATGACCTCATGAAATGTTGTCTTTTTAAAGTATTCAAAAGGTATTAGGTGTTGCAGAAAGAATAGGAAAGAAACAGGGACATTAATCACATTAACAGGGTGTTAATCCTCCATGGACTAAGAAAACACAACTGCTAACTTACAATAGAAATAATTACTGGAGATACCAACATAACTAAGGCAGCATTTCATTAGCCTTGTTCTGCAAAAATCTAAGAAGCCCAAGCTGAATCTCAAGTATTCTCCTTCATAAGGGAAGTATTCTAAGAACATGATATGCAGGTGCCCACTGAAATAACAAGATTCTGAAATGTCCTTCAGACATCCTGATGGGGAAAGACGATTCCTCTATGAGACTGTTAAATCTCAGAACACTCAGTTCGGTACTTGAGGAATAGGAAGACACAATTATTCACTACCTGCAAAAACATCTAAGTGAGTTTCTTAGCATCTTACATAATCTTATAGCACAGTCATGGATAGAATATAGTTCCCTCGGCATTTACTGCTTTATTTGAAAATCTGCTTTCTCTTCTTGCATTGCCCTGATCATTTATTTAGTTTTTCAGTAATATGAAAGATATATTCAATACACAATAGTGTTCCCTAGAACATAACAATCTCATCCCACAAACCTACCCTCTGCACACTGAAAAAGTAGAACATCAATACAAAAATCTCATTCTAAAAGCAAAATAAATTATTTCCTCCTTCTTCACCCACCTTTTCTCTTCCAATGTTCAACTGGTTGTGCAAGAAATTAATAATAGAGAAAAGAGAAGATTTGTGCTCTCAGTTCAGGTATCAGACCCTGAACCACTTCATGCAAGAAACTTCAACTTAGACTCAGATGGAATACTATTCAGAAGAAACAATTTCTGATATTTAAAGTCCTCTACTCCTGATTTTCCAGAGTTTCAATATTTGGATACCTTCAAATTGATCTCCTTGAAGGAAACAAAAGGTGAAGGTTAACACAAAGGATGCATGTCACATTCAGTTTATAAACAACGTGGATTAACTCTTAAAATGAATGAGTCTTCAAATTATTTCATTGTGGACAAAACATCCCCTCAGTTGTTAATATCCTATTTATTTCATAGAATTCAGTGTCCTGATGGAGATCGGTGACTAGCAGTGTCCTTCAGGATTCCCTAATAAGACTAATAGTGTTTAATAGCTTCATCAATGCCATTGACAGTGGGATCGACTGCATCCTCAGCAAGTTTGCAGATTACACCAACCTTAGTGGTGTGGTCAACACACCTGAGGGACGCAATCTTATCCTGAAGGGCCTGGAAAAGCTTGAGAAGTGGGCCTTGTGCAGTTCAACAAGGCCAAGAGCAAGGTCCTGGTCCTGGGTTGGGTTGACTTCCAATATCAATACAAACTGGGGGATAGAGGGACGGAGAGCAGCCCTTCAGAGAAAGACATGGGGATACTGGTGGATGAGAAGATGGACGTGAGCTGGCTGTGTGAACTGTCAGCCCAGAAAGCCAACTGCATCCTGGATTGCATCACATGAAGCATGGCCAGCAGGGTGAGGGTGGAGATTCTGCCCCTCTACTTTACTCTGGTGAGACCTCACCTGTGTTCAGCTCTGAAGCCCTCAGCACAGGAAGGACATGGATCTGGTGGAGCTGGTCCAGAGGAGGCCACAAAGATGATCAGAGGGCTGGAGAACCTCTTACATGAGGAAAGGATACAAGAGTTAGGATTGTTCAGCTTGGAGAAGGATCCCGGGAGACCTTATTGTGGCTTTTCAGTACTATAAGGGGACAGAAAGATGGGGACAGACTTTTTAGTAAGGTCTATTGTCATAGGAGAAAGGGGAGTGGTTTTAAACTAAAGGAGGGAAGATTCAGGTTGGATATTAGGAAGAAATTGTTTATGCTGAGGGTGGTGAAACACTGGTTTTCCAGAGAGGTGGTCAATGCATCATCCCTGGCAGCATTCAGGGCCAGGCTGGATGGGGTTCTGAGTAACCCAATGGAGTTGAAGATGTCCCTGCTCACTGCAGGGGGGTTGGACTGGGTGGGCTATAAAGATCTCTTCCAATCAAAACCATTCTATGGTTCTATGAATCTAACTTGGTTGCTTTTCAGATCCTGTAAACGGCAATTAGACAATATATTTATTATAGGCTGTGCAAAGACACGTAGTTTCTTTGGGAGCTCAATCTTAAGAAGTTGTAACTTTAATTTTACCTAGTATGTGTAGGACAGGATTTGGCTAGCTTCAGGAAGACCCCCAGCAGGGACCAGTTGATAAAGGAGGATGTGCTGGATGTGCTGGAACTGGTCGCTGCAGGCCTTGGGAAGAGTGAGATAAGGCTTTTGTTTAGAAGGAACAAAAGAGTACTGGCTATGTGAGGATGAGCACAGGTGTCTGTGGTTTCGAGACAGTTACCTTGATAAGAGGAACTATTGTTGTTGCTAAAGGAAGTAAATGTTTGAAAAAGTCTTCTTTGTATTAACCAATCTGTGATCGCCTAGTTTAGTGTAAGGACCAATCAGTTTGAAACACGCTTCTTGTAACTAGTATAAATATGTCTTAAGAACACAATAAAATTGACATTCTTGCTTGTTTCAAGTCTTGTCCCATCTCTCAATCGCGGCAAGTATGCTAATCTTTTCCATATCTATATTTCTGATCTGTGTATCACCCTTTAATTTATTTTAAAATAGATTGCATAAATAAATTGCCAAGCTCTGTGCCACTGATATTTTTTGTACAGTATGTTTGCTCTACTCATCACAATAATATCTTTGATACCGTTATCTTTAAAGTTCAGAACTACAAGAAAGATGAATGAACGCAGATTGACAATGCAATTGGGCTAACATCACAGAATAGACTCAGGAACGTTCATTCAAGAAAAGCAATTTCAATAATAGTCTATTTGTCACTCTTCCACGAGTTTTTGAAAGCTTTTGAGAATGTTAATGTTTGTTTGTCAGAATGTTTATGAAAAAATTTGGAAAATGTTTATGGTAACATTTATTAAGAGGAATAGCCCGATAACTCATGCAGATAATTGAAAAGCATTTCTGCAGTATCATCCATCAGCAAGTCCAAGTATCCTGAGTAGAAAACAGTTAAGCACAGAGAGAAACCTTGATGAAAATTTTGCTGTAACTGAAAAGATCAGTTCAAAAATCTTATCCAAAAATCTCTACTTTAAACAGAGGAAGAAGTTCTGGAGCAGAGTTCATGAACTGAAAACTGCTCACCAGGTTTGGTGAACACTCTCACCACATTGTCACACAGTTTCCCTCTTGCAGGTGAAAGCAACGTGCTTTGTGGGTGAATTGAGCTCTTACCTCCAACAGCAGTGCTTCAGGATTTGAGATGAGAAACGCAGCGTAACCCAGAGCAGCCTGTAGGCTTCTCCATGCCCAGTGTGAATTCGTGAGATGACATCACCAGCAACCCCTTTTTCTGGATAGCTCTGAATAGGCATTTCTGTTAAATCATTAGACTTGGTAGAGGTGAAATTTCTTCTCTTACAGCCAGCAGTTAAAGTTAATTATCTTCCCTTTTGAGTAACATTGCATCATCACCTGGAAAAAAAAAAGAACAAACAGCACTGAATATCTGACAAATCTTTTCAACACAATGACTAATCTATATAAAAATGAGATATTCTAACACACAGAAAGGGTCATTGGGCACTGGAACAGCCTGCCCAGGGAGGGGGTTGAGTCACCTGCCCTGGAGGGGTTTAAGGGACAGGTGGACGAGGTGCTGAGGGACATGGTTTAGTGTTTGATAGGAATGGTTGGACTCGATGGTCCAGTGGGTCTCTTCCAACCTGGTTATTCTATGATTCTAATTCTTGTAAAATAAACAAAGGATTTTGAGGCCATTTCTACAGCCTGCCATTGGTGCCAACTAGACAAAACCTATCAACATTCAACAATGTGCCACTTAGAAATGGTAGAGCAGAGATCTGTAGCGATGAAAAAAATCCTTTGGCACGTTGACTTTTTTGCTTTGGGCGGTTAAGTAGATGATAGAAGGAGATACATCCACAACTTTATGGTTGAGAGTACACCATTATGGCAACTGTTAAGACCAAAGTAAGATCCTCTCGCTTGGCACAGGTCCTACTCACTGAACTATGGCAACACTCTGATATGTGATGTCAGTACAGGACCTTTGACACTGAGCTCAGCCATTCCGATCTTGCTCAGCTCTGCCAGGCATATACACAGCCATTCCATTAGAATACATTCCCTATATTGCTTATTGCTGCCTTGTAATACCAGGTTTTAATCGGCCCCAGACATTGCAGTTCACAGCTTTTTACTAAGGTAACATTTTCTGTGATGATTTCATAAAGTAGATCAAAACTGCTGCACCCAAATGCCTGAAAGGCTTCTAGGAATAATGTATATTTGAAAAAAAAGGTCCCTCTTTTGTGTTTTTTAACGAACCACAAGCATCTGAATTGAGTGATAAAAGTATTATGGAATTAGAATTACAAGATTTTCTCTCATTTACATCTGTATTGTTTTCAACTGCATGTTTGCAAGTCACATTTAGGGAACGTTACCAATACTGCAATAGCCTGAGGAACATTTTGGCTTGAACTCAGTGTGTAAAAATCCATGGAGCGTTTTTGTATACTAAATTGTCTCTTACAGAACCCAGTAACACAGCAACTGCAAAAATAAAGAAATCTCTGCCTTGAAAACTCATTGGCAGGTCTTCTTACTCAGGTGTGTTATGGTACATATTTTATGGCATAACCCAGTATATTGAAAACAGATAATCTCATTATAAAAGGAGAAATGTTTGACGCCCATTGATCATTGTTTATTTTCCTAAATGCATCACAATTACATAAAGACCTGTGCTGAGTAACTTTTTGCTGATAACGGCTGAGAACATGAACAGTGTTTAATACCCCTCAAAACATCTAATTCCCTACAATCCCAACACCTCTCAGGTTTTTATCCCTCTATTTTCCTCTACAATTTCTTTTTGCCTATATGCTAAACTATAGATTTTTTATAAAATTACATATATCAGATATTTGAATAGTTCAATTCACACATATACAAAAAAACCTCAGCTCCTAAACTGGCTAAAAGGAAAAAAAAATCTCAATTACCTTAATCCTTTTCTATTTTTCCCCTGTGTATCAAGAATTTTACTACTGTTACTCTCAAGCACAGGTTTGCTGGCTGCAACTGCTTGAATTATAAGGCAATTTCGCTGGAGCTGGATCATGCTCTCAAATGCTGTCACACCTGTAAACTCTGGCCAGCTTGCTGGGAGGGAACCCTCAGCCCAACCAGGCAGCCAGTGGTTATGCTTGAGCTGTTTAGCAAGGCGTTTACAACGTCCAGCTGATGCTCAGCTCTGTGGGGTGAAATCCCTCTTGCATGATTTCAAGGTAACAGCATTGAACCTTAGTGCTCCCCACTCAATCTACCCATAGTACTTCGCTTCCTTATGTCTTCTACAGGCAAACCCCAGCATAGCATCTGCTTTTGGTTGCTGTGCGTTGATGTATACTTTGTTCTCCTAAACTCTGTCAGCAGAAAAGAGGCTATGAGAGACCTCATTGCTCTCTACAACTACCTGAAAGGCGGTTGTAGAGAGGAGGGTGCTGGCCTCTTCTCCCAAGTGACAGGGGACAGGACGAGAGGGAATGGCCTCAAGCTCCACCAGGGGAGTTTAGGCTGAAAATTAGGAAAAAAATTTTCACAGAAAGGGTCATTGGGCACTGGCACAGTCTGCCCAGGGAGGGGGTTGAGTCACCTTCCCTGGAGGGGTTTAAGGCACGGGTGGATGAGGTGCTGAGGGGCATGGTTTAGTGTTTGATAAGAATGGTTGGACTGGATGATCCGGTGGGTCTCTTCCAACCTGGTGATTCTGTGATCCTGCAGAGAGAAAGGATACTATGCCAAGGCTTGACAATGTATAGCCAGTTTATGGTCTGCTGGAGCAAGCAGCTTGGACCAGCTCACAAAGGTGGCATCCAATGTCTTTGTAACAGCCATCACTTCATTCTTTTCACTGGTGACACCATAACACAAGTTGAGACACTTCAAACAGTAGTTTCAATATTAGATAGGGTTGAAAGGTTATCAGGAGTACAGTTTCTGCTTCCAGGATAAATTTTGTGGCCGCTATGGCTATTTATAAATAAAGCATCATCCTTTCTACCTTCAGAAATTATGAAATTCAGAAACTATTATGACTACTTTACCTGGAATGGTTTAGGGCATTGGGCACAACACAGTTCTCTGTTCTGCAGAAGGTAACACACGTCCTCTAGGAGATTTCCATGGTAATTTAGACAATATTCTGGGTATCTGGTTTTGACTTTCAAGATTTTTATTGCTTCTTGGTAGATGCACTTGACTTTTCTCATTTTGTTGTAAACCTCACCAGGTTTACATGAAATGTAAATTATTTGTGGATAAACTAGATCATCTCCAACATGGAATTTGCCAGCTGTGAAATTCAGAAAAGCATTGCTAAAAATGATAACTAACAACTGGATGTTTTCTATGGCTTCTGCATGATATATTTAATAAATAAAAAATGCTTATTTTAGAAGCCTTTCCAAAATCCAGACAAGCTTGGATGAAAGGGAGGAGTGCTGTCAGCCCTTGTCTTCATTTTATCCTTAGAGGGGGGTTTAATAACTGTATAAATGTTTTGAATTAGTCTTAGAATCCCTAAACAAGTGCTTCCTGTGTAAAATCAGATTGATTACAGGGGATTAAGCACTGAAAAACGCAGTAGTTAAGAGAACTGCATTGTATCTCCATGAGAAGTGTCAGATGAAAGAGGGCCTGGTGGGCACATGCAGTAGGGAAGCCACTGGCTGGACTATCATTTCTATTCAAGCATTTACAGTAAAATTTCTGTAAATGGCTTTCAGCAAAACGGGTCTGAAAAGAATAGATTTTACACCCTTTTTACAGAGTAAATGATGTCTGGATGAGAAGTCCCTTGTTTGCTATTTTTTTATCTTGTAGAGCTCCTTTCACTTGAGCAAGTACTTTAGGGAAGACTTTCAAAAGGCCTGGATGACCAAAAGCCAGTTATTTCAGCTGATTATTGCAATCTTCATGCTTCTGAAAAATCTTACTTTTTTTTTTTCATTTTAATTACCACTTCAAGCAAGAAATAACACCCTGCAAGAAATTATAAACATAACGATGTCTAATCTTACCATTAATCCTAGAGAAAGCAGTTAGGTAACATTAAGACAAACAAAAAAAATCTCATCAGGTGGCATTTGATACCATTACCACAACCAGCAGCACCACAGGGAAATCAGCAAAAATAACTTCTAGAACTGATGGAAAAATTCAAAGATAAAAGTGTATTTGGTAATGACATGAATTAATTAAAGCGTATAATCAAGGAGGTGACTCGCCTCACTCCTCTGTCTCTTGCTATTGTATGAAATGACAAACTTGGCACTTCAAATTTGGGCTTAAATATAGGAGAAAAATAGATTCTTTAAGTAAGAAGACAAGTGCACACATGCCACACCCAGTGCAGACAGGTCAGTAAAAATTTGAGGTGAGTTTATGTGCTAATTACTGCTGCTTCTTCAGGCACGGCTGTACTTACTATTCTATTTGTAAAGCAGCACCACTCTGCTCAGTGTTCAGAAACAGACAACACTATTTACGTTGTGTTGTACGACTCATAGTGTGATCAAAGTGTTTTGTGGGCACAGCAAATGCAAAACTTCTGTTTTCCATTTACATGAGTTCTAAGAAAAATCCATGAAGAAAACATGATGTGGAGAATCTTATAGTAGTTGGCCCATACAATATATGAAATAAAATAAAGTACCATGGGGTTTCATAAAAAGATGATTTTTCAGTGGAAGCATTTTCAAAATTATAATGAAGAACCTTTTTCATTTCCAACATCTTGTTTATCCATTTAGCAGCAGACGTTCTCATAGACAGAAAATAAGAGTTACAGAGCAACAAGTGAAGCGTTGGCAGGATCTCAAATCTAAAGCTCTCTTACAGAGACTCTCTCTACTCTCCCAAGTTTCACACAAAATAGTCAGGCTCCAAAACAGAGCTTTTTTAAAAAATTGGTAAACTACTCCTTTTACCTTTGTTTGTTTCCTAATTATACACACACATACGTGTTTCCTCCCATATGAGGACAGGGTGAGAGAGTTGGGGTTGTTTCAGCCTGGAGAAGAGAGGGCTCCCGAGAGACCTTAGAGTGACCTTCCAGTACCTGAAGGGGCTACAAGAAAGCTGGGGAGGGGCTGTTCACAAAGGATTGTGCTGACAGGATGAGGGGCAATGGGTATAAACTAGAGAGGGGCAGGTTTAGACTAGACAGAAGGAAGAATTTCTTCACAATGAGAGTGGTGAGGCCTTGGCCCAGGTTGCCCAGGGAAGCTGTGGCTGCCCCATCCCTGGAAGTGTTCAAGGCCAGATTGAATGGGGCTTGGAGCCCCTGATCCAGTGGGAGGTGTCCCTGCCCATGGCAGGGGATTGGAACTAGATGATCTTTAAGGTTGCTTCCAACCCAAACTATTCTATGATTTCACACCTCTCTTTGGATTTAGTGGCCTGATTCTCAACATTCCCAGGTACTATTTACATTATGTTTATAGCCTTTGGGTTTTGCAAAAATGTTGTAGCGTTAAACTGTTAGAGAGATAATACAGGATTTTAACAAATGTATCTCTAGCCAAAAGAGTCAAAAGGTGTGAAAGGGAAACAGGTTGGCAGGTGCTAACTGTGAGAAATATTGGCTTTGCAAGCAGGGAAATGCTGGGTATTAAAAGCAACAACTAAATGTGATCCACATAGTAGAGTAACACTTCTTCTGAAGAGTTTGAGGTCCTTCACAGTACTAGGGATTTGGTGTTTAAAATGATGACCATAAATACAAAATACAATAGTCTTAGACAAAACAATCAAACCAAGTCTCACAATAAGAGAACTGGAGTTTGAAAAAAAAGGAAAAAAGAAAACTATTTAATGTCTTTAGGCCAATATGGCTGCAGGTTTTCCTGATACTTCACCAGGTTTTTCCACTGTTCATGTATTAATAACTAATGGCTGTGTCCCCTGTTGTTTGACTCAAAACCACAAAGTTGCATTTTGAATTCATGACTTGACTTTAACTATCAACTTACCTGGCAAGCACAGCTTACTTTAAGACTATACATATCCATGTAGGCACAATTATATATAGATCTTTGTAACATGTTTACTGGAATTGTCTGGAAAAGAAAAACAAAATGTGAAGCTAAATCAAATTATATCTTCGTAGGCCTTTCCTTTGTGTAGCCACATTTGTGACACCTAGAAATTGAAATTGCACTAGTCGGAATATAGTCATTATTAGCTTGCTTTGAACCCAAAGACGACTATAGTGAAACATTGAATTGAACAGCAGTACAGAAGCGTTTCGCATCACAGCAACTGCATAGTGAGATATTATGCACAGGCATTTCATATAAGAATATGAAATAAGGTGACTAGATCACTGGTTTTCCTTTCAGAGAGGCTGTAGTTCTCTTCCACATCAGGAAGGATTAGAAGGAAAGTAATTGTGATAAGATGCATAGACAAGAGTATACTTTTTTCTGCAAATAAGCATTTATTTTCAATAGCAACACATTTCTGCCTCATGAAAATTACTCATACTTTCAGGTTTGAGATAATAAGATACTAGAGAAAAAATTTACTTTGCAGGAATAAACTCCTAATATATCTCTTGACACAGACTATTCCCCCAAAGACCTTAAATACAGTTTCCCACCTAAAATATAGAAAACAGACCAAGCACAGAGAACAAATATCATCACGTGTGAGCTGGACCACCTTCATTTGAGCTGGCAACATGTGCCTGCAGCCCAGAAAGCCGACTGTATCCCAGGATGCACCCCAAGCTGTGGGACCAGCAGGGCAAGGGAGGAGATTCTGCCCTCTGCTCTGGTGAGACCTCACCTGGAGCCCTGTGTCCAGTTCTGGAATCCTCAGCACAGGAAGGACATGGAGCTCTTGGAGCAAGTCCAGAGGAGGCCACAGAGATGATCCGAGGGCTGGAGCATCTCCCATACAAAGACAGGCTGAGAGAGCTGGGGTTGTTCAGCCTGGAGAAGAGAAGGCTCCGAGGAGACCTTAGAGCAGCTTCCAGCACTTAAAGGGGCTGCAGGAAAGGTGGGGAGGGGCTCTTGATCAGGGAGTGCAGGGATAGGATGAGGGGGAATGGTTTCCAGCTGAAAGAAGGGAGATTGAGATGAGATCTTGGGAAGAAATGTTTTCCTGTGAGGGTGGGGAGGCTCTGGCCCAGGTTGCCCAGGGAAGCTGTGGCTGCCCCATCCCTGGAGGTGTTCAAGGCCAGGTTGGATGGAGCTTGGAGCCCCTGATCCAGTGGGAGGTGACCCATGCCCATGGATGACCTTTAAGGTCCTTTCCAGCCCAAATCATTCCATGATCCTATGATTTATGTGTCCAATACTTAGCTTTCCTGTTCACTGATTGAAGAAAACAGATGAAAAGTTACAATAAAAGCAAATACTAAATGCCTCTTGCAAAATATTGATTTCACATTTTCTTTGTTCAAGCCTTGTGAAAATGTCTCGTGCATTTGCATTAAGAGTTCCTGCTAAGATTTGTCTCACAAACTGTGGGCAACACCTCCTAATAATACATGTTCTAACACTGGAACTATGATAGAGGCTTAGTAAGAACTATAAAAATGACTTGGTTTTCGCATGTTCTGCCTACATTACAGAAACCTCTTCTTAATATGTCTAGGGAAGAAGCTAAAACTCTGCAATCAAGTTCACAAAAGTTATTCCAAACTGATTTTTTTTATTCTCTTCCCCCCCAGAAATGTCCTTCTCTTTAATCTTTAATCTTTAACAAATCTTTAATGATTTGTTGCCTCTTACACTAAGGTTTCAGCTAAATGGCAATATTTCTTAGAGAGAAATATTTCTTAGAAAAAAATATCTTTCCATAAGATGTATATATGTTTTATTTCAGCATATTTTGAAAATCTGGTGTTCTGTGAGAAAAAAAAGAGAGTCTCAAAAGTATTATTCCTTTGAGACCTCTACCAGGTTATTCATCAATGGGGCAGAAAAGAAATATCATAAAATACCATGCAAGAGTGAAGATTGGGGTCTGACACTTAGATGTATTATTACAGTAATGGCATTGTGGTTTTTTTTCTTCTCTGCACCCAGCATGGCATCTGCTTCTAGATGAGTAAGGCAGAACCCTCTCCAAAGGTGATATTTGTGACGCTTTACTACATGGTATTTTGAGCAATGGTTTTTGAGATTACACAAAACTCACTTGAAAGCAAGAAGCTTCAGACTATCCAATCTCTTAGATAAATGCTGATAGGTGTCTAAATATGTTAATTATTTTAGGTACAAGACAACACTTTTGCAGTCTGAGTGCATAAAGAACACTCCTTAAAATGTCAGGTTTTAAACTCCGTGATGTAAATATGGAAATATAAATTCCATCTTTCCAACACCACTGTCGTAAAGGAACCAGGTAAGTTGTAGTTTCCTCTTTTCTCTGGCCCATGTTGAGGATGCTGCCACTGTCTCATGGAGGCATGCCAAAGGATGCATAATCCTGGAACACAGCACCAAGGGTTTTATAGGCTGCTGCACCGCAGTGTATGTGTGCCTAGAGCTTTATCATCTCTGTAGATGCAAGGCCATTGCCTTTGTCACTGCACAGACTGATATTCATGAGTGCCCTGGGTGACTGCATGCTACTCATCTCTTTTCGGGTGAATAACACCAGATGCCATTAGGTCCGAAATCCTACAGATACCTGCAGTCAAGGGAAAAGCCTTGTCTGGAAGCTAAAGACTTCACTTTAAATGCAATCAGCAGAGAAAAGATCAGATTTGTGTCAGTGAGGTTACTTGTGTTGGACTGTCACAGAGCAGTGATGCCTTTAAAATGGTCATCATAGATCAGTGCCCCATCACTAGGAACCAGGAGAAACGAGTAAGAAAATCCTGACTCACCCTGTACACAGAAGGTGAAATGGGTATTGTTCGAAAATTTCTGCAGTTCTTGGACATGCACTGGAAATGCCTTTTTTCCCACGTTTCTGGCAGGACCTAGCAAATATGGAAAACATTACTTTGGACAAAAGCTTTTTTGTAGAATAACAATGTCTTACTCTGTATTATGCCTTAGAACGTGGTGTTACAGTAGGCAGCAGCTGCTCGGTTGGGGGTAAATGTCCCTTTAGCAGACTTGTGGAGGACTTATTAAAAATGCTTAGAGATAATCACTCTAGAAGCTTGATTCTACTGTGTGGATCACATTTAGTTGTTGCTTTCAACACCCAGGATTTCCCTGCTAGTAAAGCCAGTATTTTTCACAGTTAGCACCTGCCTATCTGTTTCCGTTTTGCACTGTTTCGCATTTTTGGTTAGATATAATACAGGATTTTAACAAATGTATCTCTATAACAGCTTACTACAACATTTCTGCAAAACCCAAAGACCATAAATGTAACATAAACAGTAACCAGGAATGTTAAGAATCAGGCCATTAAATCTGAAGAGAGACATGAAATCACAGAATCGTAGCACAGTTTGGGTAGGAAGAGACCTTAAAGATCACCCAGTTCCACACCTCCTGCCTTGGGCAGGGACACCTCCCACTGGATCAGGCTGCCCAAGGCCCATCCAACCTGGCCTTGAACACCTCCAGGGATGGGGCAGCCACAGCTTCCCTGGAGAACCTGGGCCAGGGCCTCACCACTCTCATTGTGAAGAAATTCTTCCTCCTGTCTAGTCTAAACCTGCCCCTCTCTAGTTTATACCCATTGCCTCAGTCCTATCACTCCAAGCCTTTGTGAACAGTCCTTCTCCAGCTTTCTTGTACCCCTGTCAGGTACCAGAAGGTTGCTCTAAGGTCTCCTCAGAGCCTTCTCTTCTCCAGGCTGAACAACCCCAACTCTCTCAGCCTGTCCTTGTATGGGAGGTGCTTTAGAACTGTTGTTAGTTTGTTTGCTTGCTTGTTTGCTGTTTTTTACCCAGGATAAGAAGGCCCATACCATCACACAGCCCAAAACACGTGGTCTTAAGAACCCTCAAGAGAAGTTTCAGGCTGTAGCCTGTATCTTGAGTGTGACAGATGTATTCTGGCAATATGGAAATTTTCCTCTAAGTAGCCATGGGCTACACACGAAACTGGTAAAAAAGTGGATATTTCCAAGGACAAGAGAGAAAAATTATATAACTTTTTTGAGAGTGACCAGTGAGACTGAGTAGAATAGGTTCCATTTCGGTGTGTCCGGGCTTACATTTCACAAAGGCCATAGTTTGTGTGCTGTGTCTCTTTAAATGTATCAAAAACTATGACAGAAAAAGGAATTAGAAATATGACTAAACTAATAGCTCTCCTGATTCTGTGCTTTGAGGGATAAAAAGAACTAGACTTGTTCAGATTTTATGCAATCAACTTGGTTACATGGATTTTATGCAGTTATTATATGCAAGGGAAGAAGGACAAAGAAAATAAATGTAATTTCCCTTCAATGATATGCTTTAAAAACATTAGAGGAAAATATTATATCCTAGAGATCTCTATGTCCTAATTTAGATGTGGAAATGTGGGTGTAGAGATATGTCTGAAGAGAAGTGCTGGGAAGACTCAGATCTAAATGCTACCAGTCTTTGGGGGTATGGATCCCAACAGGCTCTCTTATTTCATCATTAGATTCTGCACTGTTTATTTAGCTAACTTGATTCTACCATGTTCTTCTTTCTCCTATCAGATATTTTCGTGTCTTCCTCTAGTTGTTATAGTCTTTCACAGGAGATAATTCACTGGCATCTTCTTTTTTTTTCCACTATGACAATAAATTGAGTGAACACCACTAGATATATTTTCTCTTTCCCTAATTCTGCAAATCAGTGGGACTCTTATAAAGCTGTAATTTTCTGGAATTACTACCTTAATTTAGTTTATGCCATATTGTCAATTTAAGACCACAGAAAAATAGTCAATGCTTACCTAAATGTTTTCAGTATATCTAGTCTGCCAGGGTTGGAATATAGTGTGTTATTTTCAGACCATAGTTACACACAGTCAAAGCATGCTGTACAGTCACTAAAATAGCTGGTTTGGCTTTCCACAGAGATTCATGGCAAGCGGCTCTAAATTCTCCCATGAATGTGTTGCTTTTTTTTTTTTTTTAATAGGAGTGTTTAACAATTTTTCTCAGCAATGACATCCACAGGTTATTGTCCCTGTCAATTTTGCATTTGCTATGACCACAGAGGCCACTTTTGACAAAGAATGTTTTTTCACTCTCATATCAAACTCAAGAGATTTGGGTGGGAGGGCATCTTACCATACAGCTCCTCTGAGAATTCTTTTCTTCAATCATTTAATAAAAATAATTTTAAAAATGGTGAGGCTATCATAAATCATCCTCTGCTGTGTTGTTTGGTTTTTTTTTCACTTTCCCCTAGGCATCATGATCTCATGTGTTCACATACCTTACCTAATATTATATGTTAGAATTTGAACAATGCTATATTTCATAAGCAGCTCATTCAACTGCCAAAAATAAAAAATGTCTATGAATATTAAAATGCTTCAGAAAAATTAATGTAATCATAAAAATTGACTACATTTATTTCTAAACCATCTAACAGAAGTTGTACTAAATTCTGTCTTCATTGTAGCTTCTAACTATTACTTTAGTATGCACATTTATGGAACTTTCTTCTGTTGTCAATAACACCATTTATGGAGACTGAAGCAAATAAACCTAAGTATGAGTGAAACTAGACCAAAGCAAAGATCCTTATGTCTAGTCTAAATCTGCCCCTCTCCAGTTTACACCCACTGCCCCTCGTCCTATCACTACAAGCCTTTATAAACAGTCCCTCATCAGCTTTCTTGTAGCCCCTTCAGGTACTGGACTCAAATACTCCTAATTTATCATAGATGGTTTCTTAAGCAGGGAGCTCCAGTCACAATTTGAATCATGGTTGCTGTAAAAGTTTGATGCACTACTTGGATTAAAGATCCTTTATAATTAGAAGGAAGGGATTTCGGAGCTATGTGTAACACTGAGATGTACAGTGCATCATTTTGTTGAATTCTCCTTCCATGGAACATTTCCCAAGATCTACGAAACACCTGACTGGAAAGTTGCTCTAAGGTCTCCTTGGAATCTTCTCTTCTCCAGGCTGAACAAGCCCAACTCTCTCAGCCTGTCCTCATGTGGAAGATGCTCCAGCTCATCTTTGTAGCCTCCTCTGGACCTGTTCCAACAACTCCATCTCCTTCTTATGTTGAGGATTTCAGAACTGGATGCAATACTCCAGATGATGTCTCACAAGATACTTTCCTCATATTAGAGAGATATCCTTTGTATATGCATATCTCATATCTGCAGGGGAGCCAGGTGGAATTAATGCTACCTGAGCTTTCATAACAGTTTCTGTTACACATGAAGAGCATGTTGTAATGTTTCCATTCTATTAAAAGTTGACAGGATATGGTCCTTCCCAGGTTATTGTGTGGTGTGATTTTTGACATCTCTGCAGAAGTGTTGAAGAAAAGAAGAGGACAAGGAAGCTTTGGATTTGCAGTTATACTGCACACTGGAAAGACAATGCAAGGGGACACGTCCAGTACTGAGCAGTAAATCATTCTTCAGCACCTGGTAACATACACACTACTTTCTCATAAAACACTGCTGCAGATAATTATGTGATCTTTTATACTGCTGTAATCTAAGTCCAAGTTTTAATATTCTTTGTAGCCTGTCGTAACTACATCACATGTAGGAAGAGGCAACTACAGGTACCTTTTTCTGTTTTATGCATATTTTAAAAACATAATTAATAAAAAAATATACTCAGTAGTTTTATAGCTCTATTACATCCCATTAAAAATAACAACAGTATTGCAGTTGCAATAGTACATAAAAGGTGACCTGTTTAATGTTACAGTTACACTCGATGGCAATGCTGACCAGAAGCACAAGGAAATGCTGTGCCCATGCAAATACCACATTTTTGAAGTCTGTGCTACCAATTTGGTGCATGGTTTCCAACAACTGCAAAAACTGACAGCTAAGCCCAGTCTATGGATGTGAGGAATCCATAATCACGTGTCAGTCCAGCATCAGCCCTCCGGTTTCAGTAGCCTGACCTCCGCAGAGGGAACTCAGCTCCCACAGTTCTGATACCACGATGAATTTGCAATGCTGGGATTCCAGTAAGACCCACCACAGAGCAAAATCTATGGAATTCAATACCACTAGAAAATAATACATGTGCATCTCACCTGCAAGATAGGTGCCTGTACAAGAGAGGAACTCAGAAATAGCAAAGGGAAATCCTGAGAAAACAGCAGGTTGCCACTGTTCATACTTCAGTGACAATATCAGCTCTGTGTGTCCCCACACTTCACATTAGACTAGAGAGCACCACTGAGCTTCATTATGAGCTATTCCAGGAAACTGATGTAAAATTTTTTAAAAAGGAACTGATTTCCAGCACTTTTGTGGTTTTTACATCCAGAAGAACTTTTGTGACCCTGCTAAAGCATAGCTCAATAAAGAATTTTGTTGTTATGCTGCAGTGCAGGGGCTGGTACACCTTGCAGAACGTTGCTGCCAGACTGGGGTGTTGTGAAATCAAGGATTTGATTGATAGGAGGTAATCAGAACACGTGACAGCTTAACTGCAATTGAGTTTTGCCAACATTGTGCTAAAAGACTTTTTTCTTCTTTTTTTTTTTTTTTGGAGGAATTAGCAGAAGAAATATGAGGCAGCTTTGGATGTGTTCACTCTTAATTCCTCTCCAGCATGAGGAACAACCTAAGAAAAGAAACAATCACAGACTGGCAGAACTATAGAGTGATTCAGGTTCAAAGAGACCTACAGAATCCATGTGGCCCACCCCCTCCCCACTTCAGCAGGGTCATTTAGAGTGAGCCGTTCAGGGAATTTTTGTGAATAAACAAACTCATGGGTTAAAAAAAAAAAAAAAAAGAGAGAAAAAAAATCTACCTATTACTTTTAAAGAAAATTTAATTTAAGCAAAGAGGAGCTGATTTAGATGAGACATAAGGAGGAATTTATTCAGGATAAGGGTGGGGAGGCACTGGCCCAGGGAAGCTGTGGTTGCCCCATCCCTGGAGGTGTTCAAGGCCAGGTTGGATACAGTGGGGTTGGAACTAGATGGGCTTTAAGGTCCCTTCCAAACCAAACTGTGTTCAGCAGATTGAGAATAGACATATTAGTGACAGGAGTAATGATTCAGCTGCCACACACTTTCATTGTAATCAGAGATTCTTGCACGGTTGAAAAAATAGCAATCTAGAGAGCAGCACGGGAAATTCACAATTAATTGAAGGTAGGTCAGAAAGGGATGCAAAAACTCAAACTACTGAGGGCAGAAAATATAAATAACATGAATGGAAGTAGCTTCACAGGAAAAATTAGCTCAAAAGGGAAAATTCATTATAAAACAGATTATGATGAAAAGAATGAAATGCATAAATATAAAAGAACAATTGGATTACAGTGTTGCTGATTTGCTGGTTTTGCAGTACACAGAAAGACTTTCCTGATAAGTTCCATAATTTAAAGCAGGCAACGACTGACAAGACAGAAAAAAAAAAAAAGAAGAAAGAATTAAAGAAGCAGTAACAGGAGTTTCTATCCCAAGAGTCCTTCTGTAAGCAGTTGGAATAATTTTCTTCATTTACAGTTGAGGAGTTCAATGAAGTCCTCCCAGCTTAAAACATCCAACAAGGTTTTTGCTTTATTGATTTCCCCAGGAAAGCAACCTAAAATATGTAACAGGTTGCTTAACAGAAAAAAGGAAAAATGAAAAAAATGAAATTGATAGATGTTTTCTTATCAGTCTAATTTCACTGGGCTTACTTGGAGACAGTTTTATGGAGATTCATGAGGCGAATTCTATGAATAATAGAGTAGGTGGTTACCACACAGTGGCTGGTTTCTATTTATAAGTAAGTATGTATGTGTATAGATATATGCAATCAGCTGCAATAATTATGAACTAGAACTTGCAAGGTGTTGTTTTGAAGAGACACTGGATTCAGAATTTCAGAGAATTTCTGAAGCCTGTTGACTTCTATCTCCTGCTGCCAATCACTCATTTTAGTCCTGTATACAGTTACATCCTTCATTATAACTCATCAGTTGAATGTGCAAAAAAAGAAACAAACACACAACAGCAACAACAAACCAAAATAAATAAAACAGAAAAGAAAAAATCCAGATTAAAAATCGTATTTGGACAGTTATTTTTAACCTGAATCAGTTCAGTAATGTGGTACAGTGTGTCTTGTCAAAATTGCAGTAATTCATGGAGACAACAAATAAGTGATAAGAGAAGGAGCTCAGACTGAAGTTTGCATTGCTCCTAGGGACTGGATGACATCAAGTTGCTTTTTCAGAAGAAAGGCATCTATTAACATCCTTCAAAACAGCTGTCATAGGTGAGAATAAGTATTTTTTCCTGTAAATAAACTGATTTTAATGTCTGACAGAAGAGGTTTGAATCTAGGTTCCAGACATGTGCTCTGGTTACTGGACTATTGGCTGTTCTGAGAGCCTGTGTAGTGTTTAGGATATCTTTTTATTTCTTCATCAAAAGGCCCAGGTCCCAATTTAGCAACAGCCTGAAGATATTTTCAAACACCACTTGCTTCTGCATCTCTGTTCTTTTCCAGCCAGCTCAACTAATAACTTCTAAATTATAGCAAATCTTCTTGTAGTTCAGTCAAATTAATGTTTATTCACCAAAGAGAACATTATAAAAAGACAAGGACAATAGACATACAGCTTTTTTCCTGTCTCTATTGAAGTGCTGATGTTTCTCTCACTGACTCCTGCTAAAGATCTGTATATTATTTATTGTTTATTGTTTATTGTTTATTTTTATTGTTAAAATCCTCCCACACCTATAGCTGAATTATTGGGGGAGAAAGCAAAACTTAAAAAGTGATACCATTAAGCACATAAATCTTTACATACAATGCCTTAACTGTACTGAATAGTTTAATTGCTTTTTCATTCTAAGGATTTAGAAAGAATCCCCAAGCTGTCACATAGATCATTTACATAAAAGCATTAGCTGTCAGGATCTGACATGTCGTAGGAAGATTAAGGCAATTCCTTAGTCAGAGGAAATAGAATCCACTGAAGTAGAAAAGAAAAACAACATCCCCACACTCTGTAACACCTTATCGCACTTAGTAGTCCTGTTTTTATCACCACTCATCTAGCACAAATGCAACAAGAATGATGAAGACCTCAAACACCATGCAGCATCCAGGTATTCAGATGAAAACAGGAAAAAAAAACCAGATCTCAGTTTTCATCTCACCTTTAAAACTACAAAATTAATCATCCATTCATTAGAACTAGGTTTACCCCTTTTAAAAATTTCTTTTTCCCAAAAGAGGAATACGAAAAAACGTGCCTAACTGACTTCAGCAGAGTTTGGGTCAAGTCTTTACAGGAACATGCAATAAAAAAAAAAAAAAAATTAGAAAAAGATAAAAAGACTCTTCTAAAACCATTCATAGTCATTCAGCCTTTTCATTTGATAATATAATCAAAACTAAGGCCAAAACCCCCCTATTAAATTATTGTACCAAATTATCTTTACTTTCTGAGACCTACGTTGTTCTCATTGTCACTGCAATTTGCTGTGCTGGACAATAGACTGCACGTAGGTTATTCCAACTAAAGAACTGGAGTTTTGCCACTGGCTGATTCAGTTCTGCTCTGGGTGAACATAGACATGCATGGAAAACCATCATTAATAATTTCAGTTATTGCATTGCTGCCAAGAAATAAATGTAAAGAGTTAACCCTATCATTCAGAGACAGCCCATATGGATTTCTCAACAAGGATGGGTAATGAAGCTTGAATAGTTATTTACTCGTTTGGTGGCTACTTCACTCCTCACTACAGGCTTTTAAAATATATTTAGAACATATATAGAACAATATAGGGATCAAATGTGTTATTTCCATTTTTTTTTCTTCTGTGCTCTTGCCACTTCTTATACACAGATAAGTTATTTTGTAATCATGTTTTTTTGTATGTTAGTACACGGGTTATGACTTGAAGTTCAGATATGGATATACTGGGCAGTGCTCATAAACTCAATATGGTATTTAGTTGGGTTTTCTTTCCCTTTTTTAAAAAATATACTTCTACTGCGTTTAGAAAGCAAACAAGATAACAAATACATACAGGAAAGAACAAAAAAGGGCCAAATTAAATGCTATAAGAAGAACTGCCAGCTGGGCTGTAAATTCCATTTACCCTCTTCTCCAACCAACAACTGTAAGAGTTGAAATGCAATCGAGAAGTATGAGCAGGAGGTAGGAATTCATTACAGTCTTGTGGGATCTAGAAAGCCAAAAGTATTCATGAGCAGCCTATGCTGTGTTTCTTTTTTGAAAATTTTGTTTTTCATGTTTTTATAATGTTAAGAGAAAAAAAAACAAACAGGAAATCCTTCTTGGTGTTAGCATGGAGAAAAGGAATGATGCTACTTCTTCATGGACAACATCGAGGCAAAGCACAATCTGTGGCTTCTAGATTGTCACTTAGACTAATGTTTGCATATAGTTCTGGTTGATAATTTCTTTTCTTTTTGCTTCCTAAGTAAGATATGTACTGAAATTTCCCCAGCTCTTCACAAGAGTGGTTTGACTAACATTTAAGATTTTTGCAAGAAATGAAAATCCTATTTTTCTAAAAAATTACATTCCAATACAGACACAAACTACTACAATGTGGACATTAATTGTCTTTTTATGATTCTTCCTGACCTTTTTCTTTGTTATTTTTGTTCTGATATTGATTTTTTTCATACCATATGGACATTATAATAAAAGTTGAGCCAATAAAAAGTGTTTATTACATATAGAAGAAAGGAAACAAGAATTCCTGACTATAGCTCACAAAGGGGATGGGAGGATATTAAATTCTATAGAAAGTTGTAGTTGCTCTCCTGCTATTGTTAAATGACTTGCTAATTACCATGGGATATTAAATTTTGGTGTCTATCAGCTTTTCACATGAATCCTCCTCACTTTTAAATAGCTGTGAGATTCACAACAGCTTTTTCACAGAATACTGTACCATAGGGTTGAATTTTTTTAATTCACCAGTGACTTTGCTCTCAAATGGGATTTAAAATACACCAACATGATCATTTCCTCCACCCTGGGTGGAAAACACCGATTACAAATTTTCTGTCCTTGATTTCACAATTGCCCAAAAAAGAAGAGGAAAAAAAATCTTGCAATACACTACATTTGATGAAATTAGAATGAAAAATGATGACTGTACTAGAAAGCAAATATTTGGAACTATGTACATGGCCTTGAATGATCACCATCACCTTTCTTGACTGTTACAACAGATGTTTGAGGATGCAAATCCACTTACAGCATGGAGGTCCCTGCTGCCAGTTCCTGACACTAAAATGAATATGTAGGACATAGAGCTCATGGTCTGTGAGTCCACGGGAGGTCTTACAGCAGCCTTGCAGTCTTTGGGAGGCCACAGATACACTGAGACTTTCCTGCAAGGTCTGATTTCAGGTGAGTCTCTGGTGACCAGCCCCGCTAAGCTACAGGCATGCCACGCTGGGGGCTTTCCATGATGCATATTTCTGTAAGAACTAAGTTCGCTTCCAAAGCAAAATAAAATTTACACTGTAGGAAAAAAAAATCACAAAAAATGCTTTAAAAATCTTTGTCACAGGTAATGAATACTATGACAAAGGAATTGCTTTTTTTCATAGAATCATAGAATCATCAGGTTGGAAAAGACCCATCAGATCATCGAGTCCAACCATTCCTATCAAACACTAAACCATGCCCCTTAGCACCTCGTCCACCCGTCCTTTAAACAGCTCCAGGGAAGGTGAATCAACCCCTTCCCTGGGCAGACTGTGCCAGTGCCCAATGACCCTTTCTGTGAAAAATCTTTTCCTAATGTTCAGACTAAACCTCCCCCCATGGAGCTTGAGGCCATTCCCTCTCATCCTGTCCCGTGTCACTTGGGAGGAAAGGCCAGCACCCTCCTCTCCTCAACCTCCTTTCAGGTAGTTGTATAGAGCAAAGAGGTCTCCCCTCAGCCTCCTCTTCTCCAGGCTAAACAACCCCAGCTCTCTCAGCAGTTCCTCATAAGGCCTCTTCTCCAGCCCCTTCACCAGCATCCTTGCTCTTCTCTGGACTCGCTCCAGAGCCTCAACATCCTTCTTGTGGTGAGGGGCCCAAAACTGAACACAGGATTCAAGGAGCAGTTTCACCAGTGCCGAGTACAGAGAAGAGTCCAGCACCCTCCTCTCCACAACTTCCTTTCAGGTAGTTGGAGAGAGCAATGAGGTCTTCCCTCAGCCTCCTCTTCTCCAGGCTAAACAACCCCAGCTTTCTCTTTCTTCATCTGTAATTTAGTAAAAGGACACAGTTTATAAAAAGTGCTGAATAACAAGCAATAGTTTAGAATTTTCCTCAACAAATGACTTTTTTTCTACAGTAACTGATTCTAGACTTCTTTGAAAGAGACCCTTTCAGCCTTCTAAGTCCTATTAAAACCCCGGCAGGTGCATGGCTGCTATGTTTTACACTGCTCACATCTGCATGTTGGAGTCCCACAGTAGGACTGCCCAGATTCATAACACACTCTTATTAAAGTAGTTCAGCCACACTAAAAAACAGTGAAAACATTAAAGGAAAGCAAACCCATTTTATCCAATAGGAAACTAATGCTTAATGAGGAGTGCACGGCAGAAGCCCTTCATTGATCCATGCTGAACCACGGTTACTGAGAAAACAATTACTCCTCTCAAAACCAAGTGGCCCTTTGACAGAAAGGAGCGATGGGGGACAAATGCAGGGGAAGTAAAAGATGTAATTGGCAATGGGCCCACTATGTGAAATTGTTTAACATTGTAAATGACTTTGGTAAAATAATTCACTGAGTTGGAACCAACGACTGACAATGATAGAGGATGACAGCATCTTTGTCAAGTCTCTGTCATGCTTATAGACTCCTGAAGGAGTAGGGGGCAGTTGACACCACCTCAAAGGCAGAAACTGGGGGAAGG
The DNA here is from genome assembly GCF_032191515.1 of Phaenicophaeus curvirostris. Lineage (NCBI taxonomy): Eukaryota > Metazoa > Chordata > Aves > Cuculiformes > Cuculidae > Phaenicophaeus > Phaenicophaeus curvirostris. The sequence continues at coordinate 8,967,306 of NC_091399.1, read as the reverse complement.
AAATCTGATGTCCTCAAATACAAGAGGGAAATATTGTTCTCTTTAAGGTCAAGAGATGCCAATTGGATATCAAAGCTCAGGTAAGCTCACTGTCATCTAGTCAATGAGCAAAAGTACATTCACTCTTTCCTGCCACATGGAATTTACTTTTAAACTATTTTCTTTAAAAAAAGCCAAAACTTATTGAGAAAAAAGCTTTAAAAGATATTGTGGTTTTTTGTGACAAAGTACGTGGTACATCTGTACAAGATCCTTTCAATAGCGTCTACTCTCCAAAAGAATTTATTACAGAGGCAATAATTTCTTAAAGATGAGCAGCAGAGTTACAACCTTATTCACTCTTTCCATGGCTTCTTAATTTTAATTTCTTTCTTTAGCTCTGGAGAATATTGGCAGTTAATTTGTAGATGAATAATTTAAAAATTTAGACTCTATGATCGTATTCAGTTTCCCTGTATGGATCCTGTACATTGTAAACCATGTTTCCAGTCTAATATTGGAGTTCACCTGACTTGTTTAAACTGTGTAAGACAAGGACGATCATATCCCAAATGACTATCCAGAGAACAGGACCAAAGCCCCTATAAATTTGATTTGTTACCATGATCTAAATAAATCCCTATCTTAAAATGAGAGAAAAGTAGTATCAAACTACACAAAAGCATGTATGGAAAAAACAGTTTTAATAAGTCTCAAAATTAAATCCACCTTTATTAGAAACCCAATATAATTAGTTGTATTTCCTGTAGCTCTTCTACTTAACTGAATTTACTGGCAAGTTCAGCTGCAAGGTAGATGCAAAAGACTCCAATGTCATAAAGTGATCTTGCTGTTAACTGTGTAGTCTCTGAACTCTGACTCATAAATGATATGTATAAATAACTAGCCAAAAAAAAAGCAAACACTGCAATTGCATTTTCATTTGAACATTTTGATAGCTATTACAGATGGTCAGATGATTGCAGCTCAGGCACAAATTTGATTTTCAGATGTCTGATTACGATTGAATTAACTCTGACATAGCCTCAACTTTGTTCCCCCCCCCAATAAATCTAAGCTGATATAGCAGATAACTATGTTCTCACCAGGGCTACCGTGGGGAAAAGTGAGAAGGTTTGAGGACCACAGCAGTGGTTCATCTTGTGAACACTTTTAAATTATATTTTAAAATGTATGGTTTTGAGGGGCAGAGTTTTATCTTCCTCTGTCCAAAAAATATTTGCAGAATGTAAAATAACCAGAAAACAAATGTTTCATTTGTATTTTAACTGGCAAAAAAACCTAACTAATGCAAATTTGCCACAGCCTGACAAATAAGACACTTCTGAAAAATATATTCTGGCTTAGAAAGCTTGTGCCTTCTTGTTTGGCTCCAATTGAACTTCCCCCTCATTAAACAATAATCTTCATGGTGAATTCCAATAAAGATGAGAAAAGAAAGATTCTGAAAAGAATGCATAAATAATTCTGGTTGCCTAGCTGTGGCAATGAATCCCTGTTTGTTTTGCTACTGAAGGGTGAATGCAACCCTTTGAGCAAATGGGAATTAATTATTCCAGTGACTGAGAAATGATCCACTTAAAGAACCTAATTGGTTCTACAACAGTGATTTCTTTCAAAGCACCCTTTCCGGAAAAAACAACAAAAAGAACACAGCTCTTTGACTAGTACAGGGTCTACAGGGTACATTTGCCTTCCCGTGTTTCAGCTTTAAAAAGAAAATGTCACACATGCCCAGGACAAAGGAACAAAGCACCAGTGTTTTAAAAGGGACAGATATGCAGCAGGTCTTCCACTTCTTTCTTGAAGAGTAAAGCTGAATTTCAATAAATATTCATGCACGCTCAAGACACTTGAACTCTCAGTAAGAAAGAAAATATGCTACTGAACAGTTTCAACTCCTTTCAAGGGTGATCATGAGTAGCCAAAAGCTCCTTGGACATTTTACTATGCAAATAAAAAGTAAATCAACGTTATTTACCAGTAAGTCTTAAAGAATTAAGTTTAATAATAATAAGCCTGATCTGCTGAAGGAAGTAGTGCTGTCAGTTATTTTTAACCGAATTAATTAGAATATGCAAAACAAACTCAGACACACAGGTAGATACAGACAGCTCTCATTTACATTTCGATAGTTATGCTGGAAGAATAAAAATCATGTAACGATTGTTGCATTTAAATGCAGAGTCTTAGGAGTTATTTTTCTGGAGGCAAGGTGCAGGTCCGAAACGAATCTGATTGAGGTTAATGGATGGATATCTATTTACTTCAAAATGAGCTTCAGAACAGGCCTCTACAAAACAACAAATTCCCATCAGACTGAAATCTGAGGAGAAACTTCCAGTTCTGTACAGGTCTGAGAAGTGATTTAATACTATTTTTACAGTTTGAATGATACAGAAAGATTTAATGCATTATTTATGCACCACTTTCAAAGCGTGTCCAGTTCCTAAATAATATAGTTTTTATTAAATACTGATTGAAACAGAAATCTCTCCATCCTTGTTATTCAGCACACATATCAGCACAGTTGTAATACCTCCAAAGCAACAGGAATAATTCCTGTTTTCACACTGCACCTCACTTTTTCCGTTTGTTGCACCAGAGAGACATGTATCACAGGAGTCTGCCTGTACCTGGGCACTGGACTAGACAAGAATTTCCTGTTATTTATAAATCCCACAATAGTGAAGAAACAATAATTACAGTTTTATTTCCACTGTATTGCCGCACAACACAGGCTGTCTTCAGATTTTATTATTATCAGACCAGTTGTGATGGCTGAATTTAACAACAAGCTTAATACTTGGCATACATAAAGTTTAGAATTTTCTCGACTTTGGGAATATGTTTGGTGTTTCAAGCAGGAGTCTGAAGTCAGGAGACCTAGATTTAGCTTCAGATTTTGTTGCATAAATTCAAATAGTCATTTCCAGTGTCTCAGCATCCCTTCGGTGCCCTGATGATAGCAAACCCCACAACTTTTTAGGTGGTTTTGATATCCCTGTGCAATGGAAGCTCTATAAACATGAAATGTTATTAATAACACACTCTTATTTAATATGCATAATAAGTATTTCACAATCCTGACATCGGCTCACACTCATCTGGCATTTAATTGGCACACAAAGTAAAATCATAGCACCAATTCATTAGGTGTAACTGTGGCTGATGACGGAACAGTCTCTTTTATTGGAACTAAATTGAAGTAAACAACTTAAAATACACCACTAGTCCCTCCTGGACCCTTGATTAGCAAGGAGACACTAAGTATCATCTGTCCATCATGAAAACCGAGGCAGCTGTGTACAATTAAGCTTTCAAACAAACTGAAATGAAATCACATTGCAGTGCAAACACATTATGCAGTCATTAGCACACTTACTTCACAGAAATGTAAAAAAGAGGCTGTTATCAGCACACTTTGATGTGCTAAAAATCTTTTTATTTAACATTGTTTCAGAGAGTAATGAGCAAGTGTGCAAAACCCCTCAGAACACCACATTCTGCTCAGCATGCCACTGGGAGCAAGAGATGTGCATAAAGGAACTCCTGAAAAGAGCATAACCTAGAACTCAACTGTTAATGACCATTTTAGGCACTTACAAGACAAATATTTTTCAAAAATATCAAGCTCCTAGGGAGATAACTTGAAAAATTTTAGTTACTCACTCTCCATAAACTGATAGATAATTTCTGTTTAAATTTACAAATTACATTTTGTGTCTCCATCCTAAAGAAGTTAGCACATTTTCAGCCTCCATGGCAATAATCTTCCTGAAGTAAACATGAAGTGCCAAATATTTATTGAAGTATATGCAAAAATATCTGGCTTTTCTTCAACTATTCTGAAGTAAAATCCCATTTCCTAAAGAAAAATTCTAACCCCTACCAATTTATCCATGAGAGATTGTGGACAAAACAATAGTTACAGAAATAAGAAAGTATAGGAATTGCTGTCTTCAAACAGCATAATAAAGAGTGGGATGAGCAGTTAACAGAAAGATCCACAATACTATGTTTTGGAAGGGCAGCGAGAAGAAATCATCTGGAAAAAAGGAAAAGGAAGTATTGTGCTATTAAATTTGTTGCATTTCATGGCGGACAAAATGGACCTTTTTCCTTTGTAAGTATTGGCAATGGAATTTGCTAAAATGTGACTGATCCCTGTGACCTAGCTGTAATAGCTGGGAAATTGTAAAGGCTGTACTCAGTAAAAGTATCAAAAGCAGTTACAAAGCACATGACATGAATTAATGTTGGAGCAAGGCTCACAGTTTTAAGAAAAGTAGATGAACTATGGTGTGGTGGCAAGTGCTTTTCAAGTGAAGGCTGGAAAGTGTTTGCATTACCACAAGTTTCACAGAAGTCCATCTGAGCTGAATGGGTTTGCAAGTTCCACTGTCTGAAATAGGTCCTGGGAGTATCTGTCTTTTTAATCATCAAATCAGTGCAAAACATATTAAATGAACACAATCATTTTTATTTTCTTTAAGGTTATATTCAATTACCTACTGTAACGAATAAATAGTTTCCACTCAACCATATTGGCTTTTAAGCACTTAAACTTCAAAGTGCTAATTTTCCATTGTTAA